>NC_071103.1:8467500-8777500 GCF_024256425.1 Clarias gariepinus | reverse complement strand
GCTTCAGAAAAAGAAAAATAGAATGCTATATATATATATATATATATATATATATAATATTACTAATATTATCATATATCAATATATAACATATAGCAATACTTTTAGAAAAATCTTTCTAATATATTCTTATGTGTATGTGTGTATATATATATATATATATATATATATATATATATATATATATATATATATATACACACACACACACAAAATACACACACACACCCCAAAATAATCAGAGAGCAGTTTAATAACTGATTGGAGCAAAAACAGGGAACTAAAAGTACTTTCCGTAGCCTGTAGTTGAATTATGGTTTAATTTAATTCTTAATTAATTCCATTTCAATTTATCACAAAAACGATCATCAGAAGCCATGTGGAGAAAATGAACTGCTGTGATTTAGAAATCCAAGCTCTCTCTCTCTCTCTCTCTCTTACACACACACACACACACACACACACACTAAATGAACAATAACAGCCAGGCACAGTGGATACACATCAATGAATACATATACACACACGCGCGCGCACATACCCACACGCACCAAGACGCTTCTCGCTCTCTCTCTCTCTCGCGCGCGCATGCACATGACATTACAGAGATGAGATGCGGTTGTTACCTGTGCGCAGGAGGGACAGCGCGAGCAGCGTGATGAATACACCGCAGTACTTCCACACGGACGCCAACGCCATGGCAGCTCTATTTCCGTATTTAAGTCAGATCCGGAGACCGGGGGAAGTTTCTTTCTGAACTCCGACGTCGCGCTCGAACCGACTGGTTCTTACATACTCACACACACACACACACACCACTCTTAGCTGAGCTGCTGAACTGAGCCGAGCTGAAGCTGAACCGAGCGGCTGCTGGAAAGCTCCGGGTTTCCACCGTGGTCTTCACGCTACTGTCAACCGGTCGAAGGGGGCGTGGCTAATTCACGCTTTGACCAATAGCATCGCGGGCAATGAATCCTAGGCGGGGCTTTGATGTCAATTTAAAGGTAATCATGGGCGGGGTTTGGGTTGGCAATTTAAAGAGAGAAGCCTGATTAAAAAAAGAGAAAAAAAAAGAGCAGGTTCTTTTTAAAATAATTGAAATCAATGCACCATAAACGTGATTAACTGCAAGCATTAGCGACATTACAGACCACAGACCACAGGATGCACTTTACAATTCTAACACATTAGAGCTAAAAAAAAAAAAAATGCATTTAACTCGGAATGCTGTTTACTGGCAAATACATGTTAGATTTTGGATTTTATGTTCTATAGATTTGGACAATTAATTTAAATTATTTCAAGTTTTTTTTTTTTTTAATCCAGGTTAGTCTGTCAGCTTCAGATCGGCAGCCCTGATAAATACTACAATAAAGGACGAGGATCTTTGGGACTTGGTGCCAGCCTTAAGATATTGATTTTATGGTGTAGAGAGATAAGGTGATGTGATAAAGCTGAAGAGGCTTGCTGTAATGCAGTGCAATGCTTGTGTTTGGCGACACCACTAGGCGAGTCAGGGGTACTACAACGCTAAGGACTAATTACAGGTCGTGTTCTTTTATTGGTGTTTGTTTAGCCTTTAGATATTGAAATTAACTGTCGCTTCTTACATTTGCACAAGAGTGTGAGATGAGGAAAAATAAATGCACAGGACAAAACAATAATACACAGGACAATAATACAAAGTGTAAAACTATCCATCCATCCATCCATCCATCCGTCTAGGAGCCTCTGTAGTTCAACTCTGTGGAGGCCAATGGTGACCATTGTATCTATTCCAATGTTACAAGCGTGGTAGGACCTTCAGTCAACATTCACACATGCATTTACACACTACGATATAGAAAAACCTATACACTTGTATAACATGGGCTGTAAAGTGTAGAACATGCGCTGTGAGGTATTGAACATACTGTAAGCTGTAAACTATAGAAATAATCTGTAGAGTGTAAAGAATCATTCTCAGTTGTAATTTGTCACACGTAAGACTGCAGGGCATCTTTGGACCATTCAAACTAGAGGACTGTTACTAAATTGTTAAAGCCCCAGACTCCTTCAGGACTCATTTTTTTCTACTGAAGTCTTCTTTAGGGTGTCTTCAAAGAGTAATTAGTAACATCTCATTATTTGAAGATGACCAAAAGACCACTTAAGGAGTCTTAAATAATTAAAGTCCTTTTACAGACCACCGGAGGCTAGTCTGCATGTCCTCAAAGCATCATGTAGCTACCACAAAAGATAGTCATCTATTTATCCTGAGAATGAACGGCTGAAATGAATCAAAAAGGCCTGTGCAGGGAAAATATCACGTCATAATGGTGTCTATCTTTCCAGGATTAGAGTTAGTTTGTGATTTATCTGTTTATTGGTTGTTTTCCTTTCATATTGGTTTTAGTTTATGACTGCTCTTTGTTGTACTGTAAGACTATCTGTCATTCAGTCTAAGTGGGTAGAGTCTGTTATTGCCAGTTATTATAGTTTATGACAAGTGGAGTAAACCTCTGACATACCCTTGACCCTGTCTGCTCTATATATTCGTCTTCTGTTACTTGGACAAATTGTTTCCTAGCATTTAAGGAGAATGCCTAAATTTTCAAATGATTGGTGTTGATTAATTTTCTATTACAACAGCTTTGACAGTGTTACTGTATATCACAGGGTTATTTTAATGTGCTTGTTTTAATAGATTACAGTTTCTATAGTAGCAACTCATCTCAGGGACAGGTAGGTAGGTAGTTGGGTAGGTAGGCAACTTTGTTGTCATCGTGTAGTAAAGGTGCTAATCAGCGAAATGCAGTGTATCATCTACTAGAAATGCAAAAAAAAATATTATATGTATGTATGTGAAAATATTGGCATTGTGCAACTGTCATATATGATATGACATACAGTAGATGATAAGAATTATGGAAGTTTGTATGAAATGTGTATGAATCATGATAAAATTGTCCCTGATGAGCAAGTCAAAGATGATGGCGACAGTGGAGTCCAGTTCATTATTGGATGCTCAGGTAGACTATAGGAAACTCCTATAAACTGAATTATAAAGCATCTGCAGTCACGAGTCCTCCAAGAACACCGGTCAGCATCAGCCAAGGCCAGGACCGTCTATGTGCAACTCAGACGTCCCAGACAGACCACACGGGGCATTCATGCTACGAGATCTCCAATCAGAAGCGGGTCACCAGGTCGAGTCAGACAGGTGGGGCCCAGGATCACTGGCAGCTCAGGAGTGTACATGTGTAACTCGACAGAGAGACAGTATGTACAGTATGTACAATGTGTCCACATACGTGTTTATGTAATATGTCCACATGGAGTAGGTCTAAAATAAATGGATCTGATATGAATATAAAAGAAACACGCACAAACTACCTATCTTAAAACCCTTTTTACAGGCAAACTATTAGTTCAACAAACTGCATTCTTTGTCTTATTACCATAAAAAGGAAGAAAAACTGACTGGTACGGGAAGGGAATTACACCTATTTATAGCTATAGTACAAGTAATACATACAACTATAAACAGATCAAATGCACGATATAAATAAATATTTTTAATGTTGACAAATTACTGTAGCACATGCACTTTGGGACTTTGTGTTATTAGAACACCCTGTCATGTTTTATTCATTAGATATGTTTGTCGAGGGTTATTAAGGTTGTACGACTGCGTAGTCGTTGAATATTGAATTGTACAGAATTGCTATATCTACCACGGTAACGCATATCAAGGACATTGAGAGTACTCATAACTACAGAGTTCTATCTAATATTACCACAGGGAGCATTAGTGAAACTTTGCAGTCTGAATGAATTCTCGAGTTTCAAACTTTTTCAAATTTTCATCTTCATCTTGCAGGCATTACGCTGAGCTCATTCATTGAGCTAAGAGGACGAGTGGGGGTGCACATCAGCTCTCGACTGGAGGGAGCAGCTAATCTGAACCAATGTTTGCAAATGAGGAAGAGAAAGTCTTTTGTTTACACACACACACACAAATTCTGAGCACACAAGAACGCTCACTCACTCACTGGGACAGCTGGGTATGAAGAAGGCAATTTGTTATTAAAGTCAACTCCTTTGTGCATTTCTCCAAACAGAGACATGACAACATTAGTTATGAAGAAATTGCCAAGTTGAGATTGTTTTTTTTTTTTTTTTTTTTTTTTTTTCCAGTAGAAAAGATATCAGCTTTTTGCAAGCCTGCTCTGTTTAGGCTTCATATTAGGCATTGTTGTAAAAATAACACTATATTTCTTCTTGTGAATGCATCCTGACAATGTATTGTTGTGGAACACTTTCTCAGGTGTCTTCATAAAACTATGCTGATTCAAACTGCCAGTGGCTACGCTCAGCTGCAATAAAGCGCTTTCATGGATAACAAGGTGGTGCACAGGAAACATTTTCTTGTTTCAATAGCGTGCAGGGTGTTTTGTGCCGAAATGCTTTCACTTCCATGTTAATTAAGATACCAGCAACAAAACATTTCCCTATGCGTATGAAATGTTGGAGGAATAAATAAACAGTATGACCCCATAGAATTATTTCGGGATTGGTCACCTTGTGACAGTGAAGACTGTATGGTATGCAATCTTTTTTTATTGAGAGTCATAAAAAAGCCTAATTGAACGGCTCTATAAAGTCTTGCCCGAGTGGGTACATTTGTCATGCCAGTTTTTCATTAGGGGGTTTATTCAAAGTGCATTGCTGAGCCTAAACTGTGCAATATTTACCAACAAGAGATTTTCTCTTGTTACCTATTTTGTGACTGTAATTTGGACGGGTGATGAATGAAAGGTTAAACATAAGTGCTGTTATTCTCTATGCATTTGGCTGTCATAGAACGGATCTATCTGGACAAAGTAGACTTAAAGTATAGAAGGAGCAGAGCATATACAGTACATACAGTTTTTTTCACAGTACGTTTTGTCTCCCATTTTCTGTCCAGTCCCTGTACCTGACCAGATTCAAAGCAATGTTTTTTATATGAGAAGCCACACAGTGACCTATGAATCACTCAAAACATCTAACTTATGGTATGAACCAGTAAGAAACAGGTGCAGATGATCACAGACGATCAGGCGTGTTATTAGTATACTGGTGATGCCGAGTGCTGAGTGGTTGGAAAAGACAAGAGGGGAAATGAGGTTGCTGCTCAATTTTAAAATAATTGTGGTATCTTTAGCCACTTTGCAGTCTGTCACAGTAAAACATTAGTTCACATTTCTTTAATTTAATCGCACTCACTTGATCATTGTCTATACAGTACTTCTTTATCCTGTATACAGGAGCCTATCCCAGGACACTTAGGGCACGAGGTGGGGTACACCCTGGACAGCCTTGCACCACTGACATTGCCAATTAGCCTAATCTGCATGTTTTTGCACTGTTTGAGAAAACCTACCAAGCACGGGGAAAACATGCAAACTCCATGGGCACACCCGTGGTGGGAATCGAACCCTGGAGGTGCAAGGCGACAGTGCCAACCGCTACACCACCATGCCACCACATTATCTGTATAACTGGAAATAGCTGATTTAGCCCACTATAAACAGATTATGAGGAATTCTCAGAGCCTAATCTTTCATTCTGTAGAAGTTACAGCTCTTTACCTCTAAGACCTAGGATCCTAGGAGTGTTCATATTATGCAAATCTATTAGACTTTGCAGTCAAGTGTACTCAGACCGGTGGCTCTGACCATAGTGTGAAAACACCCTTACACTTGTGATCACACTGGAGACTAATTGTAAAATGATTAAAAACATCAACAGCTTATACTTGTCAGCAATTTGAATCCCTTTATATGGAGCAAGTCCCTCGATAAGTTGTTAATACAGAAATGTTAACACATTAGAACAGGCCAATTAATATAGCAGACAAACTACAAACTCAGCATAATGTCATTCTTATGACAGGCCATAACTGTGGAGGTGATGTGTCAGCTTTAAAGACACTGCAATGCCATGTGAAATAATATCTAACCTATACACTTTGTTCAAGCTAACTCAACATTGAAAATGCATAAAAAGGTTTCTCTCATACTGTATGAGCAAATTCCTTTTTGCTCGCACAGTACTTGCCTATACCATCCTACAGTAGCTTTTAAATGTCACGGGGTGACCAGCTGCAGAACTAATGAAATTTTAGATTTAAGTGATTGCTGTACAAAAATGCACTCACTGGCCACTATAAAAGAAACCCCTGTATACCTGCTTGTTACTGCAGTTATCCAACGAGCCAATCATGTGGCTTTGGCGCGATGCATAACATCATGCAGATACAGGACAAGAGCTTCGGGGCGTCAGTTAATGTTCAGTTTAAGTTCACATCAGCCATCAGAATTAGAGGGAAAAAAGCTGATCTCGGTCACATAGACAATGCCAGTGTCTGACAGACTGGTTTAAATAGTCTAGCAAATTCTGATGGCCTGTCATGACAGTCTGCTGGGATTTCACAGACAAATACAAAAAAAAAAAAGCTTTCAGATAAGCATCAGTTCTGCAGGCAGGTCAGAGGAGAACGTGCTGACTACTTTGAGCTGACATAAAGGTGACGGTAATGCGAATAATCACTATTTACTGCCACGGTGAGAGGAAAAGCATTTCAGAAAGAATAACGTTAAACCGGATTGGTTACAACAGCAGAAGAACATGTCAAGATCCATGGCTGTCTGCCATTAAGAGGAATCTGAGTCTACAACCAGCACAGACTCACTGAAAAATAGTTAAAGAAAAATTTCCATGTTTTGTTTTTAGTTTTTTTCTCCATTACAAATAAGTGTTTAATATATATATAACAATATGGGCACAGTGGCGTAGTGGTTAGCATTGTCGCCTTGCACCTCCAGGGTCCAGGATCGATTCCCACCTCCGGGTCTGTGTGCATGGAGTGTGCACCTTAGCCGGTTTCCTCCCAAAGACATGCAGATTAGGCTAATTGCTGTTCCCAAAATGCCCATAGTGTGCTAATGTGTGTGTGAACCTTAACCAGAGGTCCTACCATGCTTGTGAAAATGAGAATAAATACAGTGGTGACCACTGGCCTCCATGGTCCCTAGTTGGACTACAGAGGTTCCTAGATGCATGGATGGATGGATGCATGGACGGACAGTGCAGCAGGGATTTAAAACATAGGCCTATTGAACTCCACCCCACCACCACCCCATTTAGAACCATGCACACTAGCAACGTAGGATATAAAGAACATGAAAAATCAACTCAATATCATTTCCCCAGTTTTGCTTTGTGATGTGAGTATTTATAACAGAGGGTCTTTGTTCGAAAAAAGAAAGTTGCTTCCTGTTTTATTAATGACAGTCCTCGGTCAGTCACATGGTGGTAAAATTGAACATAAAACGGTGTAGAGAGTAATAATCAAATTAGTAGGTATATTATCATGGACTTTAATGAATTTTTGCACCTCACTACAGTTAATATCATATAAGAGGTAATATAAGAACTGTAGTGGTTAAAGATGGATGGGTGCCATATAGGCAATTCCAAATGAGGCAGAAGATCTGTAGAATATTAAGTAGGGTACCAGTCATGCAGCACACTTGGATAATAGGACTTTTATGTCATTTTTAATGTGATTCTTTTTTTTTTTTAATAGGGAAACCTGCCATTCGACGTTTTTTACCTGTTAAGGTTTTTCTTCTTTAGAACATCCTTTTTTTTTTTTTTTTTGTCTTAACCTGCCGCTAATCAATTCCTTGCTACCACGTTTGGCAACCACAGCTTGCCTTAGGATATTTCCAGCCTTTTTTGTTTTGCTTTGGTTTATAGCATCAGGCTCTGAGCTCGTGCTCTGATTAAGATCAGAGCATAAGATGTAATTGATTGAAAGCCCAAAATGTGCCCTGCATTGATTAAAAGACTGCAATTTGGCAGGCCTACACTAATCATTTGCTGAACACATACACATAGAGCTTATATCTTTGGTGATTTTAAATCTTTAGAGGTCTCAGGAGTGTCTTCATTCTCTGTCAGATAATGTAGTACTCTAAAGAAAGGGGAATAGGTTTTTATAGATTTGGCGATTCTTCATGATGATAGTTAGCCTGCTCTGTCTAAAATTATTACTGTTGAAGGTTCTCCTGAGGCCCGGTGAACAGACATTATCCTCTTCTTATTAGACAACACTAAAGATGACTGAAAACCAGAGCTTTGGCAGTGCCTGAGTGAGTTCTAAAGGATGAAAAGGTGTCCTGAGAATCACAGAAATTATGCATGTAATGGAATTTCTGTGAAAACCTTCACATTACTGTATACTAGACCTCGTTTATGACGCTGGGAATGATTTGTGGTAACATTCACCCAAGAAATGAACAAAGTCCTGAACAAAGCATAGATATGCCTATCCCAAAAGACATGGGCCAAGGCGGGGTGCAACCTGGATGCGGGCTACAACCTTGAGGTTTCCAAGGATTTATAGGATTTATGAGATTTATTTTCCCATATATATATATATATATATATATATATATATATATATATATATATATATATACGGTATCTCACCAAAGTGAGTACACCTTCACAAATGTGAGTGCACACCTTACATTTCAGCAACTACTTTTTCAAGGGACAATATGTGCAGCATGTATAGCAGTACCGATTTACTGTCCTCTAACAATAACTCAACATGCAGACTTTATGGTCTAAATAAGTGACAATGAAAATGAGTACACGCTAAGTGAACATGTGTCTAAAGTGTCAATATTTTGTGTGAGCACCATCGTTATCTAGCACGGCCTTAATCCTCCTGGGTATGGAATCACCAGGGCTGCACATGTTGTTTCTGGAATCCTCTTCCACTCCTCCATAATGATATCATGGATCTGCTGGATGTTACAGTATACACATGGCGCTTCGCCACCTTCCGCTTGAGAACGCCCCACAGGTGCTCAATAGCCTGAATCCTATTGAGCACCTGTGGGGCGTTCTCAAACGGAAGGTGGCGAAGCGCCATGTGGGGACATACTCGGCCACTGACAAACACATGAACATAATGAGTGGATCATGTGACTTTTCATGGTTAAAGATGTACAGCTGTTATCACTTAGAGGGTACTTACTTTTGTTGCCAGCTATTTTGACAATAATGGATGTATGTTGATTTATTTTCAAAGGACAGTAAATCCATACTGTTATACAAAGCTGCACATTGACACTCTAAAACATATCCAAATTTCATTTTTGTCCTTCGAGAAGATATACTAAAATGTTTGCTGAAATGAGAGGGGTGTACTCACTTTTGTGAGTGAGTGTATATAAATATGCATATTAAAGGGAAAAAAGCTGTCCAAATCTGTCTGGCCATATGTGAAAAAGTAATTGCTCACCTTTTGTTTTATCAAAAGAGTCCTATATCAACAGTCAAACATGGTGGTGGTAGCATGATGTTCTGTGGCTGCTTTGCAGCTTTAGAGCCTGGACGAGTTGCCATAATTGATGGAACCATGAATTCTGCACTTTACCAGAAAATCCTAAAAAAGAATGTCCAGCCATCAGTTCATGGCCTCCAGCTCAAACGCACTTGGGTTATGCAGCGGGACAATGATCCGAAACACACCAGCAAGTCCACATCTGTGTGGCTCAAAAAATAGTTTTGGAGTGGCCTTCTCAAAGTCAAGACCTAAATCCGATTGAGATCCTTAAAAAGGCCGTTCACGCTTGAAAAGCCTCTAATGTGACTGAATTAAAACAATTCTGTATAGAAGAGTGGGCCAAAATTCCTCCCCAGAGATGCGAGAGCTTCATTGCCAGTTATCACAAACGCTTGATTGCAGTTGTTGCCGGCAAGGGTGGCACGACCAGTTATTAGGTTTAGGGGTAATCACTTCATGTAGGGCGAGCAGGTTTGGACAGCTTTTTTCCCTTAATAAAAACTGAATTTTGTATGCAGGTTATCTTTGTGTAATATTAAAATTTGTTTAATGATTTGAATCATTTAATTGTGACAAATATGCAAAATAAAAATATAAAAACCAGGAATCCTTTTTCACAGCACACCTGCATTGAGTTGGCCTTCCAACCATGCATGTACCCACCTTGTGCCCTAAACAGACTTTAACAACACAGGGTAAGTGCTGTATAATGGTTAAAAAATAGGTGAATAATTAAGAAAAACTGAAAAGTGGTTTGTTTTGCCATGGCATCTTATATTAATAGTGTCACAGTAAGTGACTGATTGGGCTGTGTCCCAATCTACAGTGTACCATATGGACCCTAGTGTGCTTTGTGGCTGTGTGGGTCTGAAAGGCTTCTGGTGAAAAAACAGTGAGACATTTGTGGTGATTGGTTTCTAGGATCACCTGAGCATAGTGTACAAAAAAATATCTTTTTTTCCTTCTTTTTCATACCAAACTATTTTCCTTTCACCTCCTGTAATCCACACCTAAATACATTTCCTAGATGTTTTCTAATCTGCTCCTGTTTTCCAATCTGCTGCTCGTGCTGTATCACAGAGCAGAGAGGAAAGAGCAATCTCGCTTGTTTACCATGAAGGACGATGCCCACAGACGTCCAGGACTAGCTCCTGATGACTGGACGAGAGTTTTTCCGTTGCACCATACTTGTTTCCGGAATAAACATGACAACATTTATAGACAGCTTTAAAATCAGTAAGAAGAATGACAAGTTTGAAATGTATTTTAAAAGATGTTTAATGTAACTTTCAAAATTACAAAGCAATGATCAAACATTGTGTAAAAGATTTAAAGTGCTATCATATTTTTCATATAGTCTTACAGTTGCATTTAATAAAGGTGCTGTCGAGTAGAATAGAGAGCCCACGAATAAACACTTCACCTAAAGTTGCTGTATCATATTGTGTCCACCAGAATGATTGTCTAACAAACTGACGCTGCCAGAAAAAGCGACTTGTTTACAACTCAAGGCTGGAGGAGTGAGTAGCAGGAAAGGGTTATATCTGAAAAAGATCAGAGATTTAAAGCTCACACCAGCATTCGCAGTGCCTGTCTTAGACAACAGGCGTGAATCTCAATTTTGTTGGGTTGTGAATCAATACAGAGAAAATTGCACACCTTTAGTCGAGGAGTACTGCTGCCAAACCTGCTGAATTGGAACCATTACCATGAAACAATCATGTCTGCCTATCAAGTCCACACACCCTTTTCCTACTGTCTTCAATACAATTCACGGCCTGCGTTTCACTAACGAACCATCTCTTATCCAATCTGGCAGGTTCTTTCTCTCCTAAACTTCAACACTCACTGTCCTCATCCACCTCTCTCCTCTCTCCCCTCTCCATCTCACTCATTAGACCAGTGGTTGTTTGTCTCCAGCAGTGGAAACCAGAGATTCCACGCTGTTCCTGTAGATAGGCTTCTTCTGGGAGTGGTCGTCGCTGGAAAAGAGAAACGAGAGGCATTTATTTAAAAAAAGAACACAATGGAATGGAAAAAAGGCTCAGGTGTGTCAGGGGTAGGGCAGTGGAGTGGATAAGAGCTACCCCTGGACTATGGCGTGAAAGGACGCAGTTTCAAATCCCAGCACCACCAAGTTGCCCCAGTTAATCCCTTGAGCAAAGCCCTTCAACCCTCAACTGCTCAGATGTACAGTATAATGAGATAAGACATATGTCTCTCTTTGCCAAATGCTGTAAATGAAAACGCTACCAAGTGATGCACAGATGGCTCTGGTCTTACTTTCTGATTTTTTATTTTTTTTTTTAAAGTACACTTTTTTACATTTATGTGTGAATCCATTTAACATCTCATGCTGAACATCTCCGTTCTCATAAGGCATCCATTTAGAGCCTTTAAAACATGTTCCTTTTATTGTCCTTTATGACATCTTTGCAACATTCCACATGTTCACATGTTCTACATTATGTATCATGTTGCATCGTCCAGACCTCCAGGGACAGGAAGAATTCTTTGTGTTTTTTAATGATTAATTATTAGTTACTATTAGTTACTGATAAGGTAACTTTGAAAGAACAGGTGTGTTACCCAAATTAGACCTCTAAGGATTATTAGTAACTTTTAAAAACTATTAAAAAAGCCCCAATTGACTACGTGTACTGTACTGTATGTGCTTATTTTTAGCCAAAACGCAGCTACTTTTAATCCTGTTACTCGAGAGCAGATGTTGACCGTAAAGATGCCTTCAAGAAATGTCACTGTTGCCTAAGATGGATTAACCCATTTTATGAACTTGTGAAAATGATAGATGACAAATTCATGGAATAAAGGTGTTACTGTAGGAGAAGACCTAAACAACATCTCAACGCTGCTGACACACACACACACACACACACACATCATTTCATTCTATAATTCATCTTTCAATTACTGCTGTCATACTCACACGCCATAAAGTGTCATTAAGTCTCCTTCTAAAGTGTTTTTATATTTTTTATATACTTCACAGTACACAATTAATGTACTTTTTTTAATGTACTATTTTTTTTATTTCTATTTATATTATATTATATTACATTATATTGTATTGTAACTTGTATAAATCTGTAAATTTTTAATAAATAAAAAACTTCAATTTATTAAATAAAGAAATTTATCACATTATATAATTTAAATTTTTTTTTTGTTGGAAATTCTATCTATAGTTTAAGTGTATTCCATCCATCCATCCATCCATCCAGGAACCTCTGTAGTCCAACTAGTGTCGAGGAGGCCAATGGTGACCATTGTACTTATTACTGTTTTCACAACCATGGTAAGACCTCCAGTCAACCCTTAGTCAACTTTTATTGTAGTTAAAACTTTCTGTTCTATCCTATCTCTTGTTTTAGGTCACAGGCTGTCATATAAGCATTTCACTATAAATCATACTGTCTGTGGTTGTGCCCATTACGAATACAAATTTGAATATGAAATTTGAATCTCACGTGTTGAATTACCCATATGGCTCATATTGAAAGTGCACATATACTCTCAAACCGGTGAGTGCTACTTACATCGGGCCCTTGCTCTTGTTCTGTCGGGACCGGCGGCACAAGAAGACAGTCGTGGTCAGGATGGCAACCACAAGAAGCGCCATTGTTGCAGACAAGAAGAGATAAATGCGGCCTGAAGTCGTTTCATACCACGCGGCTTCCTCTGTGGGACACAAACGCAAATCAAATCAAACCTTGTTTCTTTCCTTGTTAATAACTTCGTAAGTACGGTTTCTACCCACCCAGAGCTCTACCAAACCATTTACCGTAATTGTAGGCGTAAGCCTTTAGTGAACACACGAGTACATTCAGTGACTCATCAGAGTCACGCATCAAAACATACTTCACACGTACTGTATAACCATTATTACTGGACTCCGTACAGCACACAGAGCAATTAGTTAGTTAGCTGCTGGGCCTTTTCACCAGCTCTGCAGTGCCTCCTACAGGTATGACTGACCTGGCAGGACAGTGAGGCTGATGGTTCGCTTCTTGACGAGGGAGCTGACAGACGGGTGCTGAGCCGTGCAGGTATATTCCCCGCTGTCCTGCTCGCGCACTTGCTTCAGCTTTAGCTTATTGGAGGGAACCACCCAGTCCTCTCCCTGCAGAGTGACACAGATACAGATTTAAACTGTAGTTAAAAATAGAGTAATGGAGGAGAAAAAAAGAGCTACAGAACAGAAAGTACGGCAGAAAGAAATCGAGAGCCTCAACATTACCATACAAATTATTTTGGCCATTGAAGACTGTTTGAAGCTTGTTAAACAAAGCGTAATAAAACTAAATGAAGAGTTCATTTTTCATTATCGCAGCTTTGCATCTGCTAATCCTGCTGCTAAACCACTGACACAAAACAAATTTCCCCGTTTGCTCTTACGTTTAAATGTACCGTACTATACTCCTTTTTTTAAGCTAAGTTCAGCCTTGATTCGTCACTTATACATTACTGTAACTCTTTATTTATCGCAGCTTTGTTAGTAGGCCGGGGTCAGAGCTCAACAACCTAGTGGAACTCGGGCTCGAACCGTCAACCTTTGGATAACCAACCAACGCTCTTCAAGTTAACAGAAGTCTTAGAGGTCTTAAAAATGCATCTGTTAATGTTCGTGAAATACCACTCAAATCATGAATTTTACAGTTAAGTCATTTGGCAAATCATGCATTCTAGCCTCCCTGCCATTCCGTCTGTTTTACTTACGAACTGAAGAACACACTACTTCATTGCCTTTACTTCATTTCAACTTTGCACAGCAGGGTCCCTTCAAAAGGAAACATGTCTGAATCTACAAAAGAACCAGAGATCACTGAACAAAGACTGACTCTGGTACTGGGTCAGGGATCGAGCACTTCTCCTCATAAAATTTCCATTAAAAGTCCTGATTAATCTAAAAAAGTATTAGACCTTGTCACATTCTACGTGAAGACTCATAATGTTAACTATGTCATCCTGAGCAGGTCTGCTGTCATGGTGTGCCCTTTCATTGATTTTTAATGGACTTGGAATTAAATTTAGCTGTCAAGATGCCGCCAAGCTTAAGAATTCATTTCATGATATTTGATGAGGTTGGGCACGATCTTTAAATCTTGATAAAGAAGCACCCCAGGGGTGCCATTAGAGCAGTATTTCTATTTACTCTCTAGACGACAAGGCCATTACAAAATTGTGACCACAATGTCTTTTTGAGCATCTTGTCTTACAAAAATTCATACCAGGAGGCAAAACCTCTCACTGCCCTCTTTTTGCTGCAGTTTTCACAGACAGAGTGACGTACTGTATTCCTTATCACATTCCAGCATTACCATTTCATAAACGTTCCTAATCTGTCTCTTACCTCTTTGAGCCAGGAATACTGAGGGGTCTCCGAGGCGGTGGTAGAGCATTCCAGCTCGACGTCGTCCCCTACTTTAACACGCAGCTCGTCTTGTGGGGCGAGGTACCGGGTGAGGTAGGTTGCTCCGGCCTTGTTCACCGTCACATCGCGAATATCTGAGGGGGTTGGTGGAGGAAGCAATGGATTAAAAGATAAAGCCACCGTAGAGTTTCAGCTGGCATCAGAATGTGGCATAACGTGTTCCTCATGCCAGATTATACAGTATGAAGTAGGTTTTTTTTAATGATGTTAAATGAGATTAAAGAATATACTGTTTCCGTCAAAACAGAATTTTACTCATCTCATTTAACATTCTTTAAACTCATTATTTACATTTATAAAAACATTCTATAAACATTTCTTTAATCTCATTTAACATCATCACAAATGTTACTTTTCTCAAAAAAACTAAATATAATTTTCTGTAATCTCATTTAACATCAAGAGCTTAGTCTTGTTTAGGATTTTTTTTTTTTTTTTTTTATCCTTTGCTGGAACTTTTTTTTTTTTTTCCTGATACAATGCAAGAACTTTGGTCGAAACAGCCGGCAGTGAATCAGTTCCCGGTCAGCTTCATGTTGCTTTATGCATAACATGTGCATACTAAAAGTACCACACAAGACTGGGACGGTAGGACTTAGAAGCAACAAAGAAGTCACAGTTTTTAAATCCTGCATATTAAATTGATCCCTCCATGACATAAGAGCTATATGGCATACTTTTGATTCCTCATGTGTAACGTGATCACGCTCCTCTGCGGCATTATGGAGGTTCGTTCTCAGACATAGAGTAGAAAAAGCTTCTGCTAGGAGGCTGATCAATAGAAATAATAATTATGTTCTGCGAAGCCTTGGCTCAACATAATAACACATGGAATGGGATTTTTTTGTTTTTTGGTTCAGATATGTGTGTATTGACCCATTTCCATTAATCCTTCCATGTACCCCACTACGTTTTTCTGATAAGCCACCGTTATCGGCTTGTTTAAAGACGAAGCATGTCCACCAGCCCGGATCTCTCATAGTGAAAGAACAATAATTTTCTCACAGCCTCAGCTCTTACAGGCAGCCGAGTCTCAAAATACTACTTTCAACATGAGTCACATGACCTACAATTGCCACAAGGTACCTTAGATCAGCAAATCTCACGCTTGGAAATTACACGGTACACTCCTGACAATTGCAATCGGGTTGTGGAGTTGACAACGGAGTCATATTTACAATAAAATTATCATCCTGAACGATGCATGAAAATGTGACTGGTGTTTACACATGAGAACATGGTGTGTTAGTCATTATCGCATGAGCCGCATTATTCCAGCCGCTTATTTGCATTGCATTCGCACCTGCGTGCACACACCCATGTCAGTGTCAATGTCACATCCAGTGCTCAGAAGGGAAAAAGAACTCACAGTGCACCATGAGCTTGAAGGGCAGTGATGAATTGTCCACCTCAGTCAGGTTGTCAGGCACACAGCGGAACGTTCCAGCAGTCCAGGTCTGGACTCTCGCTAAGATAAGGCGCAGGCGGCCGTCTTCTTTACTCACTTCCGCGTCGTACCAGAAGCAGCGGCGGTAATAATAGCCGTAGTCGTATAAGTCCAGCCGATGCCAAATCTGCCTGTGCTACAGGAACGACACATAACATGGGTCACTACACACAAATGATTTACTGAACCACCACTTCTGGCTACACAGTTCTTTTACTGTAAACCGCTGTTAGGGTTTATCTGACGTTACTGTGAAATTTCCCAGGCTTTGGTTTCTTTGTTCTGCGTCTCTCCTGTCAAATCCTTTCAAGCGCTACCTCAATCTGTATATGGCGATACTTCCTATAGCCCTGTCTGGACGGATATTCATGCAACTTCCTCTTTCTTTGTTCTCCCTGGAATTTGTTAACTACCTCTGTAAATTTATAATAGAAGTACGTGACACTCTATTATAAAAAGACAAAAGTAAATGCCAAATCACAAGAATTTGGCAAAGATTTTCAACAGTCTGTCTATCCCGTGAATAAACCAGAGAGAACATTCAGCCACATCATGCGTGCCGTGTGTATGTGCATGCATGCGGGTGTGTGTGTGTGTGTGTTTCTTCCCCCTCTCTCCTGGTTCGGTGAGCCGGACACTCGACTCTTGCATCATTTTTAAACTTAACAATGCCTACAGTAGCACAGATTTCATATCTCAATCATTTTCCTAAAAGATTAATCTGTTTGACAGATTTACGGAGCGTGGATCTGTGAAATGAATAAACGTCGAGTTTCAATGACACCGTACACGGTTTCTGTGCCGAGCCAGATGCCATGAATCCTCCCAAGACCAATTGCTGTGATGTCTTAATTAAACAAAGTGATAAATGTTCTCTGTGGCCCCCTAAAACACACACACGTCTCCCTAGCATTTGTCTGATGCTCCTTTTGAACAGCTTCCCTAAATAACACACCTCCAATTTCCGGCAGTGTGTCCTTTTCTCAGTTAGGATCACGCATTAGGGACCTAATCACCGTGATAACGAGTCACCTAAGAAAGACCTGGCTTATAACAAATATATTCAACCCAATCAGCTGTTCAGATTTATAAATGAATCCAGCTTTACTACTCTTTCAGTCTACTTAGTGCTTCCTAAGTATTTAAAGCTATACGCGGGAGACAGTGTACTACTGTATGATGCAAAGATTAGATCACAGATGTATAAGTGACCTCACCCTGGATAGTTTTTCAAAGTGCACGGAGCTGATGTTGAACTCAGATTCCGAGTCAAGACATTCCAGAGTCACAGTGTCTCCCTCGACGATTGTTTCTGAAGGACCCTGCACGAACAGGGACGCTGCAAAACACACACACACACACACACATTGCACAAATATAAACACACTATATTAGACACTATAAGAGAATTCGAAATAAAAGGTTAATGATGTTCTTCTTTCAACAAATACAGGACAGCGGAATGTTTTTTAGCAGAGATCCAATGGGACTTGATGTCTGCAACAACAGACTCATAATAAATGATCCATGCTTTATTTTTGCATTTAAAATTCATATTTAATCATTTTGCACTTGACTTGGTCAGACACTTGAAATTAATTTAAACGTAAAAAAAAAATAAAAGAAAAAAAAAATATATATATATATAATATGACACAGGTCTACAACCAATATGCTTCCAAAACAACAAATTGGCTAATTTTGGTTTGCTTAAAATGAAAACAATATTTAGACTGTACGCCACTGTCCCCGTATTAATGAGCCTGATGGGAATCAACTGAGTATTCAAGTCGACAGGTTTTAAAGTGATGTAGCTAAAACGTGAAATACATAAATAGAGTCATATATACTGTACTGTAGATCGATACTAAATTTTGCTGCCTCTTACAGGCAGGTTTTTCTTCCCCACTAAATTGTGGAGTAGGAAGCCATGAGTATGGTGAGCAATTTCATCAGCTCTATGGAAATCAGCTAAGGCAAACAGAGCCCATCAATGTTTACAGCTGGAGGATTACTGCTGAACACTAAGAACAGATGCTCCATTCAAGGAATACTCCGGACAACAAATTTTAAGACCTTCTTCGCTTCAGAGCCTAAAGCTTCTAATTATTTTATGTTTTAATGAGCTGACTTAAAACAGGACAGTTAAAACTATTGATTGGCTACAGTTTTCTTCATATCTGGGTTTTTATTGTAGAGTTGTATATAATGTATACTATATAGTAATACAGTATTAATAAGGAAGTGTAAACACGGGTCATTTGATGTACGAGTCTTGCATCATACAGTAAGCTCACCATATCTGTATATGGATTTTTATACAAATTCTAAAACAAAATGGAAATGTCTTATTCAGTATATAATATGCGCCTGTTTTGTGCCTCATGTACAGTGTATAAATATGCACCTTAAATGAAAACCAAATAGCTAATAAATAGTTGTACTTATCTTAAGTCAGTTAAAATGTACCCAGGGTCGTGGGGGGACTGGAGACTATCCCAGAAGACTTAGGGTACGACGTGGGGTACACCCTGGACAATCCATCGCAGGACACAAACATAGTGTATACACACACTCACGCACTATCGGCAATTTAGGAATGCCAATTAGTCTAATCTGCATGTTTGTTTGAGTATCCAGGGGAAACCCACCAAGCAGAAAAAGAACATGCAAACTCCATGCACACAGAGGAGGGAATGCACCAGGTTGGGAATCAAACCAAGATGCTTGAGGTGCAAGGCAACAGTGCTAACCATTAAGCCACCAGGCCACCCGTTGTTCGGTGTAATATATTAAAATATAAAAAAATGAATATATTGTGTTGCTGTGGTGTAATATTATACATTACATTGCTGTACGTTTTTTTTTTCATAACCTTGTCATTTGAAAGATTACCAGTATTGCTATGAAATATTGATATCAGTATACTTTCACACTGTTTAGATTGTTTTTCTGGCTCAGAAACAAACTACACCCTCAGTTACTACATTGGCGCTCCACAAGGCATGTTGCAAGACATACAGAGGAAGTTTCAACTTGCTAACTACACTGGAATTGACGAAATTTAACTACAATATTTCCGACTCAATAAAAGAAATCTTTGCTTGGTTTCCATGCTTTGGATCTGTAACGTGTGTTGTCATGTACAGTGCTCTGACTATTACTGGAATCTAGCTGAAGATTCTGTAGATGGTTTAAAGGAGCTTAGTCAGTTTCGTGCAGACTGTTAGACTGAACAATAAAGGAAACGTTTTGTTCTTTGTACCAGTTATGCCCTCCAGGTGCCAGCAGGTTTTGAGTTATGAGAAAAAACAGTTGTGTGTAAAACCGGCTATACAGCTCTTGTGATATACAAGATGGAGGACTTGTTGTAGGGTGAGTGAACAGAGAAGGAGAAAAGGACAAAAAGAGAACAGTATAGTAGGCGTACTCTCCACTCAATATACAAAGTTAACAGACTCTTGTTTATTTTAGAAACACAGTGGAAATTGTAGTGTTTTTTTAACATCTCTAACTTGTACATGTATTCATTTATTTGATATTTAGTTGTTTAATTGTTTTATGTTTGTTTGTTTACTCTCTTACAGTAAATACCAGATTCGCCTTCAGTGTATTGCTTTCAAATTAAGGAATTAGGTCAGTAAAAATGTCCAGTCCTGTTCAGCTGCTTGGTCAGAAACAGTTAGTTGGCACTTTGTTATGGCGCAGTACGATAAGGCGTAAGGGGAAACCCAGGTGCACGTGAACTTCCCTTTTGTTGTTGTTGTTGTTGTTAACAGAATATACTGTAGTTCCCTCATTTAAATGTCACAAGACTAGATGACATTTAAATTTTCTCTTCTGTTTTTTTTTTTTACTACAGTAACTGATGTTTCCCACGAAAGACAATGTGAAATTATACAGTGTGCAACAGCTCTCTATAATTTCACAAGCCAATTTAAAGCTGTTAATTAAGATTTGTTCTGGAGTTTCAACTTTCTGAATTTCTTGTTCTTTTTTAAACATTTTTTTAAATGTTCATGCCCACGCACACATAAGCACCTGCGTAACACATTTATTCCTTTGAAATTTACTTAATATGAGCTATTAATATTTCACAGAAAACTTTGAAAGACTCGCTCACTAGGATACTGTTTTGATTTTACATCATACCAAGAAAATAAAGTAAAAAAAAAAAAAAACACACAACATACTGAACCGAAAAAAAAAAACCCACTCAGGCTTTTATTATTATTATTATAATAATTATTATTATTATGCTTCAGAGATATTTACCAGTGCTGTCCCGCAGGAGCGCGAAGATGACCGCAGTGAGCAAACTGCAGAGCCGCATTTTTAATTCTGATGCTTTGTTCCCTCTCAGCGTCTAAACCACGTCTGAACTTCTAAAGCGAAAGTTCGTCTCGCGGGGTATTTATCAGGGCTGGGGGCGGGGCTTCAGCCGGTCTGCGTGTTATTCAATCGGGATGAATATCTGCGGTGGTTAACACGGGTCACATTACACGCGGCTTTTTTTTTTAATTATTTGCTGCCATTTAATATTTAATATAAATACCTTGAACTAAAATAACATGCTTTTAATCCATAATAACGGCGCAGAACAAAAGAGCGCGTGTTTACTTCCACGCGCTAGTTTTCGTTACGTCACCAGTCACCATGGAGACCCGGCCTGGTTAAGGTTTCCCCACCTGTACTCTAGTTTAAGGAAGGCTATCAAACACACCTTTTTTTTTTGGCTAAACAATGAACTTCCTGGCAGTTATTCACCCTGAACTTGCAAAAACACTGTTAATTATTTAAAAGTTGGGTTCCTCCATGACAAAGACTTTGTATTAATATTTATAGGTCATACATTTTTATTTCGCAGGAGTTGAATCTTTTATAGGCTCTGAAGCGTTTGCGTGGGAAACGGGGCTTTTTCCCTTTCTAGTTAAACTTCTGAAGGATATAAGGAAGAGGAGTGAGGCATGTGAAGTCATCTCTGCTTGAGACTTTCTGGAGCACAGCAAGTCTAAACGTGCCAGTGTGGCAGAGTGAAAATGCACAAAGGCAGAAAGGAAAGCTGTTAAAGCTGCTGTTTGTCTTGACTTGCTCTCGCATCAATCAACACTTACACGAACCCTCAGACACTGTAGGTGTTAATTCAGCACTGATGCTTTTTCTATTCTCTTTACTTTTTCTTTTTTTTTGTCATGCTGTGCTTGTGCTCGGTTAAGCGTTTGAGAACACGCTGAAGGTGTATAGGATTGCAAGCATGGAAGATGGCTGACACACACACACGTATCATTATTTATAGGCCTAATACACACCTGTGTGTGAGACCATTGGGTACAGTATATGTGTACAGTTTGTTATGTCGATTAAGGTTTATGGTGTAAATAGGAATAAAGCAAACGATAGAGATTTATACTTAAACACACACACACACACACACTTGTACACACCCATGGTCTGTCCCTACATATACTGTACTGTACATGCACAGTCATGAGCACATACTCTTTCTATGAACACACACACACACACACACACAAATCAATTTCTTCATGTGTACAGCTGTGGCCCTGTTTTGCGAACGACACAAATACTCATTTAGTTTTCATTTTGCCTTATGGCAATGGTGATTCATCATGCTGGGAAAAGGCATTGTTTCGTCACTAACCTGTTCTCGGATGGTTGGGAGAAGTTGCTCTTGGAGGATGGAAAAAATTGCGAGTGAGCCCTCTCCCTTGGATGAGATGCATGAATGTTCTCAGGATGCTTCACTGTTGGCATGACACAGGGCTGATGGTAGGACTGATACGTTCAAATAAGGGAAATAAGCTTCAATTAACTATTACTTAGCAGTAAAATTTGGCCTTTAGCTGAACTCTGGAGATTAATAATAGGAATAATAGGAAATAAACTAGTACAGTGCTAGTAATTACAGTAATTAATACTTAATAAAAAGTAACTAAGTGGCTGCCACCAATCAGGATGTGGCCCAGGAGTTAAATGGCAGCATGCCAGGGCGTAGTTGCAGAAGTTTTGAAAAAAAAAAAACATACAATGTTCAAACACAGACAAGGGCACTAAAAAAATTTCTCTAAACACACACACACATTCATGATCTGTTCGTACATACGCTGTACTGTACATAGACAGTCACAGACACCCTTTCTATAGACACGCACACACACAAACACACACATTCATGGACTGTACATACTCACACACACACACACACACACACACACACACACACACACACACACAGTCTCTTGAAACTTTATATGCACTAGTTTATTTTCTATTATTCATCTTCAAAGTTCAACTTGAGGTCAAAGGTCACTGCTGAGTAGTAGTTGAAGTGTATTTCCTGTCTGCTGTTCCGTGTTTCATCAGCGAACCTCTTTCTTTCTTTAACCATAATGTTAAATAACTACAGTAAATTGCCCCTAAGTGTGTATGAGTGTGTATGGGCATCGTGGCTTGTGATGGACCCGTGTCCCCAACAGAAAGCATTCCCACTATGTATCCATACTCCCAGGATTTCACTATGACTCTGAGCAGTATAAATACTTTTTAAAGTTGAATGAACAAATGAATTTTTTATGTAAAGTGGATCAGTTTTTTATTTGACCAGGCTAGGTGCAAATGTTGCCACTGTGCCTCACAACACTTTGAGCTGGGCTTTGTCAGGGCACTGGTTTCTCATATAATGATTGATACTGAAGACAATTATAAAACCTGATAGCTAGTTAATTGAGCTGTGTCATCCATGCCTAAGCATATCTAACTCTGGGTCATGAATTCCCCTTTGGAACTTTATCTTCACTTTCACTTCTGTTAGGCTTTTTACAGTAATTCCATGTAACATCATATCACATGCTGTATTAAATTACTTGTTAATTTCATTTAGGGGATAATTATTAACATGTTCTACATTCTTGCATGCACTATACTGTATGTTGTGTTTATTAAAGAGAATGGTTAGAATTTTGAGTGCTCAGTTATTATGCTGAAGATGTTTTATCTTCAACCTGGTGAAATACTAAGCTATAGGGATGGGAAAAAGCGTTTATTCTTTTGTGTGGCAACTTATGACTCCAAAATAACTGTAATAAATACGTTCTTTATTTTTTATACATTTTTTCCTCTGATGTAAAAAATGTTCTTACTCTATAATCCTGCAAGTGGTGAACTACAGTATAATCTATTCACACATTGGCAAGCAGCACAGCATCCTCTTTAGTAGGAGAATAAGAATTCTAACAGAATCATGATACTAACAGAAACGTGATACTTACCAAATCGCAATGCAAATCAAATCAGCACCTAGGTATCCTAATAATATCGTATCAGATGGTCACTGGCGATTTCCGTCTCTAATAAGCAATAAGATTACTCGTTTTGGCTAGTATGGTGTGTCGTGTAATTATACCACACTTTTATAATTCAGAACAAGACAGTTGTTAGCCAGAAATGTCCAAAACTATCTGAAATCAATCAGGCTCATCTGTTATGTTCTCTTTCAGCATCTGAATATCAGCAGATTAGTGGATTTCATACTGACATTCTATTGGATAGTGCATTTGTATAGGCAGTATAAAGTGAGGTGAGACCAAGAAATAAAAACCCATATCATCATCTTTTTTTCTACAGTACATTTAATTTATATATATATATATATATATATATATATATATATATATATATATATATATATATATATATATATATATATATATATATATATAAAATCAGTAGTATTCAGTAGTCTATACAGAATGTCCCAAAAGTCTGCATGCATAGGGAGAATTAATACTGCCAATACGACTGCTTTCCGGTTAAGCTGTGAGAATGATTACAATGCAGTTTTCTTTCTTTAAAGATATTCTTAAACACAATCTTAAAATAATATAAAGTAATGCTAAAAAATTTTGAGGACATTTTGGCAGTTGGTAAAAGTGGTAAAGTCCCCGGTGTATGGAGACTTTTTGAACACCATGTAGTATAACAATGTGAAATAAAGTGTAAAAATATAAGTATAATGTGTGAGGTTAAAAGACCATGTTGTGCTACTTAAATAAATTATCGCTGCCAGCTTACAGTATCTGGCAGGAGTAGCTCAGTGGTTAAGGCATTGGACTACTGATAAGAAGGTTCCAGGGTTCAAACTACAGCACCAGTAACTCACCACTGTTGGCACTTTTGGGCAAGGCCCTCCACTACTCAGATGTATGTTGAGATAAAACCTAAGTTGCTTTGGATAAGGGTGTCTGCCAAGTGCTGTAAATGTTAAAAAAATCTACCTGTTGTCCATGGGCAAAAAAGTGATCATGACATAATTATAGTACAAGAATAACATATATTTTTATATCGCAATAGCTACCCAGACTCCTACTGTACGTCAAGGTTCCTCCAAAGGAATGTAAACAAAAACCTAAACATTTTTATAAAAATTTCCTGAACCAACATGGAGCAAATGTATCAAAGCTGGTGTATTATCACATGACACTAAATGTGATTTTTTTTTTAAATGGTAATTAAGAACTATTATATTAGTTAAGTGTTCATTAAGCTGTCAGAACTCTGGGTTCGCACCTCATATGAATTCAAAGAGATATAATCATATGAGTGAGTACTGACATAATAATGTTGTTGCTCCAGTCAGTACACAATACCAATTTAATTCTAGAACAATCTCCATGAGCTATTTCGAAATAAACATTCAGTACGCCAGGCAAAATGTCAGAAACACAATCAAGATAGAACACAGTTTAAAGGGCAAAAATGCAGGAGCGAGATGGAAAATCATAGGCAATGGTACATGTTAAACATTAATTAATAAAAACGCTCAGGACTTATGGACAAATGTACCAGGCAGGACTTTGTCATTTGAATGTGAGAGTGTCCGTGCATATAACCAAAACATTTACAGCTTCATTCCAATCACCAATAACCTGTATACTTTATCTTACTACTATATCTTTTGTTTGAGAACATCCCAAGACTATAGCAAAGTCATAACATGGCCTACTGTATGATGGGGACTATTCGCACTAAAGGTTCTTTCTTTTTCCGGCCTCATACACAAAAATATACAGTACACCAAGTGGATAGATCAACTAAACGGCTCATAACTGTGCTTAGAGGTACAGGGCACCTGTTCTCCAAGACTAAAAATGCACTTCTCTTATCTCTTCCGCCACACTGAATATATTTCTTATGCATTTGTATTGTTGCCTGGTGAAACAGTATGAAACTCATTTACTTACAAGCGATTGATTTTAAGACAAGCTAATGCAATCAGTGTCTGAATCCTTTCGGAAAACCACTGCCTCGGCACTCAGCACTGATTGTGAGGTTTTTTTTATGGTGTGCTTGTAGTTTGGTTAGTCCCTGTGTGGTAGTGCTCATGTTGACCCAGCAGGGGGCCTAGTCTCACTCACTTATTCATCTTCTATACCGCTTTATGATGTATTTAGGGTCGCGGGGGGCCTGGAGCCTATCCCTGGGAGACTTAGGGCACAAGGCAGGGTACACCCTGGACAGGGTGCCAATCCATCGCAGCTCACACGCACACACACACACACACACACACACACACACAAACTCACACACACTCACACATTCATTTACACACTACAGGCAATTTGGGAACGCCAATTAGCCTAACCTGCATATCTTTGGACTGTGGAAGGACCGGAGTACCTGGAGGAAACCCACCAAGCACAGGGAAAACATGCAAACTCAGAGACGGAAATCGATTCAATTCAATTAAATCATATTTCATTACACAATCAAAAGAATTATTTAAGTTCGTATGGAATGTGAATGTGTATTAATCAAAATGTTCAGATCGTCCCTGATAAGCAACCCGGGGGCGACAGTGGCAAGGAAAAACTCCCTGAGACGGCAATAGGAAGAACCCTTGAGAGGAACCAGACTCAACAGGGAACCCATCCTCATTTGGGTGAAACAGAAAGCAGGAATTAATCTGCATTATATATAAGTCTGTTGTTGCTACTGCTCACTTCAATAAAACATGTGAAAGAGCAGCATGTCTAATCATACACTCACCTTGCACGTATTGGTGGTCATATGGTTCTGTGGTGAACTTGTGGCTAAACCATTGTTTTTCACCCACGTTTGTAACCTATTTGACTGACTTAGACCTAATGATTGTCATGGGATCCTCAAATCATTTGCTCATGTGTCAAGGAAAAAAAACTTTAGATTAATTGTCTAAACAAAGTTTTGCCCATTGGGAATGGCCTATATGTAGGTGGACTAGTTGCCCGAACCAGGACTGCTTAGAAGAGTATCCTTTTCCAAGGACGTTACTAAGACCGCAAAAAGGCTTCACTTCCGCTAGCTAGGCATCATTGGACAGTGAAAAAGAACTCAAACAGAAAGTTCTCTAGGTTCTATGACATCCGTACTTATTGCAAAGACTTTATCCTATGTTGCTTCTTGTTAATATCTTTGCACTTTTTCTAGGTTACAATAGTCAACCCCAATGGACCCTGGGGTTTAGAACTTTTGCTACAACTATCTTTTAAGGTTTTAAGGAAGAAAAAAGAGCTTAAATAAATTATGGTACAACCAAGGCGTCTTAATACACATTTACATTCCATTTACATTTACATTTAGGCATTTGGCAGCCGCTCTTATCCAGAGAGTCTTACAAAAGAGCTTAAGTTTAAGTCCTCGTCATTGGATAAAACCTTATACTGGGTTACAAGATGACTAAGTACCAGTCAAACACTATTGGGAAGAGTTTTTATTGGAGGAGTGGGGGCGGATATGGGAGAGATTAACCTAAGTACTGAAGAACAGATGTGTCTTAAGTCGTCGTTTAAAGATTGCCAGTGTCTCATGTGTACAGACATCAAGAGGAAGTTCATTCATTCTAATGCCAGAATATAAAAAAGTCGAGATGCACATTTTCCTCGATCTCTGAGAGATGGTGTTACTAGCCGAGCAGTGCTGGAGGATCGGAGGGACCGTGGTGTGGTGCGAGGTGGGATTAGACCTGAGAGGTACGTGGGTGCTGGGCCATTTTTAGCCGTGTAGGTTTCCATCAGGGTTTTAAATTTGATGCAGGAAGCTACAGGAAGCCAATACAGGGAGAGGAGAAGTGGGATGTTGTGGGAGAACATCTGGACTGAAACCCCACAAAGCCTACAAAGATTAGGGACCCATCATCAGCCAATAATATAAACATACTTGGCACTTGGCATTCTTGTTTGTGGCTGTGGATTGATCCAGTTTACATGTGACCCACGTGGGCATCGTGCCACAGCAGCCTATCAGAATGTAGAGGAATAGTTTAAGCATGTGACATGTGTATTCAAATAAGAGTGGCTTGTGGCTAGCTAGGTCAAAATGTCAAACAAGAAGGAGGGTTGGTGAGGATTGGTGTCTACAAAACCTTCCAGCCCTAAATGCAGATAAAGTAAGCACTGGGTATAACATAAAGATTCTTTGAGAATGGCATGTCAAAAATATTACGACCTTTTACAGAGATGAGTGAAATTGTAGTGCCACTATGGGTAGTATAGACAGATGCTCTATTAAAGGCTGTGTTTTATCGACTTGCTTACAGAACAGGCCAGTGCAGGTGCTTGCACAATCACGATCCTTGCTAGAATCCATACCGAGGAGCATGTATGAACAGCACAACTGACATTTGCCTGCTTATCTAAATGCAAATACACTTAACAGTATTTGAATGCTCCAAGGGTGTGGCACGGTGACGCAATGGGTAATATTGCTGCTTTACAGCTCTACAGTCCCAGGTTTGATCCCGAGCTCTGGTTACTGTTAACATGCTAGTATGTGGATCAGATATGATAAAGTGCCCTTAGGTGTGAACGTGCACCATAACATTACAACATAAAAAACCTTGTCTAGGTCCACTTGTGTCACCAAAACAGTGCTGACCCATTGAAGCATGGACTTTACAAGACTTCTGAAGGAGTGCTGTTTCATCTGGCACTGAGATATGTGTCATGTTCCTTAAACCATTTTTGCACAGGTCAGAAACTCTGACCCTCTGTTTTGTACTAGGGAAAACCTTTGCCATGAGGATGTGTACTGTATGTGTACTGTAGTAATGTTTAGGTAAGTGGTACAAGTCAAAATGATATCAGTGGGAATGCTAGGGGATGGTGGCATGGTGGTGTCGTGGTTAGCACTGTGGTCTCATTCACATTTAAAGCATTTATCAGACCTTATCTAGGGTGACTTACTTTTAAGCTCATTACACATATATGCAGTTAAGGAATTTGCTTAAAGGGTTCAACAACAGGGACCTTTGATTTGTAGCTCAATGCCTTAACCATTGAGCTACCTCTGCCAAAGGATCATACTGCCTCCGCCAGGTCACTTTGTTTCCTTCGTGAATAATGATACTATCTCTTCCTCGGATAAGCAATGCACAGACACTTGATCATTCGTTTGATGTAAATATAAAACACATTTCATTAGCTGACAGAAATCAGCGATGCACCGTGCGTTCTGGCACCTCGCATTATCTTATTACATTATATTTTTCTTACCAGTCTATAGATGATTTGCATATGATCTTTTAAGTTTATATAAAGTTAAGGTGACAACCAGACAAAAATACACGCTAGGAAACTTTATCGAAAAAGACCTACCAGTGACCTTTCACACCTTTTCTCTTTTTCCTTTGCGTCAAACACACGTACGTATTGATATAATTGGCTTTGCGTTTCTAAATTTCTCATAGTGTGTGAATGAGTGCGTGTGTTTGGATGGGCAGACAAAAATATATAAACTTAAAAAAAAAAGGGGGACTTAAAAAAAAAAACTTCTGAAAATATTGCATGACCTGCTGGTGACCTTACATGTCTTTTCTCTTTTACTTTGCGTCAAAACACACATATTGATGTAATAGGCTGAACTGGAAACTAATAACAGCAGAGTAGAAAGAGAATTCATACATTCAGATAATTCATCTATTCAATCATTCAGTCATTGTATCCAGGCCATGTACTGTACAGTAACCCAGACATAAGAGACAGATTAAGTGTTGTTTGGTAACAGTGCCCCTAGATGGCAGCACTGCCTTCAGTGATATTCAACTGGAGGATTGACTCAGTGCAGTTCTGTCATTCAAATTGAACTGAGCCCAGTTTTCAACCACACTTTCATGGATTGATGAAACATTGATACATTTGTTTGACATTATTAAATAAAATGTAACTTTTTTGTGCTTCTCTGTTCTACTCTCTCTATTTATTTCTTCAGGTGGCACTGCAACATGGTTTACACAGCAGGATCACAGCTCCAGGGTCAGGGTTCGATCCTTATTTTGGGTCTGTGTATGTGTAGTTTGTATCCTTGTGCTTGGTGGGTTCCCTCCGAGCAAATTAAGACAAAAAGTCTCCTCCGACAGTCCAAAGACATGTGGAGTACGAATGGAGTTTCAAAATGTCCCGTGGTGTGTGAGTGTGTGTGTATGCTTTTGTGGCCTGCATTGGAAGACAAAAATGTAATGAAGCTTAAAAAAATTTAATAAAAAAAATATTGCATGACCTCATTGCAGGTGACCTTACACACTTTTTCTCTTTTTCTTTGCATCAAACACACGGATTGATACAATGCGATGGACTGGAAACTTATAACAGAAAAGTTAAAATTTGTTAAAATTAGTTCATTCATTTATTGGGTCAAGGTTCGATTCACTGTGTAGGAAGTTTGCATGTTCTCCCCATGCTTGGTGGGTTTCCTCTGGGGCCTCGAGTTACCTCCCATAGTTTAAAGACATGCAGATTAGGCTAATTGATGTTCCCAAATTGTGTGTGTGTGTGTTGCCCGGAGGTTCTACCTAAAATAAGAATAAATAAAATGGCCTCCACTTTCCCTTGTTGGACTCCAGAGATTTGTAGATGGGTGGATAGAGCTCCGCCCCTAAGAGACTTTAAATTAAATGTTGTTTAATAGCAGTGCCCCTAGATGTCAGCACTGCCCTCAGTGATACTCAACTGGAGGATATTAATATATACATTTTCTTATTAATTCACCTATACATGTCGCAAAGTACTGAAAAAAATATACTGAAGAGGGATTACTGAAAGTTAACATTGGTGCTTTTAAAAGATTAATTAATTTAAGTAAGTGGGTTTAGATTGTGAGCCAGAGAGAATTATTCCAAAATAAACATCATACGTCATATATAACAGGAGCACTAATACAGTTATAAATGACATCATCAATGAAAATAGCTTTCTTTTGTCTCTATTCTACCTGCGACAGATTGTTTTCTTCAGGTGTCACAGTGACATAGTGATGAACATTATGGTGTCACACCTCCAGGGTGGCAGTTTGATTCCCACCTTGGGTCTGTGTGCATGTTCTACTTGGTGGGGTCCCTCTAGGCACTTTGATTACTTCCGCAGTCTAAAATCCGAAGACACTAAGAATAGTTTGATTGGAGATTCCAAATTTCCAATGGGGTCTAAATGAGTGTGTATGCTTGTGTGCCCTGAGATGGATCTGCCCGTGTCTACTGTAACCCAACCTCGTGCCCTGAGTTCACTGGGATAGGCTCCATGCCACCCATCACCCGGTGTAGAACAAGAAATTTAAAGGTTGAAAAAAAATTATGTTTTTGTGACATCAGTTTTCCCCTGTATAGTGTTTTTAAAAAATATCGCACGTTCAGTAGGCAGGTGACACATGCCTTCCATGGAAGACTCAGCATTTTTTTTATTATTAATCTGAAACTGTTAATTATTTTTCTTTCCAAGCATCAACAGCACTTTGCCTAAAGGCATCATTCGAAAGATTTTAAATATTTAGGCCTACTATTAACTGGAACGTAAAAGTATATTTAAATGAACTCTAAAAACAGTTAGGTCAACACTAAGGGATTTTGCTTTGCAAATGTAGGCATTTATTTATTTATTTATTTATTTATGAGACATAACAAAATTGCATGAGTGTTTATGTTTTTTTTCTACATTAATGCACTAGAATGGATGATCAATTGAAATTGGTTTAATAAAGGTAAAAAAAAGAAAATGTTAAGATTTGTAACAAGTGCTTTCAAAGTTTTAATGAGCTATAAGGAAGTGATAGAGAATAATGAGTTTTTATTTATTTATTTATTTATTTTTGTAAAAATTATTAGAAGTAGAAGTATTCACTTTCAATAATGACAAATATTGTAACATTTGAAGCCCTTGTCAGTCCCAGGTCACAACTTCTGTCTTTTTTGGCCCAATAGATGGTGCTAATCATCTGGGTTAATTCTAGAAAGATTTCTACTACAGAAGTTGCTACACTTCTAATCTTCCCAGAGGATTTTGAGGAAACAAACAAACAAACAAACAAAAAGTTTTATACAAACTATGTTGTTAAAAATATTTGCTTAAAAATTATTGAATTGTCACAAACTAATCAAAACTCCGAACCAGAAGTGATCTCATGAACCCAGGGGAAACTAGAAATGCCTAATTAGATTTGTCAGTTCTTATGGCTTCCTACACTTATAAACAGTTTTTTAGATAAAACATAAACAAAAAAGATAATTGCTCTAATTTATGAGTAGGTTTACATCCTGTGTAGTCTTAAGTCACGGTGCATCTAAAATATGGTAAAATCCTCAATGTTCACATAATTTGTATTGTATAATGTCTACAATAGATTACAAAAAGTAGTGACTTATTCAATGGACAATTATGGACACTATGGAAACATTCATACACCTTTTCACTAAATATTTATATTTTAATTTCTGGACCATTGCACAAGACACTTTAATAAGTCACTTTAATAAGTCACTTTTTATGCATAACTATTGTCACTTTCAAATTTTAAAATTTCTATATATTTTTTTATATATTTCTATATTTTGTAATATTTTTATTATGTCCTTATTTGTACAGTTTATTTTACTAGTTAAAGTTATTTTCTTTCGTATTTTTTTTAATTTATATATATTTCTTACGTATAAGTTTTAACGTTACGTTATAAGCATTTCACTGCATATCGTACTATGTATGACTGTGTATGTGACAAAAAAAAATTGAATTTGATTTGAATTTGACTAAATGAAAATAGATAGCACAGACTTGGTAGGAACTTCCCCAGGCAGTCACTCTACGAAGTAAATGGTTTCCTGTGATTTTCTCAAAATATAGATATAGATGTATTGGTTAATTATTTCAAAAATATTTGTCTCAACTGTCCAAATTCAATTAATAAAACTCATTTCCAAAATCTGATCTGAGTCATGCTTTGGCACTGGAAGACTCTTCTAACGCCAATTCGGGAATGACATGCCAAATAATATAACTATATTTTAGAAGCAATATCATTATGCCTACACGAATAGATAAATGCTTGACTGCATTCAGGGATCCGCTGCGCATGACAACAGCCAATTCGATTTCCTTTTAGACTCTCATTGGCTCAAAGAAGCTTAAATACTGTATATCAGCACACAAGCCACCCTTCTGTCCATGGAACAGCCTAATCATTGCTAGTTATGTTTGCAACTAAAGCAGACTCTTAGACTGTGTGGCAGAAAAATAGTTTACTGTGGATTTATATTTTTTATAATTATTTATTAAAAACTGTTTTTACGATATTTTTCTTGCTTAAAGAAAAAGTTTATAGTAAACAATTAAAGACATGAATTACAGCACTTTTTCATGCTTTAAGGAATTTAAGCAGCCTGTTTGTCTAACAATGTCCTAACCGCTGATAAAATCACTGCAATGCACACCCTTAAGTGCCTTATTGCTTAAACGAGCCATGAACAGTACATGTTTTTAAGTGGCAAAAAGAACACAGCAGGGAATTATGAGAGCAATTTAAGGTCAAGGGTGTGTCCAACTGGTATTCAAATAGGGCGTTAAAAGCATATCCGCCAATTATATATTAAAACAGGGGTGCGATCAAAGTGGTTTTATCCAGTATCTACAGGATGAGGATGTGTTTTGGGGTAAAAGAAAAAAAAAACAGACAGGAAATCTGGAGACAAATTGCTAAACAAATGCAGCTCACTAAAAATGGCAAGTTTCCTGCTGTTTTAATAAGGCAAATTAGAAGATGAGGAAATGCCAGAACTGGTCTCATGGTGTGTGTGTGTGTTTGTGTGTGTGGTTGCCTGGGCAGAAAGGTGAGTTAATTTGGTGAAAATGAAAATCTGAGTTTCTCCTGTTTCTGCTTACATTAAAGATTAAATTAGACACTACAAGCACTTTACACTGAGCAGCTCAGTTTTTAAAAGATTATTATTTTTTTTTACATTTTCCAGTTAGGATGCCAGGGTCAGAGAGCAGGGGCAGCCCGGATACAACGACTCTGGACCACATAAGGTTAAGAACATCGATGTGAAGGGGCTTGAACCTATCACCTTCTGGTCAATAACCCAGTTTCTTAAAAAATGTAGCAATCTTAACTGCTTGAGTTACCACTGTCCCATATTCAGTGTACCTAGTAAACATCACTTTGTAAATGCCAAATCCCAGCAAAACTCAACAGCTCTACGCCCCTGTAAATGCAGTCCCATGTCTAAGTCTTGAAATCTGAAGCTCTGTCACTCTACTGTAAGTAAGCCTGGAATAGTTCTGCATATCCAATTATCTGTCTTGCCTTATATTGCTAAACCGGTTCTCATATTATATAGTTCTCATTCTTATAGTTCTATGCATACAATATATTTCTATTTTCATGTTCTATTTTTTTTCTAGTTAAATTTTTATTTAAATTTAAATTTTTTATCATATCTCGTCTATTGATATTTATTACCTATAAGTTTTAATTCTCTTTTTAAGGTCACTGGCGGTCGTGTAAGCATTTCACTACATTTCGTACTGTGTATGACTGTGTATGTGACAAATAAAATTTGAATTTGAATTTGAATTTGAATTTGAATATACTGTACAGGTTTGTCCTTTTAAATATTAGCAGGTTTCAGTTATTTTTATTCTGGTTCAGTCCTTGTCATTTTAAAACTGAATCTCTCGCCCTTGAAACCATCTGACTGTTATAACTAGTCCAACTTTTCCCACACCACCTCACTTCTATGCTTCCTCTTCTGGCTTCCTGTAGCTGCCCACAACAGATTAAACACACTGATATTGGCCAACAAAAGCAAAAATGCACCAGTGCCGGTCTACCTAAAACTCTTATCAAAGCCCACTCTGTCTGACGCTCCCTACAGACCTCTTGGATGGCTTGAAGTAAAACGTGCACCAGTGGGTGGAAAGAAAGTCCCAGTGATGTTTTTAGACAGCTGGTACACTTAGTTCCTGAATACTCCATCGAAATTATTTGCTAAGCTGTGTCATTAACTTATGGCATTGTGTGATTTTTTATTTATTTATTTTTTTTACTGTAACAGCACCTTAGCAACCATATACACCAATCAGCAGGCCCTGCTTCTGACATCAAAACAATCAGCCCTGACCCCATGAGACATGGACTCTGCAAGACCTCTGAAGGTGTGCAGTGGTATCTTGTAGCAGATATTGCATGGACTACATGGATCAGACTTGTTTCTCCAACTCTCCTTTCTTCGACCACTTTTGGTAAGTATGAACTACTGAATACCCCGCACCACAAAATCACTAGTTTTGGAGATGACCCAGTCATCTAGCATGTCAAAGTAACTTTGTACATTTTTATCTTATTATACATCTGAGCAGTTAAGGGGTTAAGGGTCTTGCTCAAGGGCCCAACCTGGAATCTTCCAAACTGTAGTTCCAATGCCTTAACCATTGAGCTACGCCTGACCTAACACATCCCCATCCCTCGACAGGTTTCCACTGTAACAAGATAATTAAATGTCAGATGTTATGACTGATTGGTGTATTTACAGTCCACACTGTTTGATAACAACAAACCAAGACAATTGGTTTGTATAATGAGATAAAAACATTAGTCATTCTGAATAACAACATCTGTCAAATGCTGGTAATGTATTACCAGAGACACATCACACTGATCAACCATAACATTAAAATGCCAAATGTCAAGCCCAAGATTGTTTAGGCCCCCATTGTGCCGCCTGCAGTTCTGGCCCCTAGGGACATGACTCCACAAGACTCACTAAACACCCATTTTCTTTCAAAATAGGCGGTGTGCTGTGGTATCTGTGACTCGTACATTAGCAGTAGATTATTTGGATGCTGTGGGTTGCGGGGTGGGGTCTCTGTGAATCAAACTTGTTTGTCCAGAGCATTCGGGTGGGGCCTCTATGAATCAAACTTGTCTGTCTGGTGCATTTCATGCATCAAGTCTTTGCATACTAAGCCCCATATGTGGCAAGCTGTGATACACGTTGTGCTCTGATGCTATTCTATCATAGCCAACATTGACTTTTTTCAGCAATTTAAATGAAATATTTATTTGTTACATACACAGTGTGATACGCAGTGAATTGCTTAAACTTGAGCTACATTAGCATATTTGGACGGACTGGCCTTTGGGCGCCCATGATCCTGTGACCAGTTTACTGCCCGTGGTGGTAATATGGCTGATATACAGTAATAATGGCTGATCAGAATATGTTGTCAGGTTATATAGATGAGGTTTCTCCAGGCATTTGTGACTAAGTTGTTTTTACAAGCTGAAAAAGTTTCTGGTTATTCAATCAAGTCATTGATTAAATAGATTATTATTTCTGACACAAGGACAAAAAACAAAAAAACAGATTGAAAGCAGCAAGTTAAAACTGCAACAAACAAAACAATGAAAAAGGAAGAAGAACAACAAAAAATATGTTTGAATCCAAATTAATATAGCTTTATTAAATGGAATAATGGAAAGCTTTATTAAAGTGACAGGCAACACTTTTATATCACATTATACTGTACATATGTGAATTAACACTACTAATCTTACTGATTTGAAAGAAAACATATTTAGAGTTTATTTCTATTATATTAGCAGTTCTAAAATGTCCAACACCTTCTTCTGGCCTCAATGTATATAAAAAAAAATTATAATAAATAAAAATAAATAAATAAATAAATAAATAAATAAATAAATACGTACAAACAAATTCCCCAAACGGCAAAAAATTTAAATAAAAGTTTTTAACAGCAGAGAACAGGTTGCAAAATGTCTTTTAAAGAATACCTAAACAACAATAAAAAAGAGATTAATTTGATGATTATTATTAAAATTATAAGATGTAATAGTTTAAGCAATACTATAAATATTGGGTGTTACAATTCTTATAAGACAATAAACAAAAATCTGTAGTTTTTTTCTATGTAGAGCATGTCCTTATTACAAAGTTGTTTGCTTACAGTATTTCAATATTTAATCCATACTGATATTTGCAATTTAATGATTATTGCCATGTCATCATCAACAACAACAACAAACAACAACAACAACAAATAAAGTAAATATACACAGACATACAAGTAAATCAACACCAACAAAATTTTTGCCATTATTATAATAATAATATTGTGTTTTTTTTTTTTCCAAATTGGAACATCCCCATCTTTAATCCTAAAATTGAAACTTGACATTTTAGATTTTCGAGGAAATTGTCAGAGTGTTGGAAAATCCCTTTGTATTGTTTACAGAAATATAGTTCAATTTAAACAAAAACATCAAAGTTATGACCTGGTCAAGGTCTTCTGAAAGATGTCTTCATGCTGTTCAAAGATGTGATGGGAACAAATCTCTCATTGTATACCAACGCGTTCTGTAGCTCTTAAAGCCACTAAAGGAAAGTCAACAAAGGGTTCATAATGTATTAATAGTTAAATCTTACACGCTTAAGCATCTAACAAATTTTATAATAAAAACATGGGTGTCTCTTCGTTTCTTGTATATACAATAAATTTTACCTTTAATTTGGGGCAACTGTCTCAGTAATTCTTCCAGGACATTCATTTGGATACAGAAACTCTTCACACAGTGGATGAGTTGGCACTTCGGGTTTCCCACAGTCCTTGTTCTGTGATTTAATAGTTGTATATAATCCTAAGGACATCTAAATACGTTGAATTTTTTTTTGTTTATGTAGAAGTAGTTCAAAAGGAGCAGGGAGAAAAATCCCCTTCTTAAATACTTATGTTTGATGTTTTGACAAGCGAAAAAGAGAAGTGATTACTAGCGGTGAATCCTTTGTGACATCAGTAGGTAGACGTGACAACCCCGGGTTCAGAAAATAAAAGTCCTCCCACATATTTGTTCCATCCATTAACCAGCTTTCAATTAGCACAACACTTTAGCCAGATAGAACTAATTAGTGACATCACCAGTACACAGGGAGAACTACAATGTTGTTTTTAATAATATTAGCCACCACTGTACAAACTGTAGGCCATGTGTTGCTGTGTCCTCTAATGGGGAGAAACCATTGGAACCATTGGAATGGAGAGAAACCATTCCAGAACCACTTTTGTTCCATAATTATTTGTTCAGGAGTGGTCCATTTTCTAAAACTGATCCATGATAAGTGGAGTAGAGTGGATGCTGAAACTGTGCAGCTACTGATGGGCCAAAGTATATTTGCCGAACTTACAGTACAAAGTGGTCTTTTAATTTAGTTGGTTATGTATGTGTAAAAATAGCAAGGTATATGAGGCAAATGAGTTGGTCCCTCAAAGTGTATGGAGATGAGCTCTCGTGAACTTTTTCAGTGGCGGCGAAAAGTATTTTAATATTACACTATTACAGTATATTCCACCAAATGGAAAGTCATGAGTACAAATCTCAGCACTGCCAAACTGCCACTCCTGGTTCCTTGAGATAAGCTCTTAACCCTCAATTGCTCATTCTTTACAGCAAATGTAATAAAGGACAGTCTTTCTTTCGTCTGACAAATAACTAAGTAACTCTATAACTCATGAAGTGCTGAAGTAAAATGCTGTACATTCCAACAGAACAGTCATGTTCATTGAGCCTTGACCAAGGTGACGCAGGTCTCTTGAACTGCACTGCAGTGATTCTATCATTATTTATCATATTCTTTCAAAAATATATTCTTAGAAGTGATGTATTAGATTTTGTGGAGATAAATGATAAGTTAAAAGATAAGATCTCCCTTAACACTTCTGGTGACACGGAAGACCATAGCATACGATTTACATAATTTCTATACTTATCAAACTATTCATTGAGCCACTAAACCCCGTTCCAGATGTCTTTGTTTTTTTTTTTCTTTATCATAAAAAAAGTACAAATCAGATACGTGAGAGTTGTTTACAGGCCAGGAACAATACCTTCTCCTTCCGTACATTCCTGGATAAATAAGCTATACAGAAGTGAAATCTGTTAGAAAGTCAACACGGGTCTGCTACTGTACTACTTTAGAATAATTTAAGTCTTCTTTGGAACGTGGAAACTTGTCAAGAAGGGAACTACAGAAGCAATTATTATTTTTTCTATTTTTTACTTTAGTGGAATTTCTTAATGTATGTAAGACAGGAAAAAATAAATGCATTAACAATTTTATATAGTAAAAATTTGCTTACATTTCTATTTGGAATTCATGCTGATTTTTAGACAAAATAAATAAAAATTAATGGTTTTAAACAGAAGGAAACAGTAATATGCTGGGATAAAGAGAAACAAAAACTGAGTCTGGATGATTGGATAGAAGTGATCTTCAGTGATGAATCACAAATCTAAATTGTCCAGAGAGATGATGCTGCAAATTGTCTGGGTCCATTCTAATAAAGCATTTAAAGATAAGTGCCTAAAGAAAACAATCAATTATTTTATGATTTTACGTTTTTCTTTAGGAAAGGCATATTATCTCATTCTTAAGGCCAACAAACATTCAAAAATCTTAATCTGATTTAACATTTATGGTGTAATTATAAAAAATAGTCCAATGCTTCATTCTGCATAGCTGATCTGCCAAGAAAGTTGGAACCAGTTTAATGGAGAATATATTTTTTTTTCCAGTAGTGATGCTCATGCCTCAGCAAATTGAGGCTGCGGAAGAGCAGCAAAATACTAATTGTGATTTATTTGTCTTTGTGATGTCATCATTTTTAAATTGGTGACGCTGGAACTGTGGGACAGCATCAAGTAATTCCGGCTGACAAAATTATGTCCATATATCAGAGGTCTGTGCATTTAAAATAAATAAATAAATAAATCAATAATCCAAAAACAAAACAAACAAACAAACAAACAAACAAAAATAATCTTGATTACATGAGATGTCAGACACAGAAATATTAAACGAAAATAAGGCTTATTTATTTTTTTCTTTTTGGCACATTATAGACGATTTGAACTTATCCATTTACTTATTATACAATAAATTACCATGTGTTGCTGTGCTCCTCTAGTCAGAAAATAATTTAAATCTAAAATATATTTCAGTGCAACAAACAGTCTGAATGTCACGTATGAATGCTGAATGAGATTGCGAACTCAGCTGTACTGTAGCAGTTCATTCAAGTAAAAGCAAAATGTATTACGGACTGATGCAAAACATCAAAATAGTTTTGCTAATAACAATTTGCAATTTGGCCAAATTCTATAACTGTCCTGACAGTTTTTTCACATTAAATATTTAAATAAATAAAAAAATGAATAAATAGGCTTTTTGTTTTGCACATTTTGTTGCACATATAGCCTTTCTTTAATTGCAAAGACAGGACTCTTAAAGATTAGGAGAAACCTTACTAACAATACAAAAAAGTTGCGTTTACAAAGCATTATCAGCTTCCTTCTCTACGAGTTTCAGTTTCACTGTGGGAGTTGAGGGCAGCACCTTATGATAAAAATTCTTCTTGAGTGCTGGGAAAACAGTGATGACAGTAACAAGACGGTAAACGCCCATTTTCTTTTAAAACAGCAGTTAATATCTTTATTTAATTTATAAAACAAATACATTTAATGTTGAATTGTTAATATTATTATATTGTATAAAATATTATAATTAGAATATATTTTTAGCTCCCTATTTAAGTGCAATTTTCCATATTAAAATGTTGACCATTGTGACTATTGTAAGATTACAATCTAAGCTGGTTAAACAACCACAACCCCATTTTCTTAACTTTCTCAAATTACTGAATAAATAAACTTAGATAGATGTGAAGTCTGCATTACCAGCTTGGAGGACTTTTTTGAAACATGAAAACTCATCAGAAAAGTGAACATTGATCAGTATTTGATAGCAATCTGTAACAGTTTATTATTATTATTATTGTTGTTGTTGTTATTATTATTATTATTATTTTTTATTTATTATTATTATTATTATTATTATTATTATTATTATTATTATTATCAATACATTAATTTTTTACTGCAGTGGCTTTTTATTGGATTTTTATTTAAACTAAATAAAAAATGTAATAATGGAAAATTGGCAAATGTGATTTTTTTTTTCTTTCGAAGGCATTTTACCAAAAAATATGTGGTTAAACCAACTGAGACTTTTTAACAAGACGGGGACCATATAGTCTTGACATTAAAGAACAGGCAATTTACCAAATGTGAGGTTCAAACAAACTTAGCCATTTTTTGAGGACACCAATGATGGGAGATGCTGCCAAGTAAGAGCCAAAAAAGTCATTTCCGAATAGGATTTTTATTATTTATTATAATAAAATATAATATTTATTTATTATTATTTTTTATTTTTAAAGAAGAAAATGTTGTACTCTGAGTAAATTTTAAGGATGTTTTTTATGGCAGGTTCAATCAACCAGCTAGTAAACTAGTAGTGACTTTAAATGTCTTTATAAGATAAACAAATGACTATTTATTTTTTTTCCCAGGGTGTGTTTTCCCATAAGCCTTCAGAGAGGTCAGCTGGTACAAGTGCAGAAGTGGGATGGAAAAGAAACCACAATTGTCCGTGAGATCCGCGAGAGGTGACATCATGGTTATTGTGATTTTACTTAAATGTGAACTTAACTCAGCTGTAACAAATTTTTTGTCTCATAAATAAATGAGCCAGAGCAAATATCTTTAGCAATCCTAAACTATTGTACATTTTGTACTCCACAGACTTGACCAAAAGAAAAAGAAAAAGAAGAAGAATTTATTTAGAAAATGTATTTATGTCCAGAATGAAGACAAGTATGGTTTGCTTTCATGAACCTCAAAACGGTTACTGAATAATGAATTCATATGTTCATGTGGTCATTTTCTTTAAACATTTCATCCCAGAAACACCAATTGAACCAAGTGATAGAATTTACACACACACACACACACACACACACACAGTGAACTCAGCAGAAACCTCGTGTTCTTATTGGCCCAAAAATTATGAAATAATGTTTCATAATCTTTGCAAAATGTGCCAAACCAGTAGGGGATTAGACAAAATAAAGTTTTTATTACAAAAATTGGCTAATAATCTTTATAAAATTATATCTTGTGGCACGCAAAACAAAACTAAACAAAAAACAAAACAAACAAAACAAGTACAGTAAGTTATGCTAAATCCATAAAATGTATGCAGAGTGTGTACACAAATGCTCTTCTGGGCTGAATGGGCTGAATGGGCAAATCCAAAAAGTTCAAAATCTAATAAAAAAAACTACTTCTGAAGGCCTGAGGTTTTTATATTAGCTCCAACAAACTGGGGACCAACTCATATGTTGCCAACAATAACTATATGACAAAGTTTGAGATCACTTTTTAACTCCATGGTTGTTCCTGACTTTTATTTTTTTCTACATTGTAATGCAGTTACAAAATATGCAATAATCTCATTTGACCTCAGTGTCTTAAAATAACACCTGATTGTGTTATTTCATAATTTTGAAAATCCCCAGTCTTGTTGTAGTTGTAGAATGCCGAAAATAAATCACCAAACAAAAACACAGAAATTTCCAAGTGATCCCAACCTCTTGAGCAGTAATGTATGTCAGAGCAATTCTAGAATTAGACCTTTAGGGGGGCTCAGCCTTCTAGTAAGAATATAACGGTTATGGTGTCTTGCTTTTAATATTTTACTATTAACAGTAATTATTATTTTTTACTTTAATATATGTTCAAATAAATTTTCATTAACATTAGTAAGTTATACTGTTACTATTAGATTATTATTAGTGATATTGTTAAACTATTACTAGTAAGTTATATGAGTTTTGGTCCTTAAGAGAACAAAAAAAAAAGAATATTCTGCCTGCAAATTTATTCAACCATTTTATTGTTATCTACTGTTGTGTATAATAACAATGGTTTAGCATAATCAATCACACATTTCAATATTACAAAGTCCACCAGCAGAACCAAAATCAAAACCGAAATTTGTCCACATCAGCTATCATTTAGGCATTTGGCAGACGCTCTTATCCAGAGCGACTTACTGTACATTTTTATCTCCTTACACATCTGAGCAGTTGAGGGTTAAGGGCCTTGCTCAAGGGCCCAACAGAGGCAACTTGGTGGTTGTGGGATTTGGAACTGGGATCTTCCGAACCGTAGTCCAATGCCTTAACCACTGAGCTACCCTTGGCCCTACCTGAAACAGATAGAAAGAAAAAAAACTCTTAACGGTCCCAACCTGAGACCTACTACTTCTTCTGTATGTCTTCCCACTGGCATGTGGACTACTAATGTTAGGGAAACTATGCTGCGACTTACTATAATCAAGTGTAATGGCATGCCATCAAGAATACTGAACATTAAACTATTAGCTAAACGTCTATTTATCTGTCTATCCATCCATCCATCTATCTATCTATTTATCTGATGCAGTTCTACTTCATCTCCAAGGTCAGGGCTCTGTGCACAAGGCCAGAGTTCTTCCACACCAAGCCTGGCAATCCATGTCTTTATGGAGCCCACTTTAAACACGGGGCATTTTTATGTTAAAAAAGACTTGGGCCCTTTATTTCAAGGCAACATAATTTGTTACATTATAGCATATCATACATTCTATACAAATTGTGTGTTTCTACCATTGTGGAAATAGCTTGGGGAAGAACTGTATACAGTACATGTGGGTCTGATGGTCATGTGCCATAATATTGACCATAAAGTGTATCTTAGGTTAAAATCATATTTTGTCACTAAACAACAGAAATCAAAAACTTATTTAGTAGTTACTTTTTATTGATTTCATAAAATTAAAATCAAGGATCTCATTTAAAGATAACCCTTACACTTTACATGCTTATGCTTGTAAACAAATATATGATTGATGTATAAGCCGAACCCTAGGTTGATCGGGTTATCGCCCTTGATTATCGTAAAATGCTTAATATCAACCTACTTTTAACCAATCGCGTCAATCGATCTATTGACCAATAGGTTGTATTTTATAGAAGAAATTTCAGAGGTGAGAAATCTGCAGCAAAAGTTGATTTTCTTTTACTTACTCCCTGTTCTTTATTTTTTGCAGGGTACTTTGTCAGTGAAATTGTATTGTAAAGTTATAACCTGTTATAGAGGGTGTTAAATGTGAGCCAGTCTCTATTAAACCCTTACATTTGTATTTACCACAGGCAGCACAGGTTTAAACAATTGTTCCCCATGGGTCTGTAAAAATGATCCATAAAGCTAGATCCTAAAGTATTATTATATAATTTTTGATCAAGAAAGAAGTTTTCAGTAAGCCCTGTAGACAACAAACTCTTCACATCAACTAATAGTTGTATCTTATTATAAAGTTACAGTAAAACTTCGGATTGCGAGTAACACGCTTTGCGAGTGTTCTGCAAGACAAGCAAAGATTTAAAATAAATATTTACTTGAAAAACGAACAAGTCTTGGTTTACGAGTACCAAGTATCATGTATCACGCATGCGCTTCTTGCTTTGACGCCGAGCGTCACGTGATCACAACAGAGCCAACGGTTTTTCTCTCTCTTGCGCTGCGGTAGGAGCGGCTAGCACTTTCCTCAGAGTGTGTTACTCCGCCCCTAATGGTGCGTGAGCAAGCAGTTCGAAAAGATGCGGTTGGCTGATGTCACGCGGTTCGGAGGAAACACGGGATGGTCTTCGCCCTCCCGACTGAGTGGTAGTACAGTAGCAGCCTTAATGTGGGAGCCCCCTAGTGATGAGGAGGAATTGGCTACGACTAATATTGGGGAGCAAATTAGAAAAAAAACTAAAATATATAATAAAAAAAAAAAGAAACAGTGTTTCCGTTGTGTTTGCATGTGTGTATGAAAAGAGTGAAGAAAGGGTAACTGTGTAAGACAGAAGAAATGGGAGAGGGGAGTGGCTACTTACTTCAGATTCAAACACACACACTCATACACAGCGCCTGCGTGCACAAACAGAAACACTTATCTGTCTGGATTCATTTTTATTTATTTTTTTACTTTATATTTTGTGTTAATTATTTTTATGTATTTATTTTTGGGGGCTGAAAAACGAATAATTTGAATTTCTATTATTTCTTATGGAAAAATTCTAATACATTTGGTCAGCTGTTAGTGAAGGCCTTTTATCCCGCTTTCTCCAGACACAGGTGGCATCCTTAGCTGACAGAATTCATGCTGTTATTAGGGACATAACTTAATAATGTTACTAGACAGGAAACATGCAATCGGACTGCTTTTTCGGACCTCAGGAAACCCACCAAGCACGGGGAGAACCCTAGAGGTGCAAGGCGACAGTGCTAACCACTACACCTTCATGCCGCCTTACCACTATTCAATACCTTTTTAATAGAAGATTTTATTTGATACAATTAATAGGTAGACACATTGTAAAACCTAACTGTGGAAATGACAAAAAAATGAATTTTGAATGTGTTTCAGTTTGATTTTACATATTTACCTAAATTAGGTTATACGAACTCTGGAACTCAATCTGATTACTTTATGTTGCTTGTAAGTATTTTAACTTGTTAACTTGCTTGTAAGTATTTTAACTTAGAAGTGAAAGTGGGCTCGTATGATCCACAGTAGTGGGAAAAGGGGACTACAGTTGAAACCCACATTCTAAATCAGTCACAAAAGCACTTTCATCAAGAAAACCCATCAGAGAACATTATATCATCTTCAACATGTTGTCTAGTAATTGCTTCTAAATTGTTCTGAATTTTCTCTGAATTGTCTGTGTTGTTTTTGTAATAGCTACAAAGCTATCTACTCTATCTACTCTCTTCTAACACAAGGCTGTGAGTAAAATGTTTCCATTTAACACTACATTCTAAAGTTGAATAAGTGGAAACATAAAGTACTGTATATGTTATACTTAAACTGTCATATAAGTTTCTCAGTACTGTCAACCACTTCCATGGTTTATTCTCCTTACCTTTTGGCTACATAGTGCTGGTAAGAATTTAAAATTACTTTTAGCCCTGTTATTTACACTAACTGTGGGTCGCTAACTGTAGGTCACCAGCTCTGCCAGTCAGGGTTATTTAATTCCACCAGTCACAGCGGGACATGTGTTGGAGGAGCAAAATAACTGATTAAATAAACTAACAAATCACAATCTGATGATAAAAAAAGAAGTGGATCTGTTGCCTAAAAGCAATATAACATGAGGTTGTGCTGTTGTGCTGAATATAACAACACCCTCGTACCTACAGCTGCATCAGAACTCTACTGATATTCAAACACAATAGCACTTCCTCTTGTGTGATAGTACATAAATACAGGCCAGAGGTATTGAGTCCAATATAGTAAAGGTTCATTTTTATGAAAACTCTTACCCCTCCTTTCTGAAAAGTGACAACATTTAACTTTAATGCTTAATCAATAATGATAAGGTCAAGTCTATTTATAAAATTAAAATTAGTTAAACATATTATATAGCTTTTTTTTTTTTTTTTTTAGTATAATGGCACTGTGAGAAACTTGGATAGGAGCCAAAGTTTAATCAAAAGATTTAAGACAATTGATTTTCTTTATTGACTTTTAATAGATTTAAAGACATTTAACAGACAGACAGACAGACAGACAGACAAACAGACAGATAGATAGATAGATAGATAGATAGATAGATAGATAGATAGATAGATAGATAGATAGATAGATAGATAAGCTTTGTACATTATAAAATTCCAGTGCTTGGCATAAAACGCAAATGAAAAAAATGCTATATTGAGCACTTACAAAGTGCCGATACAGTCACTTCATAAACAGTAAAGTAAAAAAAAAGGAAGTTCATAAAAATAGACTTTCTAAAACCGTATACTTATTAAGCAGAAATGACTAAAGAAGTTACTAATTTTATAGACACTAATCTAAAAAAATAAATTGTATCATTTAGTGATTTATGATGAGCATCTATGATATGTGCCATGTTTTCTTCTTTCTCTTCTATTTTGCTATGATTAATATTTGTTTCCTTGTTTTTTTTTTGTTAAGCCTAATACCACTGTTTATTCGTAAATGTAATATATTTTTAAAAAATGTAAATAAAAAAAATAAAATGAAATGCTTCACAGAATGTCTTCCTTTAGCTGTTATGAAAGAAAAACTTTTTGTTTAAATCCTTTATGTATATTTGGGTGTCAAACTTTTAACAATTTTTGTTTGGCCATCCAGTTTAACAAAGAGGCAACACAGACACACACATTGATCCATCTAGGAATCTCTGAAGTCCAACTAGGAACTACCATTAAATACCATTACTATTATATTTACTCCCATTTGCTCACCATTTGTCCATGGTGGGACCTCCGGTCAACATTCACACACAACGCCATTGAACCTTGTAAATGCCAGTTAGCCTATTCTGCATGTACAGTATTTGAACTGTGGAAAGAAACTGAAGTACAGTACCTGGAGGAAACCCACCAAGCATAGAGAGAACATGCAATCCCCGAGAACACAGACCCTGAGGTGTGAATCAAACACTGATTCTGAAGGTACAGGCCACTAAACACCAAGCCACCTGTGTACACACCTTAGGAAAATGAAAATAGTATGATGTACATTATATTCATAAAATATTAATAATATTATCATATAATTATCCTAATATTATCACATATATCAATATATGACATATGGCAATACATTTATCATTAAAATATTTATACAAGTTTTTCTTTTCCTGGCTTGTATATATAAACAAATAATTGTATATATAAATAACATATACAACTATATATATATATATATATATATATATATATATATATATATATATATATATATATATATTACTGTATCTATTTCTGTTTGTACTTACTTTAGTTTTGTTTGTTTGTTTTGTTTTGTTTGTTTGATTTAGTGACCAGACAAAATTGTAAAAATCCTTTTTGTTTAGTAAATAATACTAAAGGAGTATATATTAACACATTTCTGTGGTGATGGTCAAAAACAGCCATCGCATTTTTTTAAATTTATTATATGTACTTCTCGAATTACATCATGTATTTACTCTATATTCATGAAAACAGATCTACATCATCAAATCCCATCAATTTCTAAATTCACAAATAATGTAACGCTGGAATGTAAGGGAAACACGTGCTTAGTGGAGGGCGCAGACTTTCCTTTAAAATAAAGCCCCGCCCCCTGTGAGAGAACTTCATTACAGCCGCGAGTGTACACAGTGAAAAGCCCCGACACCTGAGCGCGAGACAGTATTGTACCGAGACCTGCGAATAAAACAACCGGATCACCCGTTTCACTTGGCGAGGCGAGCTGACAACTACAGACTGCTGTAAAAAGGAGTTTTGACATGCACTTACAGAAATGTGAGTAACCGGACTTTTCTGTTTTAATGTTTATTCTAATTCTAGTGTTCAGGATGAATAATTCTTCCGTCAAGACAGTATGAACATTATTATTAGAATTATTATTAGTTATAGATAGAAATATTATATATAATGAAGTGTTCATTGACGAGCTGCCAAGTCGTTTCTTTTATTTAAATGCCACTGTATAGTGGATCTGTTGGTGATAGTGTGTGTGTGTGTGTGTGTGTGTGTGCGCGCGCGCGCGTCTCTCTGCCTGGCAGCAGTGAGTAAGAGTCGAGGAGCTCCCCGTCTTACAGTAGGTTAATAAATAATGGTTAAATTAGCGCGAAAAGCAGAAACACAGAGAAACTCCTGTGAGGCTATCCCCTCCCTTCCGAACTCAATTTTCACTTCTCGTTTAAAATATAGGTGTGGGGGACTAGTAGTTGTGGGGGATCTGAGTAGTTTGTCTGTTTTGTTACACTTGGTTAATCGAGCGTTATCGACACACACACAGAACACCCGCACTCAAGCAGGTGCAATGGAAGAACGCGTGTTGTTTCAGGAAAAAGCGCGGGGAGGTGGAGGGTGTAAAGTGACAGAGAACCGCTTGTTAATTTGTGGTATTTTTTTCTTTTAGCAAAAACCTGTCAATCGATTAATACTAATACATATTTAAAAAAATTGACCAGAGTGTGACAGAGTGAGACACGGCGTGCCGCGGAGAGGACACGCGCAGCGGAATCCCCGCCCCGCCCACGCGCGTGACTCACTGGTCAGGGATTTCCGTCGTTTTGCATGCGGAGAGGGTATCCCTGCGGCGCGCGCCGCCCGCCCGCGCGCCCACGACCTCACACTTCATAAGGGTCACGCCACGACGATTAAAGATCATCTTTGGTCATGCTTTAATGTCAGGATGATGTCATTTGAAGTCACTGACAGAAATGACCTTATAGACATTTCTTCTGGGGAAAAGGTTGAAGATTAGATGACAACTCTGATGATACATTAACGTTTTATCAGCTCCGTTTATTCTGTATATTTATGAAGCTAAAATGTACAGTACATCCCCCAGTAAAAAAAAAAATACTGATCTCTTAATACAAACATATTTTTTCACTGTTGCACTAGTATTTTATATAACTGGGGGTCTGGTGCTAATTTTCCTTTCAATTTAATTCAATCCAGTTTTAATGGCAGTTGTCGCAAAGCAGCATTACTCATTACCAAGAAAATGGAGGAAATAAGTATTAAATGGGTATTACAGTAAATTTGAGATATATAAATACTGTTTCTGTAAGTTACAGTTGACATGACTTCTTTCCCTACTAAACAGGGATGGCCTTTGTGTTTTGGTAATACATACTTATTCTTGCAAAAAGGTAAATGCAGGCCTGAAGATTAGATTATATCTCCAACAAATGAAGTACATGATCTCCATTTATTCCTGGTTATAAGGTTCAAATACTATAAGGCTCAGCTTCAAATCTAATCACTGATCTCCAAAATCACAGGATCAAAAGAAAATGACAAAAATTAGTCTTATATATGAGGTGATATATATAAATACATGTAAATCTCCAAAATGATCAGATTGTTCCTGTCACTGTCCCTGTAATATCTTAATGTTAATCGGAGAAATATAACGTATTTACAAAAACATAATTCTTGGCCTACTAAACAGGAATGTCCATTGTATTTCGGTAATAGATACAATATTTCTTCTTGTGGAAAGGTTGATGCAGGCATGACGATTAGATTATAACTCTGATGATGGAGTTTATGGTCTCCATTTACTCCTGGTTATAAGCCTTTAATGCACCAGTTTAAATCAAATTACCGATCTCCGAATACAAACATGTTTTATCCATATTGCACTGGTATTTTATATGACTAGACGTCTGGTGCTAATGCCTCATTCAATTCAATTCACTCACTCACTTACTTACTCACTCAACGTCTATACCTCTTTATCCTGTATACAGGGTCCAGGGGGCCTGAAGCCTTTCTCAGGAGACTTAGGGATTTAGGAAACACATACACACACTCATTCATACACTACAGGCAATTTGGGAATGCCAGTTAGCCTAATCTGCATGTCTTTGAACTGTGGGAAGAAACCCACCAAGCACAGGGAGAACATGCAAACTCCATGCACACAACCTGGGCCCTGGAGGTGCAAGGCGACTGTGCTAACCACTAAGCCACTGCTTTAGCCCAATTCAATCTTATTTATATAGAGCTTTTAATGATGTCATTGTCACAAATCAACTTTACAGGATGAAAAGTAAATAAACTAAATGAATATAAAATATGTGAGATATATAAATCAAAATGATCAGATTGTCCCTCCTGTCATGACTGTAATAGCTTACGTAATGTTAATCAGAGTTCTACTACGTTTGTACAAAAACATCATTTACATGTGGCTGTTTCCGTAAGTGACATGGTTGAATGACTTCTTTGCCTACTAAACAGGGATGTCCTTTGTGTTTTGGTAACCCCCTGAATGCAACCATAGATTAAAATGTTTATGATGAGTCAGTTAAAAACAGTGGTCACCTGGTGTGACATGTTCTAAATATAGACTTCTAGAGCTCTACGTTTTCTATATTTTTAGATTTTGGCAGAGGGGAGGAATCTTGAGTGTTTGATTGCTTTATGAGGTCATGGTGATGAGAGAGTTTAAAAAAATCGGGCTGGTAGGAGTAAAGTGAAACTAAAGTGAGAGGAGAACAAATAAAAAAACGGCTGATAGGAAAGGGAATTCTCCGAGGCCAGCCAGGCACAGTGGAGTTTCCACACTACTTCGACTTGCCTCGGCTTCCTCTTTTGAGTCCTCTGCCATGAAAGTTTGAAGACTCGCTTCAGTATTTTTCATAGAAACTGCTGTTTTTTCCCCATGAGGGGATATGGAAAGCGAAAAGCAGTTCATCTCAGCACGGCTCTTCTTTACTTAGTTGTTTCCCAGTGGCAGATAGGGAAGTGACATCACTGAAGTAATGTACTAAAAATACAGTACTATAACTTGAAATGCTGTAGTAGTTGTGAATGGATCCTTTTTTTTGTTAAATAATGAAATTCTACAAAGTCTACATGAAGAGATCAAGTAGCAAAAACAAGCTTTTTGGTACACAGTTTGCTCCGTGAAAAAATGTATACGTATTGTATGGTGGCAGTAAGTCAAGCTTTGCCAGCTCGCATAACAGAAACAGTGTTAACAGAAACTACTGAGGCCCCATACGTCACTAAGGCAGGAAGATGTGGTTGGCCATGAAGCGTAACGGAGCAAAGGAAACAGAAAAATGCTCTGCGACATTCGCCACGGCTTTCTGTCGAGGAGAACAGCTTAAACATGACCTCACCACCTCTTTTCCTAATGGAATAGTTTCCTCATGGTTTGAGTGACGAGAACGAAACAGCCCTGATGGAAATTTCAGACTTATCTCACGTTTTTGGGGTTGCGATTTTGAAGAAATGTTCCTCCCTGTCTGCAGCTGATGACCACTGGAAACCCGATATTTGCATCAGGCTTTTTTCTTTTCTTTTACTTTTTTTCCTTCGGTGAGTAACTGAGGGAAATGACTTTTTTTTTTTTAAAGCACACAAACATATCTTTAGGGTAGAAGATAACAATAGGGGAAGCACAAAGGTGAGACAAACTGCTCTTTAAAACACAAAAACAAGACGTCACATGGAAGACGTTACTCTTTTAAGGTTTTTATCTCGAATTACTAATCAGAAATGATGACTGGTTTGGTCGTAAATGAAATTACGATGTGGGGTTATGGAGAGGGTTTGAGTTTTATACAGAAAGTAAAGCATTTGGCTTTTGTTTACGTCCTCATGGTTCCTCTTCCTTATTGTTGTTTTTGACATCAGTGTTCTAGAGAAAAACGGGTCGGCCAGGATGGAAGTGAATTGCCATAGGAAGTTTACTCGTAAATTACTTATGAATATTAAATAATAAATTTTTAGTATGGAAATTGATATTAATTATTAATTTCCAAACTTTAACAAAAAGTTCATTTTTGAGTTGAAATCTATCGCTGTTACTTAGCTTGAAACATTTCTGTTGGTCTGTAGCGCCAAAGGAGAAGCCGTGTTACACGCTGCCCACAGTGAAGAAGCTCCTGGAGCAGAAGAGAAAGCGGGAGACGTCTTCAGCTCCTCCGTCTTGTGCGATCAATAACACTGGTCCTGCTGCACCAATCTCAGTGAGTACACGCTTAGAAAACCAGTATGAGGTTTCGTTCTTGCCTGAGTGCAATGCCGATGCCTGAGTAATAAAAATCGGTAATAATATGATCTTTTCCCTATTAGGTGTCAACATCAGATCCCTCTGCCAGTAAGTGATAACCTCTTCATACACATCACACATTAGGAAATTTCTCGAGCTTCATTAAGTAATTGTGAGCATAATCAGAGACTTACGTATTGATTCCTCTTGGTTAAAGCAGGTTTCTCGTTTTCTCAACAGGTGCAAACAGCAGCTACTCAGACATGGCAGCGATGAGATATGACCGCTGGGATGTGCAGCCGCACTCCTCTGTTTTTCAGGACTGCAGCCCCATTACCTCGATGTGTCTCAATTATGTAGACTCTCCAGGTCCTCTCAGCTTCCCATCTGCTCCGCTCTATAATCACTGCTTAACCCCTGCAGAGACGCAGTTTTCCACTTATAATCCCCTTACACTGCAGGACTGTACGAGTTCACAGATTCCTCAGCACTTTGTAAGAGTCTCCAAAAGTCAAGCTGTTTAGATCCTACAGTATTTACGGTGTATGATGTGTTCGTGGTATATGTAGATCAATCTTATATATCCTTTTCAGCAGCCATCCAGTACGGAGTGTCCCGTTAACCCGGCCATGTCCAATGCTGACCTCAGGAATCAGGGTATAAGTGCAGCAAGCTCTGGTTACTTGTGGTCCCCCGGTTCCAGAACTCCAGCATCCAGTCTGTCAGTTAGACCGCAGATGGACATGGGTAAGCTAGAGGAAGCTCGGCGCTTCCTGCAGGCCATGGACTACAGCAGAACCACATGGAAGGACGATGATGGAGACACGTGAGTAAGGGGAAACAGAATGGTGGGGTGGCATGAATTCTTCCTGTAACACCATCATAGAGACGGTTATGTGGCTAGGAAATAGTTCAACTTTATTTTGTTCTTCATTTAGAATTCTGCACATATACACCGCCAAGGGGTATAGGGAATACGCCTTTGCTGCAGCTGAGAAACTGCAAGAGCTTGGCACATTGGACGCAAAGGAGCACAGGGGAAAGGTACGTCCTTAACACGTGGTTTCATGTGTTTCAGTGAGGTTGTGCGCAAATATTGAAACCAACATTTCACGCAAAAGTGAAACCGACCGAGATATTTCTACAGAAGTTTCAGAAATAAAATTTGAGCGTACTGTATGTTGTCAAATGCCAACCACTTGAAAATTACCAGGGATGTGCACAGCACAGCTGATTCACGTTTAGTGAAACTCAGTAAAAAAAATCAGTAATGGCTACTAATATGCAAAAAAAAAGAAAAAAAAAAGAAGAAGAATTTCTGAAGTGGGAGTATTTACATTGTGACTCACAACTACGAGAAGAAAAATGTTATTATTTATCATAACCAGCAGAGTTACTGCTCATTTAAAGGCCAAAATATGTGCTAATTCTTCCAGTAATATCACTTGTGCCATTTGCAATGCCTTCGTTCATGACTACCATATGAATCGACATGCCCTTTAATACAGCAACATTTCTGCTTTTTTTCTTTTTTTTTCTTCTTATATGGTTTTATATGGTCTCTGGAGTTGGATTGGATTCAAATCTTTATTTGTCCTATTTAATACCACTTTAACATCAGTACTACAAAACTCCTTTGCAAAAGAAATTATTTAAAGCTGATCAGCCTTCAGTTCTTTTTTTTTTTCTTATGTGTATACTTAAAACCCGCTCATGAGCAAGAGTAGGATAGTTTATGTGTGTTTAACCCAGAGGGATGATTATGCAATTGTAAACACCAGAAGGAGCTTCTATCTTCTCTATCATATATGGGTATCTTACGCTTATTGCTTTGCTCAGAGCATTTATCCTTAGTGCTGTTGTATGTTGTAGACTGCATTGCTGGTAGCTGTGACGGCCAATCAGGCAGACATCGTGCAAGACCTGCTCTCTCTGGGCGCTGATATCAGCATCTGTGACATCAAAGGTCAAACCGCGCTGCACCTTGCTGCCACATATGGATTTCCACAGGTCATGAAGGTGAGCGGTAGTTTTTTTGTTTTTTTCATTAACCACTGAATAGGTTTTTTTTTTTCTTTTTACCAAACTTTCATTTTGGCATAAAGTACAGTGGTTGCTGAGAAATTCTGGTAAGGGTTTGGGCATAGCCATGACAGTAATTTTGTGGTCAGTTTTAATAGAAATACTAAATATAGGTGAAATCACGGATATTAAATCCCAGACAGAAAGAGTTAATCCTCAGCTGAAGTTTTAAAGTCCTAAAAAGTTTATGGAATTGAAAAAAAAAAAAAGTTTTTAAGGTTTTAAACATTCTGAGTATATCCAGGTTAGTATACAGAAGGTTACTTGGTTTTTAATTGAATTGGTTGTTTATGGAAGTAATATTCACTTTGCTGTTAAAAAAAAATGGCCAGATTTGTTTTACTTTCCAAATTTTTCCAATAAATCCTGTCTCCTGTGTTAGGATAGGCTACAAGATACACTCTTACCCCTTTCGCAGAGCACATAGGGAAACATTTCTTTCATTCAACATCTTTTTTTCCTTCTCTAATGACCCTTTTAGGAGTTTTTGGTCTTCCTTATAAAACACCCCCTTCCAAAAATGTCTTAAACTCCAAATGGATTTTTTTTTCTTTTTGACATAATTAGTAATGGCACTAAATATCAGTTCTGCAATTAGCATTAAGTCCACAGGCTGGTTAAAATGTCCAGTCACATAATTTGTTCATCCTAGCACAATTTTTTACTCCTCCATTTCATCATGTTAACAGTTACAGCAAGTCAATAAAGTAACAAAGAAGAAATAAAAGCGTTGATCTAATTGTCACTGCTCACAGGTTGTCCTCTCGATGGAGCACGGAGTGGACCTGGAGGCTCGCAATTTTGAAGGTATAGTAACACATTCACATACAGTATTATTCAAAAGATAATAACTCGAATAAGCTTGGGTCTCATTGTCCTTTGCGTGTACTCTTTCAGGTCTGACACCGTTGCACTGTGCAGTGATCTCCCACAACACCACAATGAAGGCTCTTGCTTCCATCTCATCCTCATCCTCTGCCTGGCTACCTGACGGCAATCTGCAGACTCAAGCTGAAAACAAACTCCTTTGCCTGCAGCTGCTCCTGGAAGCAGGCGCCTCCCCACTCAGCCAGGTGAAATTCTGCAGCAGCTGCCATACAATTTAAGCTTTAAAAAAAACCCACAAATGAATGTTTTTGTGTGCATGAAGTTCATAGCCGTGTATTCCTCCCTTCATAATAAGGAACTCCTTCGAGTGTGTAACATTGTATCAGAGAACTTGCTTTAGTATCACAATGTTAAATCTTGTTCGTTTTTTTTTTTTTTTTTTTAGGAAATCAAAAGTAATAAGACTGTACTCCACTTGGCTGTGAAGGAGGGAAATATCCAGTTGGTCAATTTTTTCCTGAAGCTCCAGATGCCCGACATGCAGGCCTTTATCAACATGAAGGTAACACATGCCGAGACTTTGCTTTTCCCATTCATATCTATACATATACTGGACCAACAAATACTCTTCACTTCTATCACTTGTTCATGTCCAGTCTTACACCCTGTAACTCTACTGTATATGGATTGGGTATAATACAGCATGTAACATCTTTTGCTCGTTTTTGCTCTTTAAATAGTACATAGTGTTAAATTACAGCGATGTCTAAAACATTTTTGGATATTTATTTTGATGTCTCAGGCACACGGACACACAGCCTTGCACATGGCAGCAGGGTTACATGGAAGCCCTTATCAGGAGGAACTGATCAGACTTCTGCTTAACAGAGGAGCTGATCCGAGCATCCGCAACCTGGAGAACGACCAGCCCGTTCATCTGCTGCAAAGCGGAGAACAAGGAGAGAAGGTGAGCACAGACTCTGGTGATGATAAGGAGTGTTAAGGGTTGGGATAAACAGCTAGATAATAATACAGATGAAAGAAGGTTTACTGTCTTCTTGTTTAAACGCTGGATTTTATATAAGAGCAGTGATTAACTAATCATTCAGGATTGTAAGTTTTACATCCTTGGAAAAATCAAGTTATATTGTGTACAGTTCTGTTTATTATTATTATTATTATTATTATTATTTAAAAACAGACACAACATTGACTCTTGGATTTCAACTAATTAATAACTAGTACTTAATAAGGATTATTAAAAATTGTACGGTGGTCATTTAGATAATTCTGGTTCCTTTCACACCTTAGAGAGCTAAATGAAACCATGATGTATAAAAGTGTATAAGACGGTAAATAATTGAACTAGGTGCAGTTCTGCTCACAAAAGGAGATTGAACAAGCAGGAAAGAAGACAGTTCAGTTCCTGTGGTTGGGTTAACATGTTGATTATGCTATTTTTGTAAATGTGACTCACCCCAAAATATACTCCCACCCATTTTTGATATGTTGGTTTTTTTTTTACAGTCAGTGGTAAATTCACTAAAGCTACTGTACAATTTAGTTTAATTAACAGTAAGATGCTTGTGTTGATAGAGAAATAACAAAGTCTGATAATCTTATTTGAACCCTTGTTATGACATTGTTATGTGCTATATATACAGATGAGTGACAAAATAAACAACAACAAAAAAAAAAACAGGAAAAATCTGTCACGTTTCGATTCGATCTGACTCCTTAGAGGAAAGAATGACTGTAAATCAATCATTCTGACTAATCACCATTATACCAGTGATATACAGTATGATAATCCAATTCATAGGCCAAAAGGGTTTTCTAAATGATTTAATGAATATAGAAATTGTGTAAATTATATACTATGGCTGTTACAAAATCAATGCCTTGACTTGTCTTGCCTTGATTTTAAAGGTCATCTGGTGGTTTGCAATGACTAAATCGTTTATTTTTTTTTACACAACTGTATCTTCTTCTGAGTATCATTGTGGCTCATTGTAGCTTTTAATATATACAGTAGTCAGCCAACACATGGTATTGGTGCCAAAAGGTGTCTCAGGTAAAAAAGTAAATTTTCAGATAGTATCATATAACATCATTTTTTTATATATTTATATTTATATCAAATAAAAAGTAAATGCAATTTCATGGCCTTTTATGTAGTGTCTGTAACTTTTTTGAATTCAAATCTTTCCATGATCTTAACTGTCATACAAATGAAACTTAGCCAATTTAGAGTTCACATGAAAAGACATAAATCTAAAAAAGTGTATTATTCTAAAATGCAAAATTGAGAAGATATTGCAACATAAATTTGGCATGGTTACGGACACCACAGATTTTTGTTTACACCAATTTCAGTACCAATACTCATAAAGAAATGTGAATGATTAGCATTTTCAATGGTCATTGTTTGAAGAAAGACAGTATAACGCTGAAAATGGCTTTTTGGGGGGGCACATATAAAAAAATTAAAATTATAAATTAATTTTTAGGGGAGAAAGATTGTTCACTTCCATGCTACATAAACTTTAAAAGTAGCTTCTTTGCATTTTCTATATCATATGTTTAACATAAGAAATAAAATGAGCTCCAACGCTGTGTGTTTTCTTTTTTTTTGTTTTGTTTTGTTTTTTGGCTGAGTGTGTAATTTAGAAGGTCAGCATGGTTAAATATTTGATTGAAAATAATTTGTTAATACAAAGCAGATTACTGATGGTTTTTTTTCTTTCTTTTTCTTTTTTTAAAGCTCAAGCTGATCTTAAAGAAGAGAAATGCCTCTAGGCGGCGTATCACATCCTTACAGGACCAAGAGTGACCAGGACTGCTTTTCAGTCTCAACATGTCTCCCTTTACTTCTCATAGGGACTTCTCATTGGCCTGCATTCACTCAAGGGAAATTCCAGCAGAAAACATATTTAATAAGCTGTATTAAAATAATCTATAAATATATTTAAAAAATTCAGATAGAAAGAATTTGGAAATCTGCTAAAAAAAAAAAAAAGGTGCTGCCAATTTCTGCCGTCTTTTCCTTGACTGAATTCAGATCTTGATTTTATCTACAGTATCCTCTCATGAGGGTTTTCTCAGTTCAAATCTGTCTACTGATCCAAAGTGTTTGATTTCTAACACGATCCATGTCACTGGCATTTCTTGTAAAAAAAATAATAATAATATTGAAAATGTGATTTCTGTGAAATCATCTGTAGGGATTTAATTCGAATTTCCCACCATTTTATGTATCAACCATATTGGTTTGGAGTTTTCTCAGTACACTGCATCAGTGTAATGTTAGCTTGCTAAAGAAGAAAAATACAATCTATTTATTCTTTTTTTACTCATGTGTTACACGTATGTACGTATTTTTAAATGTGTACTTTTTTGCTCATTTTTGCCTCAGGGATAAGTTATTGACAGTAGATGCAGAAGCTCTCTGTGTGTTCTCTCTGTGACCTTTGTGGTTGACATTGTGTGAGAGAGGGTGGGCGAGCTCGTCAGTTATAGTTTGAACGCGAATGTGTTTTGATGAGTCATGACATAAACATGTCATGCTTTGTAGGTTGACCTCAGCATCTTTAAGGTTCAAATTAGCTGAATTTACATAACCTACATGACTATTTTATCATTTATACATGTTAAGTAACTGTGTTATCTGTTGAATTTGGAAAAGGATCAGAAGCGACTCCATAGCGACTCTATTGCTGAACGAACAAGGTGGGGTGGAGGAATGGCTAAGGGGATTATCTCTTGTGAATCACTGGGTTTCTGGGACTTGAGACCTTGTAATTCAAATAAAGGGGGGGAAAAACATTCTACTGTCACTTCTCAGCCAGACAGAAAGAAATGATTGTTAATTTATCAGAATTGTTTGAGTGTTTCATGTAAATCAGAATCCACATATTTGCTACTTGTTTAATCCTTTTCCTTTTAATATCGATTTAATAATCACATAACATCAACACTGCAGTTTAAAGAAACTTCCTGTTTGAATGTAATACACTGACCAAATGAATAGTTTCAAGCTTCAGCAATGGCATTAAAAATTTGCTGTTACAGTTGTGGTTTGTTTATTTCTGTCTGATACAGTATTATTTACTTGTTTACGGTATCCAATTACTTATGACTTATATACATGGAAACAGTGAGACATGTAAACTGTTTTTTTTTTCCTTTCTTTTAATAAGCCATGTGTGAACATTTTTTTTTCCTTTCCAGAAACCAAATGTATTTCATATGCGTTCCTTCTGTATTAGACACATTTTTTTTTACATGCTAATGATAAATATCACATCCAAGGACATTTACGTTCTATAATAGAAGCGCTGTGGTACAGGCTGCCAGAGTTTTTTTTTTTTTTTTTTCCTGCATAGTCATGTACAGCATTTGTGTATTCATAATCCGGTTAACTTCCAGATGTTGTTACAAATGCTGCTATGATATACTGGGGTTGAATAGAGTCACCAAACCACCAAACTGGTTTGTAAATCACATAAGAATAGAAGAGGAGACTGGCTGTGTGTTTATTTTGACTATATTTCTTCAATCTGATTGCAATTATTCTGATTAGAAATTCCAGATTGACTTTTTACATGGACGCTGATCCTATAAGATCTGCATTGAACGCTCACAGAAAAGGGTTTGTTGTACAATTTTGGTAAACTTTAATTTATTTACTACTGTATAGTGCTGCAAAATAAATTGCATAAAAATCCTTCAGCCCTAATATAATGACCAAGATAACTCATCGCTTGTCATTGGAACAATTATTGACTTTCTGCTGTTGTTTCTAATTAAGCACCAATCACAGAAGCTCATACTGTATGGCTCCTGAAGTTCTTATTGAGGAGAAGAGTTCAGGACTCATCCAGAGTGCTAAGCTTCACCTAATATTACCCCCACATGAGGCAAACATGCAGAATGAATATATTTATTCCAGCAAGTGTTCACATGGCGAACATTTTCCTGGTGAAAGCAAAGTTTCAAAGCCCTTTTATTCTGTATGAAAGATTTTTTCTTTCGGGCCGGATCGGGCCAGAGTGTTACAATTGAGTTGGTTACATGATGCATTTTTATTTTAAATGATCTATTCTTCAGATTATTAATGGAATTATGGTATCCATGTAAACTATTGCTGCTGCAAATTTGGTAGACTGTACAGTAGGTGGAAACCCATCTTTAGCTTTGTAATAAAAATGTGATCCCACAAACTTCTTTTTTTAGTTATATTTGTGCACATTACTGTATGTACGGTTTGGTTAATAAACATTTGTATTAAGTTATGAAGACTGGTATGTAATAACTTGTAAAATACACAATTTGTCCTGAGCAAACTGTGACACATAGGATGATCGCAAGCTTCAAAATTCAGTTAAAATAAAAAGGTGACTAATCCCATGCAGCAGTCCTCACATTCTTAGGAACATCCTTGGATATGGATATCAGTCTCTATACCGACTGAGTGGGAACTGAAAAGATAAAAATATATAAATTACGACCAAGTTAAACAATAGTACAGTACGTGACGTGTTTTGACGATGTCAGTACTACCTTCTGTGGTGGGGGATGGAAGCCGTTCCACCGGACTTGAGCTACAAAAGGAAGGCGGAACAGAAGTTATCACAGGCTCTCAGATAAACTCGAACTAACTCATGCATTTACAATCAACAAGCATGCACGGTCAAAAACAATATTTACAAATCTAACACGGGACCTCTTATATAGTGCAATATAGCTAACAGATTATTATTATTAGTAGTAGTAGTTGTAGTAGTAGTACTGTAGTTGTAGTAGTATTGCCACTATTAGTAGCTCTGAGTTATAACCAGTGGTGGACGAAGTGCAAAAATCCCAAAAAGTAGGGAAACCATCTGTACAATATTACTCAAGTAAAAGTAGAAGTCCTCCATTTACAATTGTACCTGAGAAAAAGTCTACAAGTGCTTACCCTTAAATTTAAAAGTATCAAAGTAAATGTACCGTATTTACTGTACTGTAGTTACCTTCCACCTATGGTTATGACACAGTCAGTAGGAATTAATCAGAGAATAAATAGAGGCAGGCACTGAGATCACTACATGCACTGCATTTCAGCATAGCACATACACACTGTCTATCCAGACAAACATCGCTAAAACACCACAAGTGATCAGAACTCCTTTATAGAAAAAGTGCAACACTTTTTTCTATAACGAGCTTGAGTATACAGCATGTTCACTCTACTCCCATGTTGCCAGGTATAGCGTTTATCCCTGACTTTGCAGAGGAAACCTTTACTCCAGTTATTTTCATGGATAGGCAGTGTTCCTGGACAGGGAGAAGCTCAGCAAGCCTTTAACACAGGGGCTGCATTTGACCGAAGAGTCTTCTGGGTGAAGGTCCTTATGTCTCCTCATCTTTTTTTTTCCCCAAAGTCATTCCACATGCATAGAGCAGGCTTTCCACTCATGTGCAAAGTCTTACTTGGATGACCGTTTGCATTTGAATTTTTTACCTATTAAGAGATAAAAACAGATTTAAAATGAAATTGAAAAGCGTGACAGTGGAGTGAGCTGGGTAATACTTTGAATTATATCCTATAAAGTACTGTGTGGTTTTATTACAAACTTTATGGATTTTTTTAAATTGATTTTACGACTTTATTATTGAGTCAGTGCAAAAGAAAAAAAACTGATTTTCAAACATGTCTTGCACCACAAACTTACAAGTTGCAGAAAAATAGAGACACTGTATTTAAGTTATGGTACATATAGCATTATATTATATATGCGACTGCATTTTAGAAAAACAATGGAAGTTGCTGGGGTTTACATGCAAAAATAAAGCAGGTGCAACAGTGCAAGTCATCAGAAGAGCTGTGGGTGGTTCTGCAGGATGCTCAGTAAAACTCAGTAGCTAATTTCGTTACACCTCCTTCCTGCACAAGTGTACCTCACAAAAAAAGTCCTTAAAGCATCGTCACACCAAATACTGACTTGGTTTCATTAATTACTGTTTACCGGGCTTCATTTTTTTTTTTTACCCCTTTTTTTTTTAAACATCCTTGCGGTACAGTGCCTGAAATGTGCCTAAGACTTTTGTACAGTACTGTATAACGTGAATAATAAAACTCATTGGAGTGATCTGACATGAAGCAAAGGTCAAGTTTTTTTGTTTCTCTTATATCACAACAATTTGCCAAAAAAAAAATCTGTATTATTTTAAGACTGAAATTACTTTTTATCCATTTACTGTTACATTTTACATTGTTTAAAGAGGATATCTGATGAGAAATTCACTTGCTATTTATCTGTACACATTCAGATGGGTGACCAGTGCGCATGTCCGAAGAGAAATGTGAATTTTTTGTGACCTCATATAAGAAAATAAACTCACTCATTTCGTGTACAGTATAATAAAAAAAATGCATTATCTGCATGGTCTAGAGCATAACAGACACACACTTTGCTGGAAACCTGTGTTAACTTAATTATATTATAAGTAGTTTGACATATGGTCTTATGTGATGACATAGACATTAGAATATCTACAGTAACTGTGACTGGCGGAGCTGGTGATCAACATTTTGTGACCCAAAGTTCGTGTTATTAATAGGGGGAATGTAGTTTTGAATTCTTACTGGTCCTATGCAGCCAAGGATGGAGGGAATAATAAACTATGAAGGTGCTGAACAGTCCTAAGAAACTTTACAAGATTGAGTTTATATTTCCGCTTTAAAATATCAGCTATGTTCCCTATTTGGGTTCAAGGGTTGAATTTCAAATAGGGTTAAATGGAAAGCTAGTGTCCTAAGCTAGTGTCCTGCTATCTCTCCTCGTCTTCTCTTTCCCCCCCTCTTTCTTTTTCCTCTCTCCTCCTGTCCCCCCCTTTCACTCTTTCTCTCTCTCTCTGTCGAGCTACACATGTCGTTCCTGAGCTGCCAGTGATCCAGACTCCCTCTGCCCTCCGGACCTGTCTGACCCATCCTGGTGCCCCGCTTCTGGCTGAAGATCTCGTCACATGGATGCCCCGTGTGTCTCTCTGGGATGCGTCTGGTGTCTGGGAATGATTCTCTCTACCTAGAAAATGGTTCTGGCCTTGACTGGTGTTGGCAACTGTTTCTCTGGGGACTTGACAGTTCGATAGTTCAGGACTGGAACTTCTTACAAGTCTACCTGGATCTTCAATAACTACCTGGACTCCATATTAACATCAATTAACATCAGCTATTATAGCTGAACTGCCTCCCACCCTACACACTGTATAAATGCAGATCATTTACTGCTTTCTGTTTCACCCAATTGAGGATCGGTTCCCTGTTGAGTCTGGTTCCTCTCAAGGTTTCTTCCTATTACCATCTCAGGGAGTTTTTCCTTGCCACTGTCGCCCTCGGCTTGCTCACCAGGGACAAACTGACCATTTTGATTCATACAAATTCACATTTCATACAAACCTAAATAATTCTTTTGACTATGTAAAGCTGCTTTGCGGCAATGAAAATTGCTAAAAGCGCTATACAAATAAAATTGAATTGAATTGAATTGAATAGTGCACTAAGGTTTCCACACACCAAGTATTGGGATTTGGGCCTTGTGTTGGTGCTGTTAGACTTTATATTACAGTACCACCCGTGGAACGTCTCTCTGACAATCAGATTACTCAGTTGGAAGTGTATAATAGAACATATTTGTGCATTGGTTACCTGTGCTAACGTGAGCTGCATAAATAAGAAAATAGCCTGAAAACTCTCCTGCATTTCTGCCTCACTCATCAAGTCAATTTTGTTTCAAGCCTCTGCTAAATGAATTAATGTAAATATGAATGCTTACTCAGCGCTATGAGGATCCCAGTTACAAACATAATAACAGCGAGGATGACACCAGTGGTCCGCAATGTTTCATAATCTGGAAGAAAAAGAAAGTGGCAAAAGTGGCACACAGCAATATGCCTAAGTGCTTTACTAAATTATGATGATTTTGCTGTGAAGTGTTTTCCATAATCAGTGTTTCTTTACTTCACTACTTACCGTAGTCAAAGGCACTCTGGTCCTCCCACATTGACTCTGAGAAGAGAATATAAGCAGACAAAATGTTGCAAACATTGAGTTTGACACTAGTTTTATGCTGGATGTCCCTGATGCAACGCTCCTGTTTTAATCCGGACTCGAGACAGGTGCTAAGAGTATAGTGCAACCCCAATGTCTGGGCTGGTAATCAAATCCGGTTCTTTCACATGGCAGACAAAAAGCCTTCCATCGATCCCCTAACGCTTAGGTATCATACAAAATGAAAAGCCAAAATATCCATAACATTGATTTTTGGTTTGTCATCAGCATCCTGGGAATTGCAACATCACCAAACCGCTCCAAAGTCCCTGGTTCAATCATGAGCTAATTTATAAGACGAAGGTTTAGCAATGCAATCTGGCAGCCATTCTAAGCTGCATCTAAACTACGAGGGGGGTTCAAGTCAAACGGGACTTGTGATGACTTTTTTTGTGAAAGATTTAAAATTGACATTTCTAGAACACTTCAGTTTGTACGGTGATGAGATTCTTAGCCACAGTAAAACATCTGAATGGTGCAAACGCTTAAAAAAAGGCCGTACGTCCATGAATGATGATCCTGACTGATGTGGCTCAGAGCCCACTGCGATTGTTCCTTGGAAACATTTAGTGAGTGGAACACCTGATCCTTGAAAATTTCTGGATAATTTGCTTCCAACTTGCAGAACAGACAGACCTGTCTGTAGGAACTGTACACACAATTCATTAACACCACTTGCACATTACAAAAACTCGGCTGGGAGTTATTGTTGCATCTCCTATACAGTCCTGACCTCACTCCAAGCCATTTCCACGTTTATGGGTCATTAAAGGAGTTCCTGGGAGGCTAGTGTTTCAGACATGAAGCAGTTGAATCAAGGCTCTGGCGTATTAAGGAAACTTTAATAGAGAAATAAAGGTAATTTTTACTTATTTAATTAATTTAATTCTGCTCAATTGAAAGTCCCAGTTTGACTTGAATGCCCCTCATAGTTGTAGTGATAGTGTATATGGGTTAACAGAGGTTCTGTATTTCTCACTAGATGGAGCTGAAGCCCCAAATGTGACTCCATAGTGGTTGTAGGAAAGAGAAATGCTGACTAAACACCTACATTTTTTAAATAATTATTTTGCAAGGGGTGGATAAAAGGGGTTCGAGCAGGCTAGGTGTGCCAGGTAAGTATATGCAGTGTTTGGCATTTATGTCTGTACTGTAGATCTAATAATTTATTAATTTCTCTTCAGGAGCTGCTTTATTCTGTTCAGAACAGTGGTGGATCCTGAGGTTATTTACTGCACTTTGCAGATGCCTTTAACCAGAGGAAAAGTGTGACAGTACTTTGTATCCTTTATCAAAAAGTATCCTCACACAAGATCAGTAGGTCAGAAACAAAGGATAATATCAAGCTAAAACTCGATAGAGGAATGAAAAAAATATGATTAATCGATCAAGGCATTCTAATAAGTAAAATGAGTGCTCATTCAAGTGTTTGATGAAGAGGTAGGTCTTCTGTCTTTGTGTGTAGACAGCTAGTGACTCAGCTGTTTGGCCAGCCGGAGGATGGAATTCCATACCACCACATGGCTGGTAGGACAGTATACTGGATTTTCACATCTGAAGCTTTAGCAAAGCTAATCCAACTTCTGCCATGTTGCGGAAACCAGAAAACCATATGCTTCAGGAAGAACCCCAAACTGACACAGGGGAGATTGAACCAGGGGCTGTGAAGCTTAGAGGCAACTCGACCTCCATGCCAGCCAGGGGGAGGAAAAAATTAATGAATTAAATTAAATTAAAAATATTAGAAATTACTACATAAACACATGCAATTATTAATTATTATTACATAAAAATAAGTTTTTTATTTATGTATACGGTATATACTCCAATCCAACTACCGCCATGTTGAGGAAACCCAGGAGGAACCACATGCTGCTGACATGGGGGAGATAATGTGAAACACTGAACAAACAATAACCTGAGATCAGGATCGAACCAAAAAAATAAAGAAATAAAAAAAATGTAATTTTATGTGTATATATATATATATATATATATATATATATATATATATATGATCGACAATGGATCAGGTGATTTTTTTTCATTGCCTTTATTATTATTATTATTATTATTATTATGGTTTTTATATAAAAAATAAAACCATCTGCTCCATTGTGGACTCCAGCATGTGGCTGATATTTTCTGCATGTGCCTATGTAGTATTTTCTAGTAAGCTTTATCTTTCACCCCCTCCAGCAGTCTGCTGTATTGATCGGCTGCAGTGGAGGAGGAGTGTGTTGAGCTCAGCGAAATGTACCCCCGAGTGTGCAGGGTGGCTGCATGGCAGAAACGCGCATGCGCGGTGCAGCACATTCAGGCTGACTGAGAAGCGACGTAGTCTCCGGGGACTATCCGCCAATTTATTAGGAGATGCCGAGGCAGGGTGTGACTGCGTTTATTAACATTTCACAAACAGATACAGGTCTTGTTTATATATGAAATATAGATCTAAAAATGAAGGATCTGAACTAGAATCATATTTCATATAGATATATATCTTCAAATTGGACTGCAATTGAACCTGCAACTAACTGGATTTGTTTTATTTTTAAAATACCAATATTATCCCAAACTATTAAAACATGCACTGTTACAGTAATTACACATTTGAATCACTTATTTGACTGACATTCTGTTTGCAACAAAGTAATTTAAACATAAATAAATAAATAAATAAATAAAGCAAGGGATTTGCAGTTTTTTTTTTTTTTTAAAAAAGCTTAAACTTGTAAAAAGCATGTAAACCTTATTATGTGATAAAAATGAGTTTTCTATGCTATTTATAATTTTTTTATACACATGCACAATCTTAAATGCATAGTTTACACGACTTAACAATTTACATACTGTGTGTAATGCAAACTGTAAAATATATGATTTATTATTGTAGAACAATCATAAATTCAGTAGTTTTTAGATAAATGTAGTGTAAATGTGTACGCACCTGCTGTAGTGGCCATGTCTGCAGTGCTGGAATTGGGCTGGGTTTCCCACTTTCTCCTTCTTCAGGCTGTGTAAGGTGATAAAGCGCTGGTGGAGAGCGACTATTAACCATATGTGCACTACATTAGGGGGAGAGGGCTTTATAACACAGGATGCAGGGTGTGGGAACGTACAGCAATCCACTGGTGGTTCCGCAGCGCCCTCTAGCGGGCATATTGGTTTTACACCTTACGTCCTTTGATGCACTGATGAGCCACAACATTATGACCTTTTGGCTTGATATTGATTAGGTCTCCCTTGTGATACAAAAACAGCAATGCACTGTGTGTTCTGTGTGCACCACAGAGCGACTTACATTATAAAAACATCTCATTTACATGAGAAATTTACATCCGAGCAGTTGAGGGTCGAGGGCCTTGCTCAAGGGCCCAACAGGGACAACTTGGTGGTCGTGGGATTTGAATCTGGGATTTAATATATGTTAGGTTATTATTAATTTTAACATTATTCACAACCCACATTGACAAATCCTAACATTAACACTTCAATTACTCTTACTTAATCTATAAATGTGACCACTCATTAGATTCTGCATTAAGGCATGTCACTAAAAGTTGTGAAGATGGTGCTGCTGCTAACACCTGAAAACCTTGTAACGATAAAAAACAACAACAACAGACACACACTTTACAATATGGAAGTTGGCTTCACGCATAAAAACACTGACGAACAGATTAAACTCAAAATCAAAATCTCTGGACATTTTCTTTTAAAAATAGACCTCACACTGACTTAAATGCTTGGTGGAAACCCTGGGGATTTACCTAGTTCTTCTTTATTTATTATATAAGTTTCTGCAAAAGTATTGTATTGTATTCTGTATATGTATTGCAATTATCACCAATAAATTGCTATTGCTAGTTTCAACTGTAAGGACAGCCTTGGTAGCTGATAAAGACCAAATATACAAAATATTTCTTAAAAACTACAATATAAAGTGATGTTTCCTTTTCAAAGTTTTGCTTACCATTTTTTCCTGATTGGCTATTTGTTACAGCTAATATAAAAGGCAATGGGCCTCCACCTATAGATTATATACTTTCTTTACTGTACTCTTTGCTACATTGCTCCTTTTTTGACCGAGGTGGCTCCAGATTTAAATCTTTTTGTAGCAGCTGAGTACAAGTGGACAGTCAGATGGTATATGCTTTAATAAGCTGTGTTTTTTTTCACAACATACTTACTGTGCACAAGGTGGTATTTTTTCCTGGCAGGATGACACATGTGGTGATTAATGCATTGTGACCATGGATGCAAATGCAGTGAATTCAAACCATTGCTTACAGCCAATTCTGAACATAATACATATTCTTCATACTGGAAGGTGTGAAGAGTATGATCAATACAATCTTTGTGTGCTCTTGGAGGCCTTTGGGAGCAATCTCAGTCACTGGCCTTCACATTAAATTGCCATGTTTTGTGTTGAGAACTGTCTACAAGAAATATTGATTTTTCTCCTGAATATTGCATCTATAGGGCATGCAATAAAAGCTTTCCTTTTAGTCTACTGTAGGTTGTTCTCTTGTCATCATACAAAGTTGATAACTTAAAAGTTAATTCAGTGTAAAACAGTTTTTTTTGTTTTTTTTTTAAAGATGTTCTTGTGTTTTTTGTGCAGGAATACAAATTCCTGCAAATTGCTGTATATTGAACAGCTGGGGTATTATAAAAGGGTGGTATAGTATTCCCATAATAATACCCAATCAATAATGTCTCATCTTCTCTTCTCATCTGCAGAGAAATAAATAATCAAGTAATGCATTTTGTCTTCATCAAAACATTATTGCCTTCTGGTTAATGGTGACAAAATTCACCAGATCTGACAGTCTTTCTTTCCTAATTATCTTAATGTTTTTTTAGTTTGTTTTTTTAAAGATAATTTTATAGTGAGTCTAGTTTTTTTCCCCCAACCCTGAAGTCCAGGCTCTGAATATGAAAACATCATGTGCTTTTTCCAGATGTACCTTCTGTCCCCAAGCGGCTCATTAAATTGATCTACAATGAAGAATGAACACGGACACTTTGATAGTAAATTTGAAGCAAACCATTTACTGTAATGTACTCTGCATTCATTTCCAACTCAAAGGAGTGCCAAAGGAGAGTCCTTGAAAATGAGAGTCAGGAACAAGCACAGACCATTGTGCGTCAATTCTCCTACAGATCAAAGCTGTTTAAACCCAGGAAAATGGTTTCACAGAATACTATATTGAGATTCTTCCTAAAGATTCTTCTTAGAATTTATGCAGTCTGTGCATAAAGGAAAATCATAGTGCTACAGCAGACAAAGAAAATTGTGCGCTTCCAACTTTGTGGCATTCATTTCGGGAAGACACGCATACTGTGCAGTATGGGTGGCACAATCAGGTGTTCACAAACTGTTTTATGTTTTATTTCACACTTTTGTTGCAACAATAAACCACTGCATATTGGATTTAATAAAGTTTATTGATAGAAAAGCTATCCATCATGTGTTCTCTTAACCCAATGAATAATTTCAAGCAAATCAGTGTCTTGCAAACGATTAAGAGAATTTACAAAATGTATAAAATGCTACAATATTAAGGGAAATGTACCTTAAAACTTCATAACTACAAGCTACAGAAGCCTAAGGAAATGTCATGGGTTCTTATAAAACATGTCCTGTAGTGAAAAGTAAATTAATAAAATACAAAGAAGAATGAACTTGTAGGCTGCAATTCCTACCACGCAATAGGAGACTTTGCCAGCTAAGAATATATAGGTCAGGTAATTAAGAGAAGACGGCAGTGTTGTATGAAAAGTGATTAACTCGGCCGTGAATGTGAACACACTTAAGAAAACAGGATCCATTTATGCTCTTGCCATTCCACTGCTGTCTCCTATTGGTAGGAATACATGCTGGGACAGAAACAAAAAAGAATAATCTAATAAACAAATAAGCATAACACATCTCTAAATACACAAGTAAATATTAGGAAATACACATTTTAATTTATTTTTAAAAAATTCCAATAAGTTGAACTTTTCAGGGTTTCTTCATACATGGATTACTGAGATAGCTAGTCCAGTCTTTGAAGCTGTTATGTTATGTCAAACCTGTTACCAAGACAACAATTCTGTACACTGAAACCTCATCAGGACCAGGTATATTTAATTTAATCAAGATTGGATCTCATTTAACAGATCCAACAACTCGTGCATATTTTTAAATACAAGTATAAAACTAACGATTATTCAATTAAGGTTGTTTATGCAGTTGCAAATACTTAACTTTAATCGTGCTCTCGTTTACATTTGGTCTCTAGCATGTAATTACTGCATGTCTTTGGACAGACTATTTTAATTAATGATAGCATGTGGATTTGAGATGAGATGTCTTTTTTTTTTTTATCCAAAGCGTAATTGCAGGAGGACTGGAGGACAGTCTGTGCCTACTACTGTATGTCTCCTTAATTTGTGTAACTATTTTGTATAATTGACTTTTTTAGATAAGCAAAAATAAAACATTTAATTACTGTAAATCATGTATTCAATATGAATTGGCAGTTGGGCATGAATAAACTTGCTAAACCTTGACAAACATTAAGACTTAAGACCTGACACAAATGTACCTCTTAGCAAACATGCTAAAAAAACAGGTAACATTAGCACTTAAACTTAAATTTACTCTTCGTAGCCAAACTGAGCAGTTGATTTAAGTTACACAAAATAATGTACATAATTTCTTCTTACCAATACTTGAATATTCAAGTAAACATTTATCAATAAGTAGGCTCTAATAGCATCCAAGTTTGGACCCATAAAGCAATATACAGTATCAATTAAGTTTTCGTAGTGTATTTGGTTATCAACTAAGATGTACACTCAGAGGTAACAAAAATGTCTTACCTCACAATGCTTCTGGATTAAATCCCCCTAGCCTTGAATGAATCAAATCAAATCAGAATGTTTAAAATGTTGAATTTACACCACACTAATTATCTACAGCAAAGTAGCCAATCAAAATATTTGGACAGAGTGTACAAACCCATTGAATCACACATTCAGGAAAAAGACCTTAAGGCATGGTTTTTCATCTCAACTTACCTTAAGAGGCCTGGCTTCCTCTGCAACGACATTTTCGGCCTATAGGAAGCACGAGACAGAGTACTTAATAAAAAAAATACAACTACAAATCATCATGACTGCAATAAAACTATCTTTAAATCATGGAGGAGTGTTCGTTTCATCAGCAGCACTAGAATTAAACTAGGAGGTGTGTCCTACAGTGCTGTTGTAATCCTGTATAACTAAGACAGGATAAAATCCACACACAGCTGAACCGTTGTTCCTTTCTCAAGGGTTCAACTATGGCTCCCTGCCTGTCCTGGGACTGGACATTCTTGTGAGTAACCGTAAGCCATTACTCACTTTTTTCCTACTAGCCACTATTATATTATTATATATACTGTGTAAATGCATAACCTATTAGATTACTGATAATAATGACGAGTAGTACAAATTGTGTACATTCTTTTACTAGAGTGTAACTAGTTTAAAAGAGTTCACTAGATTGACTTCATCTAGAAGAGGTAGTGTGGCATCAAGCCAGAAAAATAATTAAGCACAAACTACTGTACTGTAGGTACAATTCCCGGATAAATTGTGATGTAGGGGCTCAATGGTGCACTGCTTTTTCCCCCCATGCAAAAAAATGGGAAAATGCAGTGTTTGTAAACCCATATGTTTACAAACATACAAGTCTGTTTACTGCCTTTCGATGACATTTTTCAAGGGATGAATTATTAGTGATCAGCTTGATTTTGAGTAGAGTTTTCCCCAAGTCCTCGACAGGCCATGCCTTGTTTTATGAGTTGACCAAAAGCAGGCAAGCTGGGAGTCAGGGGATCAGAGTGGTACAAAACAGATATACAAAACCTGATAACTCAAAATTGGTGTGTATGGTGACACAGGGCGGAGTGCATTAAATCACACATAGGAAATCCAACATGACACACTGGGTGTGTGCAAAATTCAGGGCGATAGGGGCTAGTACCAAATTGAAAAACAGGAATTTTGGGAAACCGTCAGTCAGGTTACTTAGAAAAGTAACAGCAGACTATGCCCTGAGGGCGGCCCTACTATTTCAAATTTTAGCATTGAAAGTTAAAAACAGTCCTAATAATAAAAAGACAAATGTGTCTGCAAATCAAATATTGAAATGCAGGAATTATTGTATAATATCATGTCTTAAGTATTAATAATCAAGTATTTTTGTGTCATATTTGTGTGGTGTTATATAAGTAAAAGGGTGTGATATAATTAAAAGTAGCAGGGTGTCATATTTGCTAGAGACAAGATTCCCACACAACACCAACTCACTGATGATGATAAAGATCCCCATGAAGAAGAGCACAGCAGCGAAGACCAAACCGCCAATCCGCACTGACTCATAGTCTGAGAGAAGGAATCAGAGGATTATCTAAAGCAAGTTTAAAAGAAAACATGAATAAAATAGATATATGCATAAAGACTGTGCAGGGACATGTGTACACGGTGTATAAATGCACCACCTTCTTTTCTTTTTTTTAACATAATCTGATTAAGATCATTATCAGGTATGCAAGAATGCTGATACATAACATAGGCTTCTAAAATGTCAACACAAAGACACACCCAGTATATTTATGGCTTAATACAAGTACACGGACCCTTTTCAGAGCTAAATAATATTTTTAATAAACTCTGCAGCTTGTCGATCTCCAGAAATGTGGTTCAGTATGAACGAAAAAAGTAAGAAAAAATAGGAGAACAGCCATGAAGATAAAGCACCACATGCCTAACCAACCCATCATTATCACCATCATCATCTCTTTCCTGGCTGAGGAAAATTACTGGGATCCTAAACTACTGTTTTCATTGCAGTAGTGCATTTCCTGTGCGAAAACTCAAATAGGTATTTGCAGAGAGACTTTATGACGTCATTGGTTTATCCGAAAAATACAATATGTGTACTGAATAATTTTCAGCATGGGAGGGGAGTATGCTTGGACTTAAGTTTGATACAAGTACAACATACATTGTTGAAAACATAAGTGTTTTTTTTTTATTATTTTTAGGTTGGAAGTTTTATTTAATGTTTATTTTTTTCAACATTGCATAACTAAACTAGTTTACTGACACAAAAGAATAACACTTAAGCTGGCTTAGAGATCCTTAACTTGGCATGCTGACAGTTATAAATAAAGGACTTTTTTTTTTTAAACACCTATTAAATTCAGCATATTAACATGAACAGATAAATCTACGAGCCAAGATTGTTTTTTTTTTTACTTGCTATGCAAAAGCCTGGCCCCTGGGGTGAAGTTTTTCCATCTACTTCAGCAAACAATAAAAACACAAATACCCGCTCTGACCTTCCCAGATGTTTCCTGATTAGGGAACCTTTTTTGTGAGCCACACTTTAAACTACATCATTCAAATTTATTATTCATGCAATCAAATTATATATTAGATAAATATACAGCATAAAGCTGGAGGTGCTCTGATGAGTTTGTGCACTAAAACAGTGTAATCCAGACATCCATTTGGCACATTTTGCCTATTTTTTACGGTCCATCAAAAACAGGAATTTCCTCTGTTCTTTGTTCCAGATAATTTCCTAAACAGATAAAATGTCACCCCACTTACCGTAATGAAATGGGTCATCATAGGCTGGAAAGAAAAGTACAAAAAAAAAAAAAATGACGTGAGACTTGTTCAGTGTTTAACACATGATGCATTATAAAAACTAATTGTTTGTACAAAGATTATTTGAATGAGCCTCAAGCCTCAACATCTCTACTCTGCTATAAAGCTGTGTAGAATTTTGGTAAAAACAGGCTGAGGGTCTTGACACCTACTGTACCAAACTAGTAGTTTCATTCACACTCCAGAGTGTTTGCTCTACTGGAATGCGCTGCAGTAATAACAGCTCACTAGCAGAGGATCTTCACAAACATTTTCCTTGCCCTGCTGTGGCTCAAACATTCTGTATTACATCTAACAGAGCAAGCTCTGGTCTGTATCCTCTCACAGTCATGTCTAGTGCCGAGTTAACGTGAAATAAACATATGCGATATAAAACATTCTTACCTTTGGCGTCATCCATAGTGGAGGCTGTAGAGAGAAAGAAGTGGAACAATTTTTATTACAGAAACACTAAAAAAATATTTATACATAATAAATTGTAAGATTCTGAAACCAATGGAAATGTTTTATAAAAAAAAAAAAAATTAGTCTAGAACGCATTGTGATGTATGCTCATTTTAAACTTACTATAATTGTTTAAAAAGAATGTGTTTAGGCTTACATAACACTATGGCAATCCCATGCAGAAAACTTGAGCATGTGTGCACGCACACACTCTCTCTAGCTCCTTCTCACACAAATGAAATACTATTAGTCTGTTTATTACTGTAAGTTTATTACTTACTTGGACAAGCATGACTACAAAAGGAAGTATTTATGTCTTTTGGTTCTTTCATGCATAACAATTATTTTGCACAACAAAAGATTTTCACATGGAGACCAAGAAAATATTCCCACATTTCTTTTTTAACCCCTTTATCACCATGGGAAAATTTGGATAGCAAACCAGAGGACTTGGACACTCTTGCATAAACACACCCACCACATCATCGCCTTACTAAAAGCAGACTACAGTGTAGAGAGAGGAAATATGATTCCTTATTTTTATCCCCGAGCTATTGAATGGGGCATTTGTTAAGAGAACTACGAGTGGTTACCTTACCACTACCACCCCAAACAAAGAGGCTATGTCAGATTTCACAACATTCGAAACAGCACTGTGCACTTATCCGTGCTTATATGTGGAATTACATGTGCAGCAAAAAAAAAATAGATGGTCTGAGAAAGATGCAAAGGCCAACAAATTCCCAGGAATCTCCCAAAACACTGGGGTCCACACTAAGGTCACCTAAAGTATTACTGTGCACCAGCTAAATCAATAGTAGTAATAATAATAAACACATACACACCAAAACAACAACAATAACAAAATCCACTGTTATTCTATACGCATAGATCTGTAATGTTAGTGTGAATTAAGTCCATGTCTAATGTGTCTTGCAGTCAAGTGTTCATGATTAGGGAAAGTCAACAGACAATGATTTATTTTTAGATTTTTGTAGGACAAAGCTGTACAAGTTACTGTATTTAGAGTACAACATTATATAAATATAACCCTAAACAGCTATACAGTGGCGCCAGGAAAACTGTAAAATAGAAAAATTCATTCTTAAATAACTCTTTTGATTGTGTGAAGCTGCTTTGCGACAATGACAATTGTTAAAAGCGCTATACAAATAAAATTGAATTGAACTGAATTCTTCAACTGCAAGAAAGAGAAACCTTGAATGATGGATGCAGCTCAAGTTTTTCCATTATTTAATCTTCATTAAGCACTTTGTGGCCAGGGTTGGGCTAGATGTTTAATTTTTAATGCCCTGTTCAGCATCGAGTGCAATATTCATAACAGTAGCATGGGTATAAATGATAAATTATTAAAGGTGTACACATGAATACATGGGCGTATATAAGAAGAATAAAAAACAAACAATTCAAACAAAATATTAATGTAAAATATTTTAATATACACATAATATTTTCATACCGAGCAAGATACCCAACAACACTATACTACATGAACCTGCATCACACAAACAAAAACAACTAGGGGAAACTGCTTCCAAAAAAGCTTCAGCTTGGTAGGGAAAATAAAGACCGAACTTTGCAGCAATAGAGAAAGGGTTAAAAGTGAGGCACCGATCATGCATAGCGCCCTCTTAACAAGACTATGGAGGCAGTGTTAAGATCCGGGGTGGTTTCAGTTGGTCAGGTCTAGGCTCAGCAACGCTATGCGCCAATAAAATGAAGTCAGCTGATGACCTGAATGTAATGAATGATTTTCAGCATGGGGAATAATTTTTACACAATTAAATTGGGCATCACATCAAAGCTAAATGAAAAGTTAGAGTGTGTGTGCAAGACATTTTGGCCAGGCAGTGTATATAGATGCTTTCAAATGAATTTGCAACAAAAAATTCTTGTCAGGGCCAGGGGTAGCTCAGTGGTTAAGGCATTGGACTACGGTTCGGAAGATCCCAGGTTCAAACCCCACAACCACCAAGTTGCCACTGCTGGGCCCTTGAGCAAGGCCCTTAACCCTCAACTGCTCAGATGTGTAATGAGATTTAAAAAAATGTAAGTCGCTCTGGATAAGAGCGTCTGCCAAATGCCTAAATGTAAATGTAAATGTCAGGATGCAGAAAGAGTTTTAAAAAGTCCTTAAAAAGACCTTACTGACTAATATCTTTGAGTCCACAACGGCCTGGTATGCAGTACAAAAACAAACAGTTCTGTTTCTGTAAACAGCATACTTTGGATAAGATGTGGATTATCATGGTGTGATCCATTCTAGGCAGGACTTAGAATAATATGTTGTTGTGCATTTTCACAGATGGCATGGTGCTACTGTCCAGCTGCTTGTGTGGAAAATTCACAATTGTCCATTTTGGATCTAAATATAGGTATAGAATTATTGTTTATTACATGCTGTTTGTACATAACTGGGCGAGTTATTTACATTTCATGGTAAGACATGTCAATGATTTTTTTAATGTATTTATTAATTTTTTAAGACCTCAAAAAATGGGAAACAGAGCTCAGTCTATACCCCATTTTGTTTTTTGTCAATGCCTTTATACCATTTAACCACATAAGGCATCTTTTTTCAAAAGTTTCATACACCGATTAAGCATGACCTTATGACTACCTGCCCAATATTGAGTAGATCCCCTTTTTGCCACAAAACCGTGATGCACGGCGTTCTGACACCTTTCTATGGGAACCAGCATTAACCTTTTCAGCAGTTTTAACTCGTTATTCGAACGGAATCCACGGGTCAGCCTTCGCTCTCATGCATCAAGGAGCCTTGGTCTCCAATGCTCCTGTTTACTGTTTTTTTTTCTTCCATAGAGCATTTTTGGTAGGTCCTGACCATCGCAGTCTGAGAACATCTCACAAGAGCTACAGTTCGGGAGTTGCTCTGAGCCAGCACATCACCCATCACTATTTGACCCTTGTCACAGTAGCTTTAGTTACAATATTAAATTACAATGGGACCTGTAAGTGGGTAAGATATATTAGGGAGCAAGTGAACATTTTGTCCCTGTAGTTGATGTGCTGGAAACAGAAAAAAATATCAAGCTTAAAGATTTGAGTGACTGTGACAAGTGCCAAATTGTGATGGCTGGATAACCGGATCAAAGCAACTCCTAAAAATGCAGCCCTTATGGGATCGTCCAGGTCTGCAGTGATCATAAGTGGTCCAAGAAGAGATAAGACAAAGTGTGATAAGATTGTGCAGAGTTAAAAGCCCCGCTGTCGCCTGTAGGTTGGTGTCCCTAGCAAATGGGGGCCAATGGGGGCCAACTAGATCACCTCCAAGTGCTGCAGCTCTGCAAAGTTCACAGTAAGACCAAGACGGTTCTGATAGATGTGACATCGCTTTACTCTCTATAACTGCTGCAATTCATGACCAAATATCTGCCATTTGATGCATTTTAGTGGGATTGGTGTACAAATAAACAGTTTTTAGTAGAGTACCTTAGAGTATGGTTCTAGTTTATCAAAAGTCATAACATGCGTGTTGGTTTTAATAATTTAATTCTGTTTACTTTTTTTATTCATTTCACTTCGGTCACATACATTTGTGGCAGTTCTGAGGGAAAGATTCTACTATTTTGAACCTCTGCCATCCATCAAATGACAAACAGTTACATAATCAAGATCTAATCTTAATCAAGTGTCCTCTTCTGGGGGATTAATTTGGTGCCCGTGTATGTATACGTTTGTTTCGTCATCCCTACTCTGCACCAGGCTTGGACAAGGGAACAAATATATGAGAGGAACAAGGGATACTGTATGCCATGTCATCATGTAAAGTTATTATGTGGCTTGACTGACACATAGCCAATGTCTTTTGGAAAAAAGAAAAAAAATATTATGCGATACAGTTACAATCCAAGGCAAATCTTGATTCGAACAGGCCTGTCCAACCTCTTTTATGTAAATCAGGACATGGTAGCCACAGCAGACCACATTCTCAAGTACCAGGACAATGTTCCCCAGCAATCGCAGGTCACAACACATGGCAGACAAGCTGTCCCTTTGTTGCCTCTTACAATCAGTAAGGGGGTAACAGCCAACTATTCTATCCCAAATCTGTCTCACATTTGAAGAATAGAGGATTTGACAAGATCAAGCCTGCCAAAAGCTGGTTTTAAAAAGGAGAAACTCTGTTTTCTTTGTTCTGTAGTATTAATGGCCTAGAAACCAGACATCATGGTCATTTTGGATGGCCTGGTCTGGGTCTTACTGGATTTGACAATCCCAGCAACATAAGGCATGAAGTCGAAAAACACTATGGATGGGATACCCGTCTATTGCTGGAAACACGCACACGATTCTGGAAATTTGGAGAAAACCAGAGTACCTAGAAGGAACTCATTTGAACAATGGTCTTTATTTTGAAAAGTGACTCCAGAAGTTACCAGCAAAAAGAACTTGAAGCTTTAGTTCTTAAAAACATAGCACTTGACGATCAAATTTTACACTTTTTTGCAACATTCAGAACATATACCCAGCCAGTAGTCTGAGGCAACTGCGAGATGCATTTTATTTCAGTTACATTTCTTTACCTTTACAGGCATTACAGTAGGCAATCATGCAGCCATTTAGGTGCTCCTTGAGGCAAAGCATGTTTCAAACAGCAGGAGACAAAGCTTTGTCAAAATCAGCTGGAGAGACACATTCCTTTTACACACATCTATGCTCTCACATCTCTATCAACTCACCTGGCATCTCCCTGCCAAAAGCTGAGCCTGTGCACGCACACACACAACCACATAGAAAACCACACACACACACACACACAACACATATGCCAGGAAATTGTTTATGATGGTGTTTTTATAGACACAGACCAATCCCAGTTTTGAAATAAATTGACTTCACTCTGTGCCATCACCGTTAATGGCGTCATTTACCGCAGGCTTTCTCGCATAACACATTTCTAACTGTTGGAGACAGAGAGATATCTGTTGCTTTTTGAATCTTCTCTACATTATCCCTACAGCTATAAGCATAAAAAACAGGTTACGCTAGGCAGAAAACAAGTTTGAAAATGCTGCAAGTGTTTTTTTTTCTTTATAAAGTTACATTTTGTACCAGCTTTGACACAAAGTAAGTAGTAAAAGCACAAAAAGCAGCACTGAGAGCATGGAAAACAAACACTCACCCAAAACGGGAACGAGGTGGGAAAAACAGAACAGCGCTACGACAGAGAGCTCCATCTCGCCTGAAAAAGAAATGTGTGTTTGAGTGGGGAAGAAGGGAGGGGGGGTGGGGGGGGGAGGGCGAGGGAGCAGAGAGAGAGAGAGAGAGAGAGAGAGAGAGACAGTGAGAAACAAACACCCCAACCTGCATGCTTACACATCATCAACCTCAACATGTTTATTTTAATTTTGTACAACACCATGCACCATTTCCAAACATAACATTAAAATTAATAAATAAATAACATTACAGAAGAATGTGTGTCCACCTGTAAAGAAAGTAATGTATTACAGGACAGACCAGTTTTTAGGTGAAAACAAATGAAAAACCTTATTGTATGCTCCTTGGATTTGCAGTAAAATAGAAAGTAGCAAGTGTGACAAAGTTACCAGAAAAACATTCTCCAGCATGCTGGGAAAAGAAAAAAAAAAGATGCTTTAAAAAAAAAAATTCTACCATAAAAAAAAAAAAATTCTATAAGGGTCATGAAAGAGTTGAACACAGTATATATATATATATATATATATATATATATATATATATATATATATATATATATATATATATATATATATATATATATATATATATATATATATATACACACAAACACACACACGTGTGTGAGAAAGATAGAGCATCTCTGTCATCCACTTCAATTATTTCTATACAAAATTGGCAAATAATTAATTTCCGCCACACTAGTGTGGACACCGGAGTGTCAAAAGTTGAGTGTACGACCTGGAGGATTGCAAAGAAACAGTGAAGTTTACTGGAGAAAATCAGGTATACAGTTAGAGGGTCTACTGACACATTTTATAGAATTTGGCAGCCTTTCGTAACTTTTGCTGAGGTTATAAACGCAGATAAGATAGTACCGTAAAGGAAGTGTGTGTGAAGATTACTTATTATTATTTTATTTATGGACATCTGATTGTTATGGCATCCTTGTGTTTGTCTGGTGTTTGGGGGGGGGGGGGATGAGAGGGTCTGATTTTGTGTTCTCTTCTCTTTTGTTGTGGTTTGTTGTGTTTTTTTTTTCTGTAAAGTTTGAAAATAAATAAAAAAACTTTGATCAGATACAGTGAAGTTTTACTGACTGAAGTCCTGAGCACATGTTCACCTTCTATAGCGTGGGTATGCACAGCATTATAATGCAAATGTTTAGAGATTAATTAGTGCATATTGTGTTCTGAGACTGGTGTAAGAGTGTGTATGACGGGCTTTGAAAACAATTCACTCAGAGAGTTTGGCAAATTTTTATGTGTTAAAAACACAGAAAATGCTCTATAATGTAATACCATAAAAATGCATTTCTATCACACCATTTAAAAGCTTGTGCATTGAATTGATTATGTCCAAAGTAATTGTCCATGGCTAATCAAGCGGAAAAACAACCTACTGTATTACAGTCACTGGGTGTTTGACCAATACATCTCTATGAATATAACATATAATTAAAAAACCCCAGCACATAAAAATCAAAAGTCCATATCTTAAAATATTAGAATAATTTCCTAAGATCAACCAAAAAAAATTATTTTGCAAACCAGTGAAAAACTTGCTATGTACCAACGACATTCAGCTTCTGTAACCATGGCCTGGGTCATCTGCAGACATAAACCTGAGGTTGGACAATGGTGAAGAAGGCAATAGCAGTCCAAAGAAGGATAAAAAACAACAACAGTACATGATCTTTAGAAAGCAATCAAATAGGGAAAGACTGAACAAGTGACACCAGTGCTGTACTGTAGACGTCCGTTTGACTCTATACTCAGCCAGATCCAGCAAGTTTTAAAGAACAAAGGGCTTCATACAAAATATTGATTTTATTGTATAAAATATTATAATTACCCTGATTGTCATTTATTTAAAAACTAAATGTTAAGTGTTAAATAAAAATAAAATGATTAAATTACACTTTTGTTGTTGAGTAAATTAAACTTAGTAAATTGCTCACAAAAGGAAAACATACATGTCGTAAAGTTGATATTACTGCTTAAGGGCTTATTAACACCTCTAATGTATCCATCTAGTAGTAGTATTGCAATGAGTAAATGCAGGACCATCAGTGTCCATACAGACTGAACTAGCAGAATACAACATGGCTACCTACTGTAAGTGATTGGTGTGTACACACACAAAAAAAACTGTACACCTTACTAAGAAAAACAAACGGAGCACATCAAAATAACTTTGCGTAAACACTCCATCTTTCAACATTTCATAGTACAACAGCCTTAATCCTTAAATCCAACACAAAACAAGGCATAATAAAAAACCTCCCATATTAAACACGGAGTTCTCATCACATTATGTGCATATGGAAATGCTCTTACTTTCTATGATTTTTTTCCATGCAACTTTGCCAAGTTTGTAAAAGAACTCCATTTATGATTTTATTCTGACCTCATTTCAAAGTGGATGGTTCAGCACTATCCTTCCAGGATTTCATAATGTGTTGAAGGGTACCTAACTCAATTCCAGCAACTTTAAATCCCTTACTTGTTTTCTTGCTTGATTTACCACAAGCCTTTGATTTTTCTGAAATGGCGTTTTTTTGGGGAGGGGGTTTTGGTCAGACAGTGCAAGTTCACACTTTATAAAATCTAGCACCAATTTTAACTTTCACAGTTTACAATTTTTACATTTGAATTAAGCTTACAAACCTAAATAATTTTAGTTGCCATTTCTTTTCTTTAAATGTACTCTGAGCACTTTTCAGCAGACCCTGCTTCTACCAAACAAACGTTAGTCTATTTCCATTGGCCATTTAGAAAAATAGGTTGAAAAGGTTGCTGGAAGCAGTATTGTACAGTGCCCCATGTATCACATGCACTGCATTATAGGCACACGCAGTGCTTCACTTCTTCCCTGACTTTGACTGAGAAGAAGTGACTAAAGAGAAAGATGGGTAACTTCTTTCTTTGGCTGACAGAATATTAGAGATATTAGAAATCATTTACCATCCTAAAGGTTTTAACCTAATCAGTCAGGTCAATAAGCATGTTCAATAAACTAAAATAAATAAATATATATATAAACACTAAGGCTGAATTAGGAAATGTCACTACCAGATAGCTGCAGTACCTGCCAAAACACTAATTAAACACATTTCAGCTTCTGATTTCACAAACTTTCATTGATAAGTCAATAAAGATGACCGATTTTATTAGAACATTAGAATTTGTCTTTACTGAAACTAAGGCCTTGTACAAACTGTCAATCCAAATCAGATTTTTTGCATATCCAGATTGCTTTTATGTAGTCTAAACTTGGGGGGGGGGACCCCTCACTGAATCTGGTTTTTACTAATCCAATCAAATTCCTAAAGATCTGCCTTAGACTGGATGCGCTACTCACTCAAATTGGATTTCAAACTGTGCTTGACATTACTAGCCAACTGGTGTGGACGGATCATGTGGTATGGAAGATGGATCCATGCTTGAAAGAAGCAGGGGAGATATTGGAAGAAATAGGGATGGTTATAAAAAATGTTTTGTAGAAAGTTAAGTGCCTTGCTTTAGGTTGCAGGGGGTCGTTTTTGTGCTTCTCTACTACCCTAAGTTTGTAAAACCTTCCATGCGGCTAAATTAAAAAAAAAAAGTGTGTTCAGAAAGAGCAACTGGTTTAACCAGCATATAGAAATAAAGGACAGTACTCCATAAACAGATAAAAAAGTTAAATGTCTGATAGCACTTTGGGGAATCCTTCAGTACACGCAAAGCTAGAGGGAACGTACAGAAACAGGATAATATATACAGTAAGCAAATATTGCGCTGCATGTGAGCCTCTGTCATCATTACCACAGCAACCAGCGCAGATACAGTAAGTCGAAAATGTGTCGGATTTAAACTGCCAGCCTGAACAGAGCCAAATCTGATCCGATCACTTTCAAACAGTGTGGACAGCCATTCATAAAGAGCAGATTTGTGACAAAAAAAAATCACTTTTGTCTGCAGTCTGAACAAGGTCTAATAGACCTGAACCTGAAAGACCTCATGACATTAGCAAAATTAAATACAGGGTAAAGCACTCGTATAACGTATAAAATTAAATACAGGGTAAAGCACTCGTATAACAACTTTTATTTAATGAAAGTTAAAATGCTAGGTAGACTTTTAAGTGTGATGTGAGGGCAGAACACCACATCTCATAAGTAAAATGTTTGCAAGTGTTTTGTTGACATTTTGTTCACTGCAGATTTATTAAAAACTTTGCAAGCATCAACTTTTTAATCATATAGCCTAATTGTTTGTTTTTTTCTTTGACTGTATTAATTTGATTAAATACTATTAACTTCCTAATTTTAGCAAATCACCTTTTATAGTTTCTAAGAAACAAAAACATGTTCCTTGGTAGCAAACCAGATCTTTCATTTGCCCGAAGGCTAGACAACATATAAATTATATATACAGTACAAAGGCGATTTTTTTTTTTAACAACTTCCTGTTCTACCTTAATGCGTAAAAGTCATGAGATCTCAGTGTGGGGTTCTTAAACTACTGGTAAAAATGTTAAAATCTTATTTCATTCTATCTACAGATTAAAAAAGAACATTGATGGAAGGCTTTTCTAAAAAAAAAAAAAAAAAAAAAAAAAATGAATGCACTATTGCTTGGATTTCTTCAACCACATTACCAATTTAAAAAAAAAAAAAAAAAAGAAGAAAAAAAAAGCTGAAAAACCATACAGCAGTACCTTGCAATAAAATTAACTTAAACTGTTTTCATTAGGAACATTTTGGTCCAGATACAAGGAAACACCTTATACAGTACTTTAATCTGTTATAGTAATAATAAATTTGATTTATTAATTAAAAGATTTGACTTGAAATGTTCTGCCCCTTGAAGCTACGTTTTTTGTTGTTGTTGTTGTTGTATTTGTGTGCGAGTTCTTTCCAAGAGACACAACACTCTTCATAGAGGCCTTCGCTCAGAATTATTGTAAAACTCTTGCATTTTATAAAATACAATACATTTCCTCAGCAGACCCAAAACAGTTCGTTCTAAAATATTCATTGGACAAACTTAAACATAAATAAATAGCTTTTAAGTTAAAACTCAGACACTGGAGGGGTGCAGTGATGTTTTCCTCTTTTCTTGGCAAACCAACAACAGCCCATTAAAAGCCTGGAGAGTCAATCCTAGAATATGTAATAAGGAACAACAAAAGTTCAGTGCACATCTGACACCACTGAACTGGATACCTGCCCATGATGTAAAGATTTTCATAATGCTTGGTCAATCATGGTTATTTTTTTTTTATGATAAAGTGTTTAATGCTTCTGTGGATCACCTACGCAAACAGAAGCACTTCATTGTATCTGGTGTCTCATCAGGGTTTGCCTCACAGCCATGTTTGTGTGCGCATAAGCCAGACTCAGCCAGTTTTAGCGAGATCATTTACATCACCCCCAGCATGCGGCTAAGAAAAGCAAGCGGTCTCTATTTCCAGTCTGGCACCTTGAAAATGATGGTGTGCTCAGGGGTGGAGGGTTGAACTGACTGATCCGAGCTCCGAGCCTTTTAGACGCAAATGAATGTTTGTGCTGTAACTCCAGGTCCCAAGGCCATGTGAGGATGGCAAATATTTTTCACTCTCTCACAAAGTTCAGGACTGAGTGGACTAAAAAAAAATAAAAATAAATGAGAAAATTTGAAATAAAAATCTTTGCACTGAAGATTCTTTTGACAATTCTTTTTTCCCTGATCTTTATTCATAAAACCAATAAACAAAATAGGTTCGTTTACTTCTCTTAAGTATTTACACAATGGTTATCCCCTTATTTCAAATGCAAGAGATTTTACAAAAACAAGTCTGGGACTTGTAATATGAGCGCGTGTGATCACGTGACAACATAACTGCATCCCAAGGAAAATGCAGCATATCACTTTTTAACTTGTTTGTTTGTTTGAACATTTCGAACGCACAGAGAAAGACAAACGAATGTTTGTATTTAGTGAGATACGCTTTTAAATGTAAAGTTAGCGATACAAAACTGCTTTGAATGAAATATACACAGAGTTAGCATAAAAAAAACAAAGTTTTTAGTAATTATGGAAAACTTACCAGTTAATTGCAACACGCGTGAGGTCCGAAGTTAGGCGTGTGAAGTGAATGAACTTCCCTTTACAAGCTATTTTATTAAAACACCATTTACATGGAAAATAAATCCTAATATAAGCCACGGAGGCGACACGCAGGCTCAGAAACAGATGAATTATCAGGACAAGTCTTCAATGCAGCTCCAACTTTTCGGATTAACTCACATCCGTCTCGCGCTCCGAACCGCACCCAAACCCCTCCCGATTCACTCCGACTGTGCCCTACCTAGTGCGTAAAGTAATGGACTGCAGCGGAGTAGGTAGTGCACTGTGTCCAAATAGAAGCCGTTTTGGGATTGAGACGCGACCAATCATGCCAGCTCTTTCTGATTGAGCTTATTTTTTCTTTACAAAAAAAAAAAAAAAGAATGCCTTCTTTTGTTTAATTTATTATTTATTAATTGCGTTTCTTTATTTGTTTTTTCATGCCTGTGAATACCTATTGCTTCCCAGTGCATCATCATGGATTAACTAAAAAGGGATATTTATCTTCAACTATTACATTCAACAAATTAAATTCATACCCTGATCAAAGAAAATAAAAGCTCCTTTCATGGTTTAACTGGTTGCTGGTTTTCACGTGGTAGTGTTTTTGCCGTTGCACTGTGAGAAGAATTCCATGCATTCCACAGAAGGGGGCTGTGCTGACAAGCATACTGAAACAGAAATGTATCTAAGGCCAAATTCTTTGGTGTTGCATGCAGCACCTCACACTAAGACCTGTTTTTAATCTATATGAAAGGTATCTATATAAATAAAGAAAGTTTTTGTCTGAACATTGTTCAGAATGCGCTCTTTTAATTATATATATATATATTTTTTTTTTACATTTTATTCGTTAGAGGAACCGAAACCAGTCTCAGAAAAATTCCTATCTGTATGTCTGTGTCTGCAAAAACTGGCTAGGCAGAATTAAATAACCTTTGACAGTACTTTGGTATTTGCCTGAAGTTAAACTTGCGCCATAAGTGAAAACAAAACGAGAAGTAGGAGTGAAGTTATGAACTGTTAAGTGCGAGATTAGAAACTGCAAGTTTTGACAGTGCACAGTGCATGTGTCAAACTCCAGGCGCGTCTTCAATCGACCGCTGGACAGAATTTAATAAAACTTTGCAGTACTTAGATATCTGCCTGAAGTTTAACCTGCACTATAAGTGAAATCAAAATGATGAGTAAAAGTAATGTTACAGTATGTCCTGGATTTTATAATCCACTTTAAACTAAGCTACTAATAAGCTACTTGCTCAATGTAAACTAATGTCTGCAACAATAGATATTAATTAGAAAAGGAAATGATTAATTATTGGAATTAGTTCATATTTTCACCACTGTAATAACAGCACTGAAGTAGTACTGTATAAACGAATTTTAACGCGCTGGAGTCGTTTTAAGACAAAACGTAATCTTTATCTGATCTACTAGAGAGCTTTGAGTGGCACTTCTCTTTTGTCTGCAAGGAATCCATTTCTTCTAAACATTCATATTTATTCATGCTCCTAACATGGTTAAGAGAGTAAGGTGAACTTGCTTAATAGGTTAGGCTCAGTTTCTCTGGCAGAAGATCAAAGCACTGACACACACCCCTTCACACAAACTGGACTTGTTCTTAATCCTGCTAAAATGGTCAAGTGGGTTTTCCTCACTGTATTGTGTGTTCTTTGCGGTTAAGCCTCATCCAACATATGGATAAACTCTGATACAGCAACGTATGATACATTTCCTTCTACTGGCCCCTGATTTACTCTACAAGGGCACGTCCCCCCTCTGCATTTTTCTTGTTTTTCTCAGGAGCCGGTTTCAGTTGATTCACTCCTCTGCATTGTTATAATGTTGAACACTCCCTTTTGCACAGCACAGGTGGTGATTAAATGTATTTGATCCTGTGCACCCTCACCAAGGACCAAGCCATGGACAACATGTCAATCCTCCTCATGTGCGATAGAGATCTCAGCCTCACAGTGTCATCAGAAAACATAATTCATGGCTGGTACGCAAAATAAATGTAAAAAGGGAGCAACTACAGTACGTCACTGCAAAGTGTATCTGAAGTTAGTGTAATTTTCACTGGTATTTAACTATGTGCAGTGGTCCTGAATAGTGAGAAAGCAAGGACTGTTGAAAATAGCTGCAACAGTAGCTCCATAAGGGCTCCCTGTAGCAAAGACCCTGTGGCTGAGTTGTCCTTACCACTGTGTGGGGGGAATAGGCTTAAGCAGCACAAACCCGACAAAATGCAAATGCCTGCTGGTGTGATATCAGCACACGTTATCCAGGAAAATGGTCCATCATTGTCTGAAGTTCTTTTTACAGGACAATATACGTTTGTTCATTTAAGAATGTTGTATTAGTCAAATATTCCAATTGTCAAGGAGGCACAAGTTTGAAAGCCTATCTACAGTATGCATTGCAAAGAAGCCCTTCAATTGGACCACCCATGTCTCAAATTCTTAACCTTTCTTTAGGGTCTGCCAGACAGCAGCAGCTGCAATACAAATGTTTGTTGCACAATCTCTCTCAACAGGCCACTCCATATACCATGTGTCTCTAAGAGCCCAATATGGACCTTATGGGTTTATGTCATTAAAAGAAAATCAATTTGTCAAAAAAAAAAAAATGAGGGAGAGCTACATGCTTTCTTTATGAGCTTCCTATTTGTGCATAAATGACCGGATAACTTTAGGGTCATATAAGCTACTTTTATAAATCAATCATAGTCTACCTTGCAGGATTCTTTAAAGGCAAACCCGAACCGCATCTAAGGTAGAGATACCATAGGGCATGTCCGACCAGCTGTTCTCTCCTGAAAGGAGGACAAGTTGAAGTCTTTTATTTACCAGAGAATATGCAGGCTGGACACCCAGCCCCTCCTGGCAAAACTAACCTGGTAAAGGCGCAGCAGTGCAGTAACAGCAGCAATTCCAATGAAAAGGTCATGCTAGGGGCTGGGTGTCCAGCCTGCATATTGAGAGTGTCTCTGGTTAGATAAGAGACATCAACTTGTCCTCCTTTCTAGAGAGAACAGCTTCTAAATGGGCCGAAAATTTCTCCCAGATTTTTATTTAGTTATTTATTTTTTATTTGTGTATTTTTATTTTTGTAGCTCCAAAGGGTCTTGGCTGAATGCCCAAACATGATAGGCCAGGGATCAAAGCCCCAGTAAACACAGAAGTCCTGAAAAAAAATCTATAGCTATACAGTAGCATGCAAACAGGCAGTTCGAGGTCAAAACTACAACAGTGGGTGAAAAGTAACTAGGCATTAAAAATTGGTCATAAAGTCCATATTTCCAAGACAAATTTATTGAAACAGATTGTACATGTATTTTACTGCATTAGAAAGTAAAGGCAAATCTTTAAATTTTATTGTAGGCCCCGGTGGCGTCAACCAGTTTCCTCAAACAGCCAGGAACGGAACGTACAGTCTTCTGAAGGAAATATTTGGAATATTTCTGAAAACCTCATGAATTTGTGCTTCCAAGTCCACCAGTGTGCGAGGCTTTGTCCTGTACACCTCCTTCATTGCATAGCCCGACAGGAAAACATGACATGGAGTTAGATTTGGACTTCTTGGAGGACATTCATGAAAAATGGAAAATGCTGGTCTAACCATGCAGACACAGTACAACCAAAATGCGGAGAGACTGTTTTCATCATGATTCCAGTGGTATGACAAGTTCTATAGCCATTAAATATTGTTATTATAGAAATAACAGAAACCCATCGATGAAAGCTGCTGTGATACACACTAAGTATATTCTGTACTGTACATACAGTATAATGTTACTTTTATTCATAGCAACAAGTCCAATCAAGGGGTTAAATCTGTTAACCTTTTGATTGATTTTGTAATCAAGGAGTTAACAGTGGCTTTGTGGCAAGCCTGAAATTTATTTCACAGAGCTCTGGTCATTTGAGCAGAATTTTTACGACTGAGCTACCAATGCCTTGTATACTGTAAGGACTTTTCAAACAGGCACCATCCAAGTATAGTACTGAACATGTGAACAGTGCCTTTGTGGTAGTCCTGGGATTCTTACCTAACAATCGGGTGTATAAAGTGTATGAAAAGAAGCCAGCAAATCTATAACATAATAAAAGGTTGTCATTTTAAATAATTGAATTTAAAAAGTGTTATAGATTTCTCATGTGTTATAGATTTAATATGGGATTTAGTAAAATATTTCAAGCCTTTTTTGTTTTTGTTTATTTTTTGAAAGATTTTTACAGCTTAAAGCCCCACAGCTCATTTCGAATTTAAGTAAATTACTATGTATACAGTAGAAATTGCATGTATTTATCTCTGGGCTTAGTTCAGTGCATGCATGGGGAAGACTGCTGACATGACAGTTGTCCAAAAGACAATCATTGACACCCTGCATTAGGAGGATAAGCCACCGAAGGTCACTGCTAGAAGGGCTGGCTGTTCACTGAGTGCTGCATTAAAGAATCCTCATGGAAAGTTCACTGGAAGGGTAACGTGTGAAAGGAAAAGGTGTACACGCAATAGGGATGACCACAGCTTTAAGGAGATTGCCAAGCAAAGCTGATTCAAGACCTTGAGGAGAATTCAAGTTCAGTGTGAGGTTTCCACAGTCAGTGATGTTGTGGGTGCGATGTCATCTGCTGGTGTTTGTCCGATGTGTTTGAACAAATCCAAAGTCAATGCAGCCATCTCATAGGAGATTTCTGAGCACTTCATGCTTCCATCTAGTGATAAGCTTTATGGAGAATTCCTTCTCCAGCAGGACTTGGCATCTGCCCACTGTGCCTGAAGAGTAACGAGAAAGTGTAGTGTAGCTCTCAGAGACCAGCAGCAATAAAGAAAATGCAAAAATAAACAAAAGATAATTGCAATAGATAATAAATAAATATAACAATATAAACCATACAATGGAATATACAGTACAGTATGTGCTTTGAAATATATGTGCAGTGGGACTTGGACCTTTGTGCAAACAGTGCAGTGCAAACAGTGCTAAACAGGTATTGTCAGAAATAAGCAAGTATTGCACAAATAATAATAATAATAATAATAATAATAATAATAATAATAATAATAATACAGTCCTGGATGTACAGTATAGTGTTTAGTGCATTAGCAGCAACTTGGGAAGGAATTGAAAAAAGGGGGTGAGTAAACAGCTGGGTTTGTTTCTGTTTGTTTCAGCAGTGTGTGTGTGTGTGTGTGTGTGTGTGTGTGTGTGTGTGTGTGTGTGTGTGTGTGTGTGAATACAGGCTACAGCTCTGGAAAGAAGCTGTTCCTCAGTCTGTTAGTGTGTGTCCTGATCTTAGGCTGATTCACTAAGAGCTGATAGGGTACTTTGGCTTTCCTGAGCTTTCTCAGGAGGAAATGCCTCTGTTGAGCGTTTCTTTCTTCATTAAGTGGGACCAGAACTAAGACTAACTGGTTTGCTGACCATGATATTGCTGTACTTAAATAAACTGGTCTTCACTAACACCTCAGCAGTGATCAACTCCATGTCATGCTGTAATGATGCAGTAATTTGTACTAAAGGAGACCTGACCAAGCACTGAGTGCATAAATTAACAATAATATATATAATAATTATATATAATATATAATATATATATTTTTAGAATTTCTGTATTGGAAATCCTTTTTTGAATAATTTTAAGAAATATTCTAATAATTTGAGATATTAGATTTTTTTATTTTTATAAGCTATAATATTATATTCTATAGTATTAATTCTGTAATATAATATAATATAATATAATATAATATAATATAATAATCGAAAAAAAGAAAAGGAAAATAAATAAAAGATTTCACCTTAGATTTAATGAATCTGGAGCAAATTAGAGCTTTACTTTTTAAATTAAATTATGGGGGGAAAATGAACTATTTTCACAATATTCCTAAAATAAAGAGATGCATCATTTATACACTGCCTGGCAAAAAAAAGGCACACACTCTAATATTTAGTTCAATCACCTTTATTGATTATTCCTTTATACAGAATGTGGTGTCACAAATTGATCACAAAACCACTCTTTCACAATTTGAGTCCTGGAATATGAACATTACTTAATGGGGGGGTGGGGGGGTACTCTGATCATTCAGTACATTCAGGTAATCATCTGACTCCATTTTATTGACAAAACATTACTGACCATAAACCTGAGCAACTGAAGCAACCCCAAATCATAACACTGCCTCCAGAGGTTTGTACTGTGACCACTATGCATGATGGGTGTTGCATGCCCCTCCCTTCTTACCCTGAAGAACACGTCATTCTGAACTCATCAGACATGTGTGTGTGTGTATGAAAATGCTCTTATATTCACTGTTAAACATAGCTATTGTTTTACTGTCAATTGTTTACCATGCAACATCATCATGTATTTAAATGATCTCAATTCACGTGATTTTCCGATCACATTTTTTTCCACAAAGTTGATGGTTCAGCACTATCCTTCCACCTTACTAAGAAAAACAAACAGAGCAAACCAAGATAACGTTGCATAAACACTTAATCTTTAAATCCAACACAAAACAAGCCATAATAAAAAAACCTCCCATATTAAACACTTATCACATGAGTTCTCACCACATTGTGTGCATACTGTATGTGTGTGCATTACTTTCACTGTTAAACATAGCTATGATTTGTGTTTAAAAGAACTCTATTCATGATTTTATTCTTACCTCATTTCTTCCATAAAGCTAAGAGTACAGCAATGTCCTTTTAAGATTTTATAATGTGTTGAATTGTGGCCAACCCAGTTCTAGTAATTTCAAATATCTTTAGTAGTTTTTTTTCTTTCTTTTTTTTGCTTGATGTAGGCCACTAATTGAAATAATTTTATTGAACAACTTTTGATGCTTTTCCATCACTATAATGCTGGTAACTGGTTAGATCCTATAATGTTAGATTTTTTCAATGCTGCACCCAAAAAGCCCAACACTAACCTAAGGGTTGTATATAGTTTATAAGTAAATGTCAGGTTTAAGATGTGCACAGTGACTCCCAGAAGTACACAGTACAAGTTTCATGATCCATACTTCTTAAAAGGAATGGGACAATAACAGGACATAATGTAGTTCTTTATCTGCTTTCAGTAAACCATATATACCATAAAAGGTTCCATCAAAGCATACTACTTATAATACACCTTTAATTGGCATTAAAGTCATAACTTGATGTTGTGTCAATCAAGGTGACACTAATACATTTTAATCTATATTTTTAAGCACCCCCTAGTGGTTCAGACCTCTATGTGACTGCTTACATATGGATAGAAATGCTCCTGATGTCAACAATGCTTCCTCACATTACCAAATTTTAACCCTGTAAAAAAAACTGTAGTCTAAGCTACTGATTTTCCCATTTTCAATAGGCTACCCTAACATAACAGTAAGGCATTTATCAATTTATCTTCTAAAAATATAAGGACAAGAACTCCCCCTGAAAATATTAAAATGTCATACATACCTGCAGTTCTATTGCTGTCCAGAAGGTGTCACTCTGAGACACCACTGGATTCTCATATATACTGAATTATCAATAAGCAGGTTTACCATAGTGTTGAATTGAAGGGAAAAAATTATTCATAATGTAAAATATACTGTATATTTTTTTTCCTAAAGTAAATAGTTTACAAGTTGTTCAAAAATTCATCATAAAAACATTTTTTAAGTGTGAGAAATTCTGAGTAATAAAATTAAATAAACAGAAACATACATAAATTACAAAAAAATTAGACATAGTACAGCCTTTATACACCAGGCTGATATGAAAAGTTTCAGTGCAAATACAGCCTTACAGTGCATCCGAAAAGTATTCACAGCACATCACTTTTTTTTTTACATTTTGTTATGTCACAGCCTTATTCTAAAATGGACTAAATTCATTTTTTCCCTCAGAATTCTGCACACAAAACCCCATAATGACAACATAAAAAAAGTTTACTTGAGATTTTATTTAAAAAAAATTATTTAAAAAAATTTTGAGAAAGCACATGTACATAAGTATTCACAGCCTTTGCCATGAAGCTCAAAATTGAGCTCAGGTGCATCCTGTTTCTCCTGATCCTCCTTAAGATGTTTCTGCAGCTTAATTGAAGTCCACTTGTGGTAAATTCAGTTGATTGAACATGATTTGAAAAGGCACACACCTGTCTATATAAGGTCTCACAGCTGACAGTTCATGTCAGAGCACAAACCAAGCATGAAATCAAAGGAATTGTCTCAAGACATAAATTTGGGGAAGGTTCAGAAAAATTTCTGCTGCTTTGAAGGTCCCAATGAGCACAGTGGCCTCCATCATCCGTAAGTGAAGGAAGTTTAAAACCACCAGGACTCCTTCTAGAGCTAGCCGGCCATCTAAACTGAGCAATCGGGGGAGAAGGGCTATAGTCAGGGAGGTGATCAAGAACCTGATGGTCACTCTTTCAGAGCTCCAGAGGTCCTCTCTGGAGAGAGAAGAACCTTCCATAAGGACAACCATCTCTGCAGCAATCCACCAATCAGGCCTATATACTGTAGTAGAGTAGAGCAGGGGCTATATGACAATTTTAAGTCATACACATTCACATTCCAAACAAACTTAGATAATTATTTTAACTGTGTAAAGCTGCTTTATGGCAATTGTTAAAGCGCTATACAAATAAAATGGAATTAAATTGACTTGAATAAAGTGGCCAGACGGAAGCCACTCCTCAGTAAAAGGCACATGGCAGCCCGTCTGGAGTTCAACAAAAGGCGAGTTAAACAAAATTCTCAGGTCTAATGACTCTCATCGGTTTTAATAAATTAGCAAAAATCTCAAGTAAACTTTTTTCATGTTGTCATTATGGGGTGTTGTGTGTAGAATTCTAAGGAAACAAAAATGAATTTAATCCATTTTAGAACAAGGCTGTGACATAACAAAATGTGGAATATTTTCCGGATGCACCCATATCTACCTCTCTCTCACTCATTTATTGTCTATACCGCTTTATCCTGTACACAGGGTCACGGGGGGCCTGGTGCCTATCCGAGGAGACATAGGGCACGAGGCGGGCTACAATCCATCGCAGGACACACACTCACACCTTCATTCACACACTGTGGGAACGCCAAATACTGTAGCTAAATCTGCATGTCTTTGGACTGTGGGAGGAAACAAGAGTACCCGTAGGAAAGCCACCAAGCACGGGGAGAACATGCAAACTCCATGTACACAGACCTGAGGCGGGAATCAAACCCAAACCCTGAAGATGCAAGGTAGCACTGTCACCTTGCACCTCCAGGGTCCAAGTTTGATTCCTATAAGCCTATTCCTATGAGCCATTAAGCCACCTTATATACCTTATACTTGAGGGGGTTTCCTTCAGGTACTGTGGATGGATGGATGGATGGATGGATGGATGGAGTACAGTAGTGTTTTAGTGCTTGCATGATTGAACTTTAGAAGAGAATGTAGGTTGAGCTGACAGGTAATATGTGTTTATTCTTGCCTGTGTCCATACCAGCAGCAGGCATTGGGGTGGAGTAAGTAAGGATGATTCCAAGCCCTTGGAATGCTATGGCAATTAAAAAGGTTTTGCTTTATCCAAGTTGAGGGCCCAGGAGGGCTCTAGAACATCTAGTGGTGTCCCTGACCACCAGTCTACTTATCTTTGCCTCTTTGTGGGAGTGCCATAAAGAGAGCGGAAGAGCAGCATTGCGGAGGGAGCCTGCTACACACACGGACTCTGCAGCATAGTCTGAAAAAACGCAAACTGAACAAACAGGAGCCTGAAGCTCTGCTAAATTCAGCCTGCCTCGCAAGTCTTCCTCTGTCCTTACGCACCGGGTATCTACGAATAGTATTTACAATAATATTACAAGATTACAAGAAATTGATTACAGGGAATAACCTACTGGAATTCTCGTGGACTCTTTTTGTCAACAAATTCAGCTATTGTTTAGCTACAAAAACCCACATGCACATACAAAGTGACCCAGAAGTCTGAATATATTGGTCTGGATATACTTGTATAAAATTTTGCATTTTTCTTTTTTATTTCAGACCTAAGATTGCTTCAAAACTAACAATAGAAGATCAATTCGAACATAACACCACTCTCTTCTTCTTTGGGGTCAACTAAAGTATTGGAATCGGCCCAGAAGTAAGACAAGATCGTAACAACCTCAGTTCTGATACTTTAAGAAATGTTCAGTGTTCTTGTATACAGTGTATAGACAAGCGCTGTGAAGTCAGAGCCCATTAATTTAAACTAATAAGCTGTATAAGCTGTAATTTATACTTCTGTATAACTTTTCTCAATGGATCCAGTCGTTTGGGTCACCCTGTATATGTGGAGCTTTCTAGTATACAATATATATATTATTTTATTTATTAACATATATATTTTTTTCTTCTTCTTTCTTCTTTTTTTAAGCATTATAAATTCTGTTTCTGGTTCTGATGACTTATTTCACTGTTGTTGTAGATTGTTAAAAATTGGATTCTTAACCTTTTTGTTTTTCCTATTGGCTCAAATCCATAATGCCATGTTGCTTTTATATAACAGTTCTATAAATATGAATTTAATATAAAGAAAGAAGATTTTTTTAAATTACGTGTTTTTTAAAAGTACAGTATGGTGAGTTGTAATGAGTTGTTGTAAAAATTATTATAAAATGTGGTAAAAGTATCTTCACTTTACACTGAGTGGCCTCACACCACCAGGATGGCCAAACCCTATGGTGCCATTGTACATCCTCTAGGTATAAGCTAGAAACAGTCCAAAGCCTTTGGATATTAATTCATAATTTAGTACCGAATGTTTTTTTTTTCTTTTTTTTTTTTTTTCGATGTCCTCTGAATGTTTCAACCCAATAGTGAAATGCAGAGAGAAGTAAAGAATGGTACCCAAGTATGCGGAAGGCATCATAAACATTTCTTTGTACTTACAACTAAGTATTGTTTTCCATGCTGAAGGGAAGGTCAGTGTCACCAGTGACTTGTTCCAGAAATAGGCTGCGACTGCTGCGTGTGTGAGGTGAGCAGGTGTGCCCTTGTCAGATGCTGGGTCGCTGGAACAGGCAGGTGAGAGTGTGTCTGTGAAAGTGAGGGCAAGAAAGAGCTGGCCCTCCAGGACAGTGTATGTAGACCTTGAACTCTTATTCTAAACTAATACAAACTTAAGCAGCCATTTGCATCTGAAAGGGGTCTTTATGCATATAAATCTGCACATATTCGCCATTTTTGCACGCTTCAAAATGCTCATCAATGGAATTTAGTAAAGTAAAAGTGCATTTATAGCATGATACTTATACCCTATTTGCAAAACTACTGAACAGATTAATGTTGTGGAATGGAAGCACAAAAGAGGTTTGTTCCTGTTATTACAGTACATAATACTTGGTCAAATAACACCATACTCAAGTCTCCTGGAATGAGTTGTTACACCCGTCCAAAACACTTTTTCATATTTTCATATTTCAGATTTTCATATTTTTATGTTGAAGTGACATAGAAGTGACCAATGTTGCTTTTCTAAATATTTCAAGTTTCAAACTTCAGATGTTTTGAAGAGATGATTTTATATATGCCCCAAAAATGGGCATTCAGTGTTATACTGTATCGCTTCAAATAATAATAATTTTAAAGTGCTATGCATGAGAGATGGTTTTTGGTAAAAGCTTAAAAAGCAAAAAAAGGCTGTAACCATGTTAAATCCATGTTGCAAGATCTTAACAATTTAGCTTTTTATAATAAAACACTTTTTCAGATTTATGTCTTTTTAGGGGAGATTCAAATTGGCCTAGTTTCATCCGAATGACAGTTAAGATCATTGGAAGATCTGAATTCAAAAAGGTTACGGACACTACATACTGTAAAAGGGCATAAAATTGTAAGCAAATGTGTGTTACAAGTGTCTTTTAATCTGATAAAAATATAAATGTGTACGAAGCATGGATCTGGAGATAAGAAAGCATTTGAAAAATAGTGTATATGATCCTATTTGTAAATTCACTGTGAAATTTCCCAGGCTTTTCTCTGTTTGATTCCTTTTATGGTAATACGTCCTATGGCTCACCGAATCCTTTTGTTTCGCCGGATTTCTATACAGCATGTGAATGGCTTTGATGTAGTAGACTCAGAAAATGGATAAGCACTTATATACCTCTTTTCTGTAAACAAACCAAGGAGAACATTCAGACATTCAGTGTGTGTGTGTGTGTGTGTGTCTTTTTCTTCTGCCCAGTAGGCAGCAAAGCCTGCTGGTAAGCATAATGAGGCACAGCAGACACTTCAAGCAAATCTTTCATCATTTAAAACTTAACAGAACCCTTTAACACATTAATGAAACTTGGAAGATAGTGTTGAATAACAAACTTGACAGAAGTGATTGGGGGAAAAAAAATCATGAATGACCATGATTAAAGATCATTTAAATACTTGGTGACGCTCCATCATAAACACTAGTGACAATAAAATGAAGTCAGCCGATGACCTGAATGTACTGAATGACTAGGTTATTAAATTAAAGGCATTTTGGTATCATATTTTTGATGTGGCTACCCCCTATTTACTTAAGTAGCCAAAAATTCTTAGAGTGACCCAATTTTGGTCCTACTTTTAGGAGTAGGAGTAAGAGCAATTTATCAACATTCTTAAAATAGAACATCACACCAATCTTCATCAAAAATTTTGGAGAGCTCCAGGGGTGTCCTAAATGGTTAAAAGTTGCAAGGAATGCCATTTAGGCCATTCAGAGGAGAATCTTTTTGGGAATATTGAGTGACATGGAGCTCATTAAAAGATAATTGAAATACTTTTCATGACAGATCTTGTGTGGTATGCAACCGTTCTATTAACAAACAGAAACAAAAAGGTAATTGCTAATTCATGTTTTTTTTAGTAACAGATTCAGATGCAAAGATGCAGCTTTCAAACAGTGATGATCTGGGTTTGGCACAGCTGACAACATCAGCAATAATTAATTAAAATTGGCCTACTGGACCATAGATCATGCACAGATTCATACATTTCACCAGCACTCAGCATCAAAAAAAAAAGCGCATGCGAGTTGTTTGCATCATCCATAGTATGACGAGGAGGCTCATATTAACTGAAAACATCATTACAGTATCAACACTCAGGTGGTTATAGGCGCAACACAATCATCAATGTCTACGTTTTGTCTATGTGCACAAAGCTTTCAGACAACTTACAAACAGTGACATCATATACTGTACATTCCTAGGAGCAGTCCTACTCCTCTCTGAAAGTAAGAGTAGCTTCATAAATGACTTTTAATCTCCTACTCTGTGATAAATTGTCCTAAATTATCTTCCAGTGCGATTCCTAGAAGTGATTCCTAGGAGTGGTTTTGAGATTTTTACACGTTGCAATAAATTTCTTTTTTTTTTGGGGGCAATTTCTTTTTAAATGTGCAAGAATACAGATCTCTTTACTGTTCATTCTCAGCCAGCTTGACTATAGCTACATCACGCAGAGATGGACACAGAGGGTGGGCAGTTTGTACTATGTCACACTGGCACACACTCTTAGTGCCAACACCAACCGGTGCACTGCACACAACCAGTTACCACGGCAACAGAATTATAATGGTGGCACCTCTGGTCCCTGTTTCAATGAGACGTAATGATGCTACGGACTCTGCTTCTTGTGCCTTGTGTGTATTTGGGTGTACGTAGGTAGCTCGGGTTAAGCATTTTTATGAATATGATAGTGTATACAGGTGAGTATGCATACATGGGCTAAATTGCTTATCTCCATAACTACGAACTTACCTCCAAATAAAATCACTGCCGTTCCTCTCCTTTCCATCCCTTCCCCCATCCCTCCATCTATTCCCCTCATTCTCCTTTGTGCACTACCCATGTGACTACATTTGGTCTTCATTGGCTGGTGGTGCAAAGACACTGAGTCATCCATCCAATCGACACTGTCGTACCACTCATATAAACATAAGCAAAAGCTGCATGCTTATGAATTAGAACTGTGTCTGTATGCCAGGGAGGAGCAACCCTTCTCCCTCACTTGTGTTTAAACAATCATTGTCTACAGTTATTTTCTTTTTTCTTACCTTCATCATGCTGTGACTTGCACTCGATCTCTCTGCATCATTTCTTAGTCTCAATTCACATGTATGTGGCTGCAGTGCTGGAGCAGAAAACATGGCTGTGACACTGGCACGTAAGTACAACACTCAGCACCACACACAAGGCTGGCATAATTCCTTTCTCATTTTCTAATCAAATTTTAATGTACTGCTGGAATGCAATATCATTTTATTATATAGTCATAATGAGTTCCTATTCATGATACCATGCCAAGTATCAGCACTGCATTTATAGACAAAATTAAGAAAAGGCATTTTTTTCTCATTAAGAGTAAATGTCCGTGTGTGCCGATCTTGGTGAGGAATTTAAGTCTTAAATCTTGGTTTCTCCTTTTGTGTTTCCAAAACCTACATGTATACAACCATTCTCTTTTGATAAAATTTGTAGTGATGTTTGGTACGACTCTTGTTTGTTCTGACATTGTGGTGAGACTAAGTCATTCTGTAAGACATTAGCAAAGAGGCAGATTTTGTAACACTTGTAATTTACTTGGCAATCAGTAACATTTTAGGCTATTAGGCATTTGAGATTTAATATTGATACTGATCAGTCATGCATTAACACGCAAAACACTATGCCCAGTATCGGTAGGTTAAGCTTGTACCAGCTGGGCAGCTCTGGCCCCTTGGGGCATGACTCCACAAGACCGATTGGACTGGAATCTGGGGAATTTGGAGGCTGGGTTAGCACCCTTGGGCTCTTTGCCTGCCGTGCCCTGTGTGGTGCAGGCTATGGTGCACTGGGTGATCTGGTTCAATTCAATTCAATTTAAGTTTATTTGTATAGCGTTTTTAAGGATGGTCATTGTCGCAAAGCAGCTGTACACAATCGAAGGAAAATTATGAAAAAGTGTATGAATCAAAATTATTACATAGTCCCTGATGAGCAAGCCGTGGGCAACGGCAGCAAGGAAAAACTTCCTGAGATGGCAATAGGAAGGAACCCTGAGAGGGACCAGATTCAACAGGAAACACATCCTCATTTGGGTGATATCAGATAGTCGATTAATTCGCAGCCATACTGCTTGTTAGGAGGCTGGAAGTTCAGTATAACAGGAGATGTGTTTAAAGTTAATATGGAGTTCAGTTCATTTGAATTAAGTTAATATGGAGCCCAGTTAATTTTTTTTACCTATATAATTGATGATCAGTGTTAATGTGTAAATATTATGCGTGTTAAATGTTATGGCTGAACAGTGTACTTGTATATATAAAGCCTAAGAAGATTCAACTAATATTATATTTATTTACTTTATGAAAAATTATGATCTTTGCTTTCATTACTTTCTTTCTCCACTGCACACTTGAATATATTGAAGCTGAGAATTGTTCATGTACTAAGCTTTAAAGTGTTTTTACCTAAAATGTATGTTGCATAAACATTTTAATTTTATGCTTTTATGATGTACGTTACTACACATATCTAAGATGTAAAAAAGAAGAAAAAAAAGAGTGTGACATATTGCTGGGAAAATGTCATCAGGATCTTCCTCATAAAGTTTATTGCAAATACTCCTAAAATCGTGACAGAAAATCTAAGACAGACCAGAAGTCAGCTTTATACTGTTGCATGTACAATCTCAGTATTTGTTTTATTGCATGTTGATCTTTTGACTTAATGATGATTGAAGATCGATGACAAGCCTTTCTTTTAAATATCTTTTAGTTCTTCCAACCATATACAGAACTGTATATTATACATTAATAAAATAACAACTGTGACATCATGCCATAATTCTTATATACTGCTGCGTCAACTTATGTGTGCTGGTTTCATGCTTATGGATGATGATGATGATGATGATGATGGCAGTTACAGTGATGAATTTGTGTACATTAGTGTGATTATGTTCTCTTGGGAAAGGTTCTCTTTAGCCATAGATATTCTGCGTGTTCTATATGTTCCCTAGTTCTTTAAAACAGCAGGAAAATGCTTAAAATGTTTAAAAAGACAGAACCCATCCATTGTAATGATTATCGTTAAAAGAGTTCATTGAAATTCAAAAGGTAAATTGATATTTAATTAATAAAAATTATTATAAATATATATATATATAAAAATGATATTTTAAATGGCCAGTATCACTGTGTAAATTGTGTGTAAAATGTTCATGTAGATGGTGATGCTGGAGATACATCAGCTTCTTCTGACTACGACAGCAAAATTTAAAGCCCATCATACCCTTATACTGAAGGTGAAAATGATGAACCAGGATGAATTAAAATCACGTACAATGCAGTAAGTAATTTTTCCTCATCTGTTTGAAAGACTTTGCATGTCAGGAGTTTAAAATAAAAAAATTCTAACATCCAAGACAAAACAATTCGGGTGTAAATTAAGAAAAAATAAATAGTCTATACATGTGTACATATAATAACAAAGCAGTTATTATGCACATTCCAAATAATTTGCCAAATTTTACATAAATAATAAACTTACAGATTATGAACATGCAAAAACATGAACTGAAAAGGTTTTGTATGCTTATACTTATTCTATGTTTCTAGCAGAATTATTCCATTCTCCGATGGCTCAGTAGGTGCAGTTTCTGTACAGAGACCTTTTTTTTTTAACTAGTGGCATGCTTTATATACAGTATGAATATACATATGCCATCCACTTTGCCCAGAACACCCATAGACCTGCACATTTATGCAATTATCTAATCAGCCAAACATGTGGCTGCAGCAAAATGCACATAATCATACAGATTCAGGTCATTTGCTTCAGGTAATCATCACATCAAACATTAGAATGAGGAAAAAGCGTGATCTCAGGTTACATTCAAATTACAAGCCACATTGTTCAATTTCTATTTTTTTGGTCAGATCAGATTTGCATGTCATGATGGTTCACATTCATAATTACACGTGACTTTTATCTCTAATGTGGCGTCTAAGAGGCGTCTGTCCTCTGAAACAGAATGTGTGCGCACATCGATATGTCTTTTCTTGTGTCAAAATATATGGATATATATCTTTGAAGGAGCTCTGAAGGATCACCACAAGTTAGTCGAGCTTCAGACAACAAAAAAAAAGGCAGACAGCTGACTTTAGCTGTTTTAGTAGCTACTGCTAACAGGGCTGCATCCATCCCTTTCTTACGAGCAGAGGCAAAAAGTCGCATGAATTCCAATCTGGCCATTGTCATTCAGGTCACATAAATACATATTGGATATGTATTTGATCTAGGACTGCATAGGAAAGTGTCTCCAATCCGATCAAAAAAAAAAAAAAAATCAGATTTGTGCATTTAAACAGCTCTAAAAAAAATCAGATCTGTCTCACTTTAGGGTAAAAAATTGGATTCGAGTCACTTCAGGCTGGTAATATGGCGTGTTTGTTGGTGTCACACAAACTAGTTAAAGTAGTTTCCAATTTTCCTGGGACACAATCACAGAATCGTGTGGAAAATACATACAAAAACATCCAGGGAATGGTAGTTCTGGGGTAGAAACAGAGGAGAATGGCCAGACTGGTTGGACCACAAAGATCAGCTATGATAAGTCAGTAAAACACTCTTTACATCTGTGATAAACAGAAACAACATCTCAGAACAAAGACCACATCGGGTTCCACTTCTCTCAGCCTAGAACAGGAATCTGAGGTTGATCTTTGTCCAGCCTTTAAATGCCAGTTTGGTAAGCCTGTGCCCCGGTAGTCTCAGGTTCCTGTTCTTGACCAGCAGGAGTCAAGGAAATCTTAGGTACATGATACACATGGCAGTCAACTTCCAGAAAAACTGGATTGCAGCAGACCTTGAATGCTGATTGCACCTGCTTCTGAGGTAACACAAGCCCTTATTCGTGTGTCTTAGGGAGCTACGTGAGAGGCTCCAGCCAGAGGTGGCCGAGCTGATCAAGCAGCAGAGGCTGAACCGGCTGTGTGAGGGCGCCTGCTTCAGGAAGATCAGTGCTCGCCGCAGACAAGGTAAGCCACGCTAACTGTCGCACACTCTCCAGCACACATTCTCAAAAATTGCCAAGATACCAAAGCCACATGTACATACTGTATGGCTAAGGTACAATATATTACAAATGAGATCACGGTGTTGTCTTCCTTTCCCTCTATTTTAGATAAGTTTTTGTACTGTCGACTGTCTCCAAATCACAAAGTACTACACTATGGGGATGTAGAGGATTTATCACAAGGACAAATCCCCCATGAATCTCTACAAGAGAAGTGTGAGCATCTGTGTTTAAATATAAACTTCTTGTACAGTGTATTTCATTAAATTTGTGATGCAAATTTCCTGCCATAACAGACACTTATCTCACAGTATCCAAAAAAAAAGCTAATTGTATTCTCTTCAGAAGAAAGTTTTATTTATACCTGAAAGTGGGGATTTTCATACTTTAATAATACCTAATTTAATACTTTAACACCTATTAGGGGTGGTTTGTGGTTTAGTGGTTATCACTGTGGCCTTGCACGTCCACGTTTCGGGTTTGATTCCTACCTCAGGATCTGTGTGCATGAGGTTTGCATGATCTCCCCGTGCTTGGTGGGTTTCCTCCGGCTTTCCTTCCACAGTCAAAAGACATGCAGATTAGGCTAATTGGCGTTTCTAAATTGCTCATAATGTGTGAATATGTTTGTGAATGTTGACTGTTGGAGGTTCTACCACAGTTGTGAAAATAGGAATAAATACAGTGATTGTGATTGTCCTTCCCAGTCCCTAGTTGGACTACAGAGTTTCCTAGATGGATGGATGTAATACCGTAAAGGATATAAGCTTTACATATACGTTACATGCATCTTTACCACGCCAATGAAAAGGACAATATCTTTTAGTACCCTTAGTTCAGTACTATTTTCTGAGAGTGTGTTCTAACAGAATCTTCCTCCTCATGTCTCACTTCAGTAACAGTAGCAGATATCAAGACAGTGATAACTGGGAAAGATTGTCCTCACGTGAAGGATAAAGGAGCACTAAAACAAAATAAGGTATGTTTTTAAAGAGCTTATCCAACTCAAAGATAAACGAGGCCCAAATTATTGCTTCAAATGAGTTCCATGAGGAAGGAGACACAAATCAATGATTGACACGACATTGGCCAGTGGACTTAAATGTGCCTAGAAAAGACAGTTCAAAACGTATAAGTTGCAAGGAACCTGGTATTGGACCAGACAGTAATCACAGCTACAGTATGATCATTTCAACTCTGAAACTAATCTGCAATTTGTTTTAACCCACTTTTTCATGCAACTTTACTGCTTACTTCATGATACCCTCTGAAGTTAATTTGCTGTCCCAGGAAGTGGCTTCAGAGGACACATGCAATAGTGACAGGGCTGCCATCTGGCATGGTGCTGTCCCTTAAGAAACAAGTAATAATAAGCACAGTGGGGTATGATTAGAGGTCAAAAAGAAATCTAATGTGAATTCATTATTACTTTTCTGCTCTGCAGGAGGTGCCTGAGCTTGCCTTCTCCATTTTATATGATTCTGATGAATATTTGAACTTCATTGCTCCAGACAAGTATGAGGTAACACCTTTTAGGTTTGTTTGTATAAAATCTGAACTTCACTTACCCCTAATCCCACAGGAGGGGTACAGGTTTACTAGTCCCACTATTGCAATTACAGTATACAGTATAGCCAAAGGATTGTGGACAACTGACAATCACACCCATATGTGGTTCTTCCCAAAAAGTTGGAAGCCCACAATTATATGTCTATATGCTTTAAAATTGGAATGTCTCTTTGCTGGAAATAAAAGGCCCAGACATATTCTGGCATGATAATCCCCCTTTGCAAAACATAAAGGTTTATAAAGGCATGGTTTGCCAAGGTTGGTGTGGAGAACCTCAAGCCCTGACCTCAACTCAACTGAACAACATTGGATTGAACTGAAAACCTGCCAGCACCCCAGGTCTATTTATTCATCATCTTCCTGAGCTGGCAGTTGAAGTTGCCCTAGATGATACACTGGATGCTTCATGTGTCCCTCCTCCTTAACGATTTCTGTCCATGCTATGCTGTTGGTTGCGATGACCTTTACATTGAACACTCTTTGGTTTATGGTGTCAAGTTTTGTACCTTCCAATCACATAGTCGTTGGTGCCATAAAAGTTGGTACGGAATCCAGTTGGGGTCCTTTCAGGAGCTGTGTCTAAACCACCGTAAATACTTTGTTTAAATCATCTCATCATGTGTCGGCTGTGTGTCACAGCACATTCTGATGTCTTTGTTCCAGATCCAAATCATCACATTTGTAAGACCTCAAGCTTCTTGAGTCTCGGATTTATAGTGTAGATTGGCAGGATCAGTATTGGTTTTTTTTCCATAGCACCACTTGCTGCTGTTGAGGCCACTTTCTTTTGTTTAACATTTCTTTTCTGACATTAGTACCTGACCTCGCTAATGTTCTTGCGGCTGAATGAGCACACTTTCCCAAAATCTCCAAAATCTAATGGAAACCCTTCCCAGTGGATTTAAGGTTGTTCTACAACAGAGAAAGGGGATAACAACCTGAAATGGTATTTTTAAAAAACAAATAGGGATGTGATGGTCAGGTGTCCACAAGTGTCTGGACTATGGTACATACATATCCAATTCATTTTACAATAAAAATGCCTAATGATTAAGAAGAAAGTAATTGACCATGTAGTCTGATGTTTCTTGAAACACTCTCTTTTTTGAAAAACAATTGTTTTTTGTTTTTATTGCTCATCAGTATTGCATCTGGACAGATGGCTTGAATGCTCTATTGGGAAAAGAGATGACCAGTGAACTCACCAAGTCAGATATGGATACACTGGTGACCATGGAGATAAAGCTCCGCCTCTTAGACCTTGAGAATGTCCAAATTCCTGAAGTTCCACCCCCTATACCCAAAGAACCAAAAGATTATGACTTTGTATATGATTTCAGCCAACTACACACTTGAGAGGCATTGCTTCACAGCTGTTGGACTGTAATGTATTTAATCTTGATTCTCGGCTGATCGACAGCATCGGCCAAGTCATAAGAAAATGTCTCCATTTCCTGGTGAAAGGAAATTTTAATCAAAAAGGTTTGGAAAAGGCGTTGGCTGGGATACTATCACTGATTTACAAACCTTCTCAAAAATACTGTTTGTAATACTGATTCATTGATTTTCCCTGCCATCCTAAGGGCTGTATCAATACTTTATTAGCCTACAGTATGTGATATTTTTAAGATGAACACTATATGGCCAAGAGTCCTGAGTAAATTTAACTACAGACTTCAGAAAAAGAACTTACCAGATGTAGCTATTCCTAAGCAGAAACATAAGCAATAAATACCAATTTAAAACAAATATACGATATATATGGCGTTTGTTTTATTTTTTAATTGGATATTATGCAACCATGTCTATTTTAATTTTTAAAAAGCTGACAGTAATTGTTATTATTATATATTAATTATTATATTATACAGTTTAAAAAAGAAAAGAAAAATGAGCAAGTGTTGTAATTTCCCAAAGAAGATTTGCAGCCAGTTTTAATTGTCTTCTGTTTAAAAAAACAACACAGTACTGCTCTACACTATTAATTTCTTCTTCTGTGCTGTGGCCACTTGTGTAAAGTTTGTGATATACAATGATCTCACTGAATCAGGACATGGTGTTGAATTGTGTGTTCAAACCGCATTGAAATGCAGGGTGTGACGTGATTGCCAATTACATTACTTTAAAGAGAAGGAGGTACCATTTTGTTGACATTTGATGGTTTTTAATATTCATGTACCAATTAAACTTAATATATATATACATGCAAATGGCCCTCATCTCCTTTCTTCTTTTATACAACACTGGTTAGGGCAGGATATAATTTATTTTTACCCAAAAATCAGCTTGGGTTTTTGTGGAATTTCTTGCATGTGGGATTCCTCCGGAGTCTCTGGTCTTCTCCCACCTCGTGATAACAAATTAATATAATATAACAGTAAGTAGATGGATTTTCTACATTTATTGCCTGTGGGATGTGAGTGTATGTACATGGTGTCCTGTGATGGATACGCTCTGAATGCACTACAAGTCTTGCCAGGATAAAACACATACCAAAATTGAATTAATGAAAGCATCAATAAATATTGTAAATTTACTAGTAATGCGTACATTTGAATAAACCTAAAGCTTCTACAAAGTCCTGTACTATCCATTGTACATGGAAACATTGGTTCTTGAGAGATTAGTCAATACACAGCAGGGCCGTGCGGAGACGTTTAAAGGGGCGGGTGCTCAAAGTTAAAAAAAGATAAAACAGGCTGAATAACAACTCACATTTATGCCAAATCTAATATGGAATTGCATCATACTGTATGACTGTCATCGGGTGGGGACAATGCAAAGCAAATGCAGTGCTTATTAAATGTTTAAACTGTAAAGATTTACTGCTGTAAAATCAACCTTTTATCTAATTTGAAATATAAGCTTTTATCATCTGTTACTTAATATATTTTCTTAAAAAACAGTGTTTTTTTGAATATCATAAATATAATAAACCATAATTATGTGGATATCCATATTAGATTGTTTTAGTGAAATAAAAGCCCTCCAGAAAAGAGGGGAAAAGTCCTGTAACTTACTTTAAAACAAAACATGTTCCCTAAAAGGGTGGACAGAGCTACAGACCCCCTGTAACACCCTTGCCAGTTAGCTAGCAGTTAATGACCACCACTACTTGTGCAGTTCATAAAAAGACAGGTAATGTTTGTCCTGCTGTTGCACAAACAGCACGCTCATTTATTTCAATTCATTTGTTGTTATAGACTATAGTGTGCGTGGAACCCTATTTACTGTTTTGTTGCAGTTTGCACCTTCCAATTAATTGCCTGCTTCTCCTCTAGCTCCGCACCACTCAGCCTGTAGAAAATGTGCGTGCACTTTGTAAGCTCGTACCCGGCTCGTAACGAGCGCGCTCTGCCCTCAAGGGCGAGCATTGGTTAATGGCAGTCATGTGACTGATGCAAGCCAGATCCTTTTATTTAGCAAAATTGAGATTAATATTAACATTTTATAGTTGAGGCATCCTGAAGGAAAGGGGTGGGCGCTCAAGCACCCCCCCCCCCCCCCCCCCCGCCACGTGCCTGATAAACAGGTAATATTGATGCAGCTGACATAATGAGCTATATTGAGTGAAAACGTTGTGCTCAGGTACTCAGGCTAGGATGCAGGTTTACAGTCCAACAAGACCATGACCGGAAGCACAACACCAAGATAACAGAGGAGTGGCTTCAAAACCATTCCTCTGTGAAAGAGTCGAGACCTGAACCCAAGAGAGCATCTCTGGAAAGAACTGAAAACAGCTGCACCCTGACCCTACACATTCAACCTTGTTGAACTTGAATGATTCTCCCAAAAAGAATGGAAGAAAAGAAAGGTGTGCCAAGCTTTATTAACTTCATTCATGAGCAGACTTGAGGCTATCATTGCTGTCAAAGGGGCTTTGACCAAGTACTAAATAAGGGGTCTGAATACTTATGTAAATTGAACATTTCTTTATTTTAATAAATTAATGAAACACTCTTTTTTTACTTTGTAATTATGGGGAATTGTATGCAGATGATGTGGGGGGGGGTACATTTTACATTTACATTTTAAGGTGAGTGTGAAACACAACAAAATGTAGAAAATGTAAAAGGGTAAAAAAAAACTGAAAACTAACAGCTTGCTTTTTTTGGCGCATTAACTATGATGATCAAAAGATATCTTTATGACTTTACTTGAACATAACATTCTTGAACATATTGTAAGCTCTTAAACTAGAGTTCACAGTATAAAGTAAATCACAGCATTAGCTTTATGGCCATTCAAACACAACTGTATGCAATACCAAATATAAAATATATAATAATAATAATAATAAGTATATTATTAAAACTAGTACATTCTATAATTACCCACTAATAAAAAAAAAAACTTGTACCTGTGCTCCCCACTTTATCTCAACCAGTTTTTTTTTTTTACAACCCATATTTATGATTAATGTTTCTTTAGATTTTATGTCTGTTTTATACCAACCTTAAATTATTTAGTCTAGCCTGGTAATACAGTTAAAGTCAAATGTTTACACACACTTAGGTTAAAGACATAAAAAATAATGATTTTTTTTAGCACTGTTCTTTGTTGCAGGCCTACAAATCTGACTCGGTTACACCAGTTCTTTCAGGAGGAAATGGCCAAAATTCCAGCATCTTATAAAAGGGTCCCCGCAGCTCTTATCCGATGTTACACAATTTAAAGGCAAATTTTAATACTGTATCACACAAAGATAATCCGAGTAAATACAAAAAGCTGTTTAACCCTTGCTTGCACTATGTGGGAAAAGTAATTGAAAAAGTAATCCCCCCAATGCCAGACCTGTTGAATCAAGAAAACATTTAAATCGAACCCATCTGACAAAGTGAAGCACAATAAAAGAAGCAATACGGTTTAAAGAACAAATCAAGAATCAAAATCAACAGAAATGAGAAACGAAAACAGATGAGAAAGTAATTGACATGTATCAGTCTGGAAAGGGTGGCCAAGCCATTTCTAAGACTTTTGGGACTTCAGCAAACCATTGTTCAAATTAGGTTTGGACAGCTTTTTTATTCCTTAATAAATGAAATAATCAAATACTTTTTCACGGCAAACATTACTGTAAAACATCAAAACAGTTATGGATATTTATATTATTTTATTTTTTTTAAAGATTTTCAAATTAATTCAAGGTCATAGTGACCAATGCCTTTATGTTTTATTTGCTGCTACATCCATGTGCTTTGCTACTTATTTTGCCACTGTTGTCTGTAGTGTGCAGTGTGTTTAATTAGTAGAGGTTAATCACATCACTAAAATTTTAGATGTGAAAATTACTTTAATTATTTTGTATCTATGTATATATATCATATTCCATATAATATTTAGCCAACAGGCTAACTTATGAATATGGGAGTTTTATTTTATTTATTTTGACTAAGTACACATCTGTGAGAATCCCATAGAGATGATGTATACACAATACTGTGAAAACCTATTTCCTGATATAGGACACACCTACAGATAAGTGACAAATTGAAGAAAAAGATGATTGAATTTTTTTTTTTTTTGTTTTTCCCCAGGATGACCATGTACCCAAACCTCAAATAAACACTAAAGTAATGTGTAAAATAGCATCTAATACCACCATTAAACTACCAATTGAGCGGAATCTTTGGGAAGAACACTGTCACTTTCTCCAGCACAGTTCTGGAGACATGTCAAATCTCTGCCAGGGCTCTCAAAGACACTTTGTTTCCAATCTGTATGTGAGGCACTGTAGTGATGCAGAACAGTGTTCGATGTTGTGTGCGTGTATGTTCTACTCAAGGTCACACATCAGGGCTTTTTGGTAAACACTTCCGATAAGGAGTTTCCCTCGGTATGGAGTAGCCACTGAAGATCCTATGAGCACGCTGCCATTATCAGAGTACACTTGAGTCACCACTGGCTCGTCGGAGTGGATATTCTGAATACGAATGACCTAAGACAGAAAAATATTATATATAAAAAGACAAATTCTAGAAAGTATATGTCATTTACAGAATATAAAATAAAAAAAAAAATTATCAAAACAAGGGATATGTTATTAAAAATAATAATAATTCCATAAAATGTTGCATTTCAAAAAGTTTAGCTCTCAATGTGCATTAATATATTATAAAAGATATATGCAATATATGAACTTATAATTACATGTTCAATATTCAACACACTGTTTTAACACACTGATATAATACTGTGATTCAGTATTGTATAGAGTTTTGCTTCTAAAATATAAAACATTCTTTTAAGTCTTATTTAGCAAAGAGAATACAAAAATATATTAATAAATTGTTCATACAAGCATTTAAGAATAAGATGAAATCAATTATATTCACATACTGTACACCTTACAGCACAGTTACATTTACATTTGGGCATTTGGCAGACGCTCTTATCCAGAGCGACTTACATTTTTATCTCATTATACATCTGAGCAGTTGAGGGTTAAGGGCCTTGCTCAAGGGCCCAACAGTGGCAACTTGGTGGTTGTGGGGTTTGAACCGTAGTCCAATGCCTTGGACACAGGCAGGATACAGCACCCCTGGAGCACATAGGGTTAAGGACCTTGCTCAACGGCACAACAGAGGTAACTTGGCAGGGCTGGGACTCAACCTCCCGACCTTCCGAACAGATACTCAATAACCTACAGCCTTAAGCGTACAAGCGTTTGTACCGCTGGTCATAGATATTTGTCAAAGTCCAATTATTTAACAAATGATGAGCTTCCAATCATGAGACTGGTAATGAGGTACTGCAATTTATTTCCCCTTATTCAATTTATACACTAATTTATTTTATGTCAATTAAGTTTCTTTGATTTAGTTTTTTTTTTCCCCCACCCAGGAGTCACCTTTTTGTATTAGGCAAGACACGCTCTTAATAGTGGCTGTTAATAAAACACCAAACTCTCTTTTTCTGATACCAAGTAAAGCAAAGGGACTAAAATATTTTCAGTGGAAGTGTTCCTGCAGTTATTTTAAAGGTATGCAATATTTCACATTGGACTGCTTTCTGAACAATGGACAATTTTAAAGCTGGTGACTCGACTACATCCTGAAGTTATGAATGATGCTATTTTTAAAATGACTTTAAGGTTAGTATGTGCCCAGGATGTACCAGTGTGTTTTTCCATGACTTTTTCTTGTTATTAATAGTACCTAATGTCATCAAGTGAGTAATATAACCAGAAATAACCTGCACAGATTGTAACAGGCTGCACTTAACACTGTTTTAATTTAATTAAAAAAAAAAAAAAAAAAAAAAATACTGCTGGGAAGTCCGAGACCATCAGAGCTTATATGGAACTCTAGACATGAGAAAAAGCGTGGGATGTTGCCAGAGTATTTAAATAGAGCAACCAGGTGCTAGGCCACTAGTACTTGCTTTATTTAAACCCCTCCCGCTAGCAATTTTCTCCCAAAAGCAAAAAAAAGGCTTCTTGATATTTTTTCCTGTGCAGCTAAATAAAAGTTAATGCTATGTAAACGTTAAAGACTTTATTAAGAGTTTAAAAAGGTAGTAGTAGTGGCGAACAAACCACAAAAAACAACAAAATGGCTAACCGCCAAGTGCTAACCTAGCCTTACTTAACTGAACATTAAGAATTTCGTTGTGATTCGTTGTGTGTCTAAAATATACAAAAAATAAATTGGTTGCTACTGAAAAAAAAAAAATCACTTTTTTCTGTATTTTTTTTTCTCATCTTGTTAGAACATCAGAGTAAGGGTTTCCGGCATCTGCATTCTGATTGGCTAAGAAATTGCAAGTCAGGACAATTTATTTAAAACTACATTCACTGAAATGGCACACTTTAAAAAGGAGTGAGACCAAGAAAATCAGACATGTCAACATGCAGGATCTTAAACATTAACAGACACACACCAAAATGTTCACAGGGCTGAGGAGGACATCAGAGATCCCTAACTAAAACAATCAAACCTGTTTAATGAACTTAGTTGACATGTTCACACCACGCACTGCACCACGTTCCCTCCGATCCTCCAGCACTGCGCGCCTCATTCCACCATCTCTCAGGGATCAAGGGCTCTTTTCTGTTCTGGCACCTAGGTGGTGGAATGAACTTCCTCTAGATGTCCGTACAGCTGAGACTTTGACTATCTTTAAACGATGACTCAAGAGGCATCTGTTTCTCCAGTACTTGAATTAACAAACCCAAAAAAAAAAAAAAAAAAACTCTACCCAGTTGTGTTGGACTCATGGCACTTAGTTATTAACCTAGTTAACCCAGTGTAAGTATGTATCCAATGATGTAAACTTTAAAGCACTTTTTGTAAGTCGCTCTGGATAAAAGCGTCTGCCAAATGCCTAAATGTAAATGTAAGTTTTAGGACAGCACAGATATTTTTTTATATATTAAATATCACAATAAAACAATATATTTGTCAAACTGTTTTCATTGCCATTTGAAGTTTTTTAGGTATTGCTACACTGTGAAATAAAAAATATATATTATTGGTGTATTTTTACAACGGTTAATTCCGTCCAAGTAAATTAATTGGACATGAGTGCTGATATTCAGTATAACAGCACTGAGCCTTTTAACCATATGTATCACTCTTTCACAGGTGATCAAATCAGAGGCATCATTTCCATTCAATTTATAGAGAGACATGCCCCCTTAACTTTTCCAGATTACATGGCAATCTTTTTAAGGTATTTGGTTCATTTCCACTGGAGAGCGCTGTGTGGTATCAGCAAGTAGACCTGTCACCAGCACAGCTGTAGGAGTCAGGCAAAGATATAAAGAGCTGATAGACTACTGTTACAATAGGACTGTGTTATCGTCAAGTGTGAGGTATGAATACTGTAACCAATCTCAGCTCATGGCATGACAACAGTATGACTAACAAAAGCGTAAATTACCAATAGTATCAGGAATTCGGTTTAGTGTTAATGTTACTGTGTTGCCTTCGCCATCACTAATTTATTTGTCACATTTGTAAAACTTTTAAAAGACAATCCACAGCAATTGTGCCCCTTTAGTCAAAAAAGCACTGCCTCTGGTTCCAAGCTTAATGCTAATTGCCAGCTTACCGCTAGGTCTACCTGTCATGGAGGGACTCATGTTGGTGGAGCCAAATAACTGATTAAATACTTTTTTTTTTTTTAAATCATAAATTTGTAGAACTGTGTATAAAAGCAATATTGCACTTGAGGTCGTGCTGTGGTACAGAATTTTCTTCTCGTGCGATATTGCTTAACTGTGAGTCAAAACTCCTTCCACTCGTGAATAAAGAACATATACTGTATGAACATGTATTTTCCACAGACATACCTCTGATCCAGGTGGATCATTTGGATCACGTAGAAAAAATTTAACTCCATTTGGGTGGCAACCCATCCACAAGTCTCCAGTTTTACTCTCCACTTCAATATTGTCACACAGGGAGCCTACGGCAACTTCCTGTACACCAAGAACATAACAGCTTTTAAACAACATAATTCAATAAGTGCACGCGAAAGTACTGTAAATAGGGTTGTCTGTGCATATTCATGTCTTCATGCATATTCCTCACAGCTTAGGCATACCTTCACACGGGACAGTACATTGTCTTTCTGGATGATCAGCACAACGATTTGGTGATTCATTAAATCGGACACATACAAATGCCTGGACGAAAAGAAAAAAGTTTTAAATCACTTGTGTTGCAAATTTCTTTTTCTTTTTTTTTTTTTAAGTTTCCCCAAAGACTTACTTTCTGTCAGGGGAGATGTTGATTCCATTGGCCCCGAAAAATCCTCCTGCCACCTCACGAACTGCTTCAGGACTATAATACACCACATTACACCAGGGCAGAGAGAACAGCATTTCCGGAAGCTTCAGGTACTCGTTGGTGAAGTAGTGGTCATTAGTGGCGTAAAAATTCTCCACTCCTACAGCTACAATGTCATTCACACTAGCAGATTTTACAAGAAAAGATGTACAAGAATTCATTAATAGATTTCTACCACAAAACATATATATACACGTGTCCAGCATACAGTATAGTGAAAAGTCTGTTTGTATTTAGGATGGACATACTTATGCAGCAACTCATGCTTTATAGTCTTCATGTGAACTAGAGTATTCTCCTCTTCGATATACTGAAATATCTCAACCTGGCTGTTGTCATGTGGATGATTCACCACAAATAAATATCGAGAGCCATCTGCAACAGGATCATTTCATAACACTGCTTTTGATAGAGTGGGAAGTATTAAAGAATTATGAAATAAACATGCCGAAATACCTTCATCTGTATATACACTGATTCCATGTGGGCCAAAAGAAGCTGCATCAAAGTCCCCCTTAATGTGGAGCTCTGTAGGATCTTTTCCAGAGGCCAGATTGAGCACATAGATCTTTCCAGGTGCATCAGAAAGACGAGGCATTCCTGGATACTTCAGGCCCTATGGTTGTTGAATTTGAACACATTATAACTAATGAAAATTCTATTAAAACACATGAATGTAACAGCAACAGTAAATAACAACCAACAATAACTAACAAGGTTAAACTGTTACATGTATTCACACACACACACTGGCCACTACATTAGGTACACCTTGCCAGTACAGGTTTTTGCCTTAATTCTTTGTGGCATAGATTCAACAAGGTTCAAACCTTCCTTAGCGATACTGGTCCATGGTGACATGATAGCATCACGCAGGTGCTGCATACCCACAATGCAAATCTCCTGTTCCACCACATTGCAATGGTGCTCTGTGACTGTGGAGGCTGTTTGATTTCTGTGAACTTATATTAAACCGTTTTATGATTATTTTAGCCCTTTATCCTGTGGTCATAAGGGGATGGACATAAAAGGCAACAGGGGGGGTGAGCAACAATACACAATACAACATTTAAACAATGCTCAACTAGTGCTAATGGGCCCAAAGTATGCCAAGAAAATATATTCTACACCATTACACCATCACCAGCCTAAACCATTGGTATAGGTAGGATGGATCCATGCTTTCATGTTATTGGAGCCAAATTCTGACCCTACCATCCAAATGTGGCAGCAGAAATCGAGACTTATCAGAACAGCAATCTTCTATGGTCTAATTTTGGTGAGCCAATGTGAACTGTAGGCTTAGATACCTGCTCTTAGCTGACAGGTATGGCACCCAGCATCTTCTTCTGCTGCTGCTGTAGTCCATCTGCTTCAAGGTTTGACATGTTGTCTCCCCAGAGATGCTCTTCAGCATACCTCTACCTCTTGTAATGAGATGTAATTTGAGTTACTGTTGTCCTTCTATCAGCTTGAACTGGTCATTCCCCTCCTACCTCTTCCAAGGCTTTTTTCCGCCCAGAGAACTGCCACTCACTGGATATGTTCTCTTTTCAGATCAATCTCGGTAAACCCTAGAGATTGTTGTGCATGAAAACCTCAGCAGGTCGGTGGTTTTGTAAATACTTGCATACCAGCCTGTATGACACCAACAACCTCACAGATTTAAAGCCATTTAAATTACCTTTCTTCCCTATTCTGATGTTTTGTTTGAATTTCAGCAGATTGCCTTGACCATGTTTACAAGCCTAAATGCTTTAGATTGCTGCCATCTCATTGGCTGATAGATATTTGCGTTGATACAAGTAGTTGAACAGGTGAACCTAATGAATATGTGTATATATAAATATGTATATACATATTCAGAACAAAAACTTTAAATATCCCAGAATATGCTTTATATTTTCAATTATTCAGAATAGGAAATCTTCTGCTTTGATGACAGTTATGCACACTCTTAGCCATCCTCATGATCCTCATAATCACCTGAAATGGTTTTTCAACAATCTTAAAGGAGTTCCGAGAGGTGCTAAGTACTTGTTGACTGCTTTTTTTTTCACTCTCTGATCCAACTCATCCCAAATGATCTTAACTAGATTTAAAGCGAATAACAGGTGTGATAGCAAAAAAAAATAAATAAATAAAAAAATCTTTCATTTTTGTGAAGCTGCTTTGAGACAATGACCATTGTTAAAAGTGCTATATAAATAAAATTTAATTGAATTGAATAGCATATCGCTGCAAAATGCTGTGGTAGCCATGCTGGTTAAGTGTGCCCTTCATTTTTACTGTCACCAAAAATGTCACCGGCAAAGCACCCTCCATCTCTTTTTAAGAACTGATTTAATGTCTATTCGTGTGATTTTTGGCCCAAGCAAGTCTTTCCTGTTTGTTGTTTTTAGTAAAGAGTTTCTTAGCCACCATTCGATCATGAAGGCCTGACTCACGCACACACTGATCTTGAAATATGTTGCCATTTAAACTCTTAAAAGCATTTATGTGAGCTCTAATCTGAGCTGCCATACTGTATTTCGGCGGTCTCTGAAGCTGGCAATTTCAATCCTATGCAGCAGAGGTAGCTCTTGGTCTTCCTTTCCTGGGATGGTCCTCACAAACGCCTGTTTCATTATAGCGTTTGAGGGTTTTCGTGACTGCATTTGGGGATACATTTAAAGTTCTTGCGATTTTTTGTATTTATTGACATGAATTTCGTACTTGACATAATATGGATTTTGTACAGTATTTGTAGTAGCACTAATTAGGCTACTGTACCCACCCATCAAAGATAAATGTAGCTACTTTGATCAAGTGCTGTTTAACACTTTTTTGTTTCATAATTTGGATGTCTTCATTATTGATGTACAATATTGAAAATAATAAAAAATAATACAAAATTACTGAAGGAGAGAGTGTGTTCAATCTTTTGACTCGTAGTATATAAAATATATGATTATATACTGAATTTTTTTAAATAAATGTTATTAAACATGTTTAAAAATATTGTGTGTAGAATAACAACATACAGTGCTTATGACAGCCAGCCTATATTCAATTACGGTGATGTCTTCAGCTCCAATCTCTGCAAATAGAAACAATACTTTCTAATAATTTCTAATACAGTATAACAATGTTGTATTCTTAAATACGATTGGTGAAAATGTAATTTTTACAGCAGCTTTGTCAAACATTCTAACAATAATGCTTATCAGAATTATATTGATTACAGTAAGCCCCTACATATGAACAAGCTCTGTTCCAAGAGAGATCTAACTTCCGCTATTGAACATGTGCAAAGGCATGTTTGTATCTATGAGAGTTCATAACTCAAATGTTCATATGTAGGGGACATACTGTATTCTAGTATAACTGATACGATGAGTTTTGTAAGGAAATGTTTATTTAGCATTTTATTTAAAAGCTCTTTTCAATGGCAGAGCTTTGTAAACCGGTGTGGGACTTTGCAATCTCTCTGTAACAACACCATCTCGGTTTTATGCCTTCATTCACAAGATGGCATCACAAGTCCATGAATTCTTCACAAGTCCCAATTTGAATCACTTTAACATTCATGAAGTAATTACTGAAAGGAGAATGTCTATGTAGTAGATAATAAAAATTGGCCGTCAAATAGCTGAGGTAGTTTTATTAACTATGACCAACAAAAACCACATTCAGTCCAGGTTTGTCTGACTCCTGAGTAATAACAGTATTTCCTGTAATTCTGAGTTGATTTACCTAGTAAAGTTGCCTACACTTACCTAATCCTTTTATCAGCTCACAGTTAGGAAGGTGATTTTGGGTAAGTTCTCGAAAACCCAAAGCTGTATTTCTGCAGGAAACAAACATTATTATGCACCACCTAATATTATAACAAATTATTATATTGTCATATTATGTTGCAGTAATAACAGATGAAAACCTGACACTATCATGCTAGGCTTTGATATGATAAAACTTATAACCATACAAACAAAAACAAATAAACAAACAAAAACAAACAAAATAAAAAAAGCTTCACCTGTGAGCTAGGTATACAACCCAGCTGTATATTAACACAAAGCTCACACACAGTCCACATCAGATCAACATGCGCATTATTATTAACCATTAATTATGGAATTTATTTTTGCATTAAAATAAGTTAGTGAATTGAGCAGTCAAAGCAATAAAACCTGTCTCACGCTAGATTTAATTTAAAATAAAGTACTCTAAACCAACCTTAGTGCATAAAATCGCTCTCCAATCAGTAGCGCTAAAACTGCCACCACAACCGAGAGTACTACTAACTTTCCCATGTTGTTTTGTATATTGTTTACACCACTTAAGTTATGGCGCTACTTCTGAAATGGCGCCACCGTTGGAAATGATTCGGTTCTCTCGAAAGAACCGTTTAAGTAAACGACAGGTTTCGATTCGTTTGATTCACCACCCAAATCTATTAACGTTCCACATAATATAAAGCAAATAGACTAAATAAAAAGCTTCGTTTACAATCTTACATTGTACTTTACGTAGCGTAGGAACTATTTAAAACCATTTGAGTTCACATTTCCAATTCACAGCCCCGGTTTATTTCTGACGAAAGTGCTGTTGGGGTGACAAGATGTCGCTAGATGGCGACATTTTCTGGTCAATGAAAGCACGCGCGCCCTCGTGCATTAAAAAAATAATAATAATAAATGTTCGTGTTTTTTAGGTTTTTTAATTACTTGTAAAATAGTTTCTTCGCTTTTTAGTTTTGAATTAAATACAAATGACAAATGTAGCATGTTTCCTACAAAATTATATAAATTGATACATTTGTTATATAATAAGATTCAACCACCTCGCTTAAAAAGACTCGTTCGATAGGAACCGATTCGTTTCTGACTCACTACTAGAACGACCTTGAGTGTCTAAAGTCGGTTAAAGGTTAAAGGTCCAGAGATCATTTGATTGTTTTGTCCAATTACATTTTTAGGTTTACAGGTTAGCACTGTCGCCTTGCACCTTCAGGGTGAGTGTGTGTGGTTCAGGGTGTACGCAGCCTCGTGCTTTAAGTCTCCCAGGACAGGCTCCAGGCGACCCTGTATACATACTGTAATAAAGTGGTATAGACAGTGCGTGAGTGATAGTGAGGTTTACAATGAAGACATTACTAATCATTGTAAAGAAAAGTGAGCTAATGTCCCATGTCCCAAAATTTCCCATGTCCCAAACCTCAAAGCTAACAAGTTAAAATATTTAAACGAAATGTTGTCTTAAAATATTTTTCGTAAAAATATTTTCTCATGCTCTCAGAACTATGTTCATAATGTGGACTTTGGCAGTGCCATCAGGGAAGAAAACTTCCTCTCATGTGATAACCTGGTCATTCAGAACATTCAGGTCGTCAACTGACTTTATTCTATTGCCACATAACATTCTAGAGTCTAGACTTGACCAACAGAAGCTTGTACAGAAGGCTCTTCGCATGATGTACACATTACTTCCTGCACTTCCCCTCCTACCCTGATGTGCCCAGTGCTGCGTAATAGGATATATTGAACTCAACAGACCACATGACTTTTTTTTCCATTGCTCCAAATTCCAATATTTATGTCACAGATCCTATCCCAGGGGGCTTAGGGTACGAGCAGGTCTTTGGAATGTGGAAGAAAACCAGAGTACCCAAAGGAAACCCACCCAGTACAGCCAAAACAAGCAAACTCCATGCACGCAGTGGACGGGAATTGAACTGGACTTTGAAGGTGCAAGGCGACAATGCTAACCACTAAGCCACCATGCCGCCCAGTACTATTCTTCCAGGTTTAAATGTGTCTAACAGATTAGATTAGATTCAACTTTATTGTCATTGCACATAGTTACAAGGCAACGAAATGCAGTTAGCATCTAACCAGAAATGTAAGTTAGCAGTGGGGTATAAACATATATACAGATCTATATATATATACTATACATAAATAAATAAATAAAAATAATGGCTATGTATGAATTGGATTTACAGAAGAATATACAGTATGTATATATTTAAATGAATATACAGTGTAAAGTAAGCAGAGATGGATGAATTAATTGACTGAATAAGTGTAGATATACAGATATGTCTAAATATAAGTACATGGGATAAAGATATACAGAAACTATATATGGTTAAATTTACAGGATGTGCAATAATATGAAAATATATACGAATAAATATGAATAACTTAACAGCTGGAAGGGAATGCAGAGAGTATATCTATATACACATATATACATATATTAATATACATATATTAGTGTACTGTCTATGTGCAGGTTATACAAGTGAATGTACAGGGAATATTTACAGAGATATTATACAGGTATGTTGGGTTATCAGTGATGATGATGCCGTGCATGTAAAGGGGTTAGGTGGTTGGCGAAGTGTTCAATAAGGTAACCACTGTGAGGTAAAAACTGTTCCTCATCCTGCTGCTCTTGGCTTTTAGGCATCTGAACCTTTTTCCAGAGGGAAGAAGAGAAAACAGTTTATGTGCAGGGTGAGAGATGTCCTTCATGATGCTACGGGCCCTACGCAGACACCTTTTCTTGTACACCTCCTCAATGCAATAAAGAGGGGTACCAATAATGCGCTGGGTGGTTTTCACCACCCTTTGAATGGATTTACGGTCCGAAACAGAGCAGTTACCGTACCAGACAGTAATACAGATGGTTAGGATGCTCTTTATACACAACGATAGAAATTGTTTATTATGTCCTTAGAAAGGTGATTCTTCCTCAGTAATCTCAGGAAGAAGAGACGCTGGGAAGCTTTCTTGAGGAGACTGGAGGTATTAGTGAACCAGGTTAAGTCCTCAGAAATGTGTATCCCCAGGAACTTGAAGTTAGTAACACGTTCGACCATTGTCCCATTGATGTAGACAGTAACCCAGTTCCAGTCTTAAGCCAATTCTAGTAGTTTCAGCAAGCTTCTTATGTTTTATTTTATTTGGCTTCTGTAACTGACATTTTTTAGCCAGTATTTTTTTTTTTGTATTATATACATTTTTCCTCACATGTACAGCCTCACCTTTTGCTTATGGTCAACTTCTGCTGAAATTGATTTTACTGCATTTGTGAGCATTGTGTAAATGACTGACCTTGATGTAAACTACTTTAAACCAAATGTACGCTCTCTGGCCACTTTAACAAGAACATCTCTACCCCAGTCTATTCGTGCAAATAAAAAATTGCAATAATTTAGGCAAAATACATGAATGTATGCAGATACAAGTCTTACATCAGTGCATAAACATCAAACATTAGAATATATATATATATATATATATATATATATATATATATATATATATATATATATATATATATATATATGAAAACAATTCAAAAAGACAAGTACAAGACTGATCTTGGTGAAACTGTTGAGAAAAAGTAAAATTTTGTGACATTCTTTTAATCTTTCATTGTCTAGTTTCTGTGAGCCTCTGTGATGTGTATATCCTCAGATTTCTATCATTCTTCTTCTTATTATTAAAAAACTAAACATTGACTAGATGTGCTAGTGTCTTGAATGCCAAAAGGACAAAAGGAAACATTCATGTGTTATCATTAATCATTGAGATATTGAACAATGAGTAGAGCGTATAAAACAAAGTGCAAACTTTACAACCAATAAAAACCAATACTGCAGGGGATCAAACCTAAATACTATTGTCATGTAATATCTAAAGCTCCATAACTGACTGTCAAAACCTGTCACAAAACATGACAAGATTGGTAATGTTATGACAAATGTTAATAACTAGCTATTCCAAGTTTTCACACTTTCAAGGTAGTGTGATGGTATGATTCAGCAACCCTGAAGCACTGAAGTAGAGTAGGTCTCGCTGCCCTATAATTCTCAGCTGAGGTGTGGCTTTCTGTCTATGCAAAATACCTCATTATACTGGTCATGCAAGCTACTGCATAACATGCCTGCTTATGTATGAAAACGTTGAAGCAGTTTTGTATATTATTGCCCCAATCTACTACAGTATCTCTCTATCTCTCTATCTCTCTATCTCTCTATCTATCTATCCATCTATCTGTCTGTCTGTCTGTCTGTCTGTCTATCTATTTTATTTGGGATAAAAAGTAGCTGTGTTAGCAGTGATTCTATATATTTATCACATTGCAAGCCGTGTATACTCACCCATACTGAAAAGATCTGCCTAAAATAGGTTAAAAATTGCACATTTTAGAGCAGTACATGTGACAATGTGAAAAAAAAAATAGAATCAGTTCCCCCATGGAACTGAAGTGAAGGAGAGCAAAAATAGCTACTCTTCTATCAAGCAAGCTCTGAATCCTGCCTGCTCCAGTTTTGCCAATGATTATTTTACCACCTCCACAAAGGCATGTCATAAGAGTGTTAAGATCCATAAATATGAAATCAGCACATACAGTACCTAAGGCAAGCGCAATAATGAAGGCAGGACACTAGATGTAGAAATGTGATGTAGAAGATTTGGTTTCATGTAAATTATTTCAGTTTGCCTGATTTTCTAAAATTAATAACATGAAACTTAGATTAAAAAAAATGTAAAAACATAACAGAAATATGTTTCCCAGTTTTTAAGCCTCCGCCATACAGATCAGTCAAATCATCAACATTAAAATGACCTAGGATTTGGGTTCCCCTTGTGCCACCAGGGCAGCTCAGGCTTCTCAGAGTGTGGTTCTGCAGGGCCTTTGGGGAATATTGAAGTAGATCTTATGGGTGCTCTGGGGTGTGAGGTGGCCCTCAGTGGTTTGGACTTGTTTGCAGGCTACCTTGGGTGGTGTTAATTTTATGGCTGACCAGTGTACACCAGATTGTCATATCCCTGAAATGTTTGTGTCCCATTGTTATGTACAAAATCTGTTATTTTTTATCTAATTCTTAATAGAGAAACTACCTATAAAAACCCATATTTGGATTTAAAATCTATATTCATAACCATAAATATTTATTTCAAATGTTAATAACTAGGCAATGCAACTTAAACTTTATGTATAATTTACAATTATTGTGACTGTCACATCTCCTTATGACCAGGTAGTCTACTCACTTAATAACAAACAAGCTGCAAATCAGATATTTAGTATTGATTTGTTAAGTCAATAAAGTCTACCTAAAAACTATCATTCTCTTTTCATGAGTAGGATGATACTGTATATGCACTGAAAATAATTAATATTGTTCCAGCTATGCATGTGCATTTTAATTCAGCCTTATTAAAGGCCTACTGTATAAATATTAACTAATTGGTAAGAATGACTAATACATTAGGTACATAGATTCTCATCTAAGGTTGTAATTCGTCTTCCGTTTTTTCAGCCCATCAGTCCAGAATTTATTTCCTGGAACTATCTTGACTCAAGTAAATGCAATCTCATGGCCCACAATTCCTATGTAATTGCTAATGGCAGTGGTGTCTACAAGCAAATGTGTAAACGTCCTCATCCACAGAGAATGAGGGTCACTGAATGGTTTGATAAGTGCTAAAATGTTGTAGATCATATGATATGGCAGTTGGTCACCAGAGCTTAATCAAATTGGGCAACTATGGGAGATTTTGTTAAACAACAGTCTTCACCAACATAATTAAAACAGCAGTTGAAAGAATATACAGTACACTGACTGGCCAAAACAGTAGGATGTATCTCGTCTCATGCCCTAAGTCTCCCGGGACAGGCCCCAGGCGACCCTGTATACATACTGTAATAAAGTTTAAGATGTGTGAAAATATTTTCTCATGCTCTCAGAATTACGTTCATAATGTGGAATATGGCGGTGCCATTAGGGAAGAAAACTTCCTCTGATCATTCTTCAGAATTTCAGGTTATCAAATTATTGCCACATAACATTCTAGAGTCTAGACTTAACCAACAGAAGAAACCCCAGATCATAGCACTGCCTCCAGAGACTTGTACAGAGGGCTGATGTATACATTACTTCCGGCACTTCCCTTCCTACCCTGATGTGCCCAGTGCTGCGTAATAGGATATATTTGAACTCAACAGACCACATGACTTTTTTTCCATTGCTCCAAATTCCAATATTTATGCTTTCTAGCAAATTAAAGACTTTTTTCTGATTAGTCTCTCTAACGCATCATTTCCCCCCCATCCACCCCCCGCGTCAAAGCAGTATAGAAGATGAGTAAGTGAGTGTGTGAGTGGCCAAAACAGAGGGCTTTCAAAGGGCCAAATTATTGGCCTGCGTAAATCACCAAAAACTAGTGCCCACTGTACAAGCCTCTGGAGGCAGTGTTATGATCTGGTGTCAGCAAGGTAATGTGGCAATAAAATGTAGTCAGCTGACTACCTAAATGAACTGAATGACCAGTTAAATGACCAGTTGAATTTTTCTTCCTTAAATGCGCAAACATGCTTTTAGGATTCAAGTTGTGAAAGTGTGGTTCTGGGAGCATGAGGAATCCTTTTCACATACGAATTCACCACTACACTGAGCACCGTAATCAAAACTAACAGCAGTGATTGAATTAGAAAGATAGGGGCAGGACAACATCAGAACTGTTTTTCTTTACATCCTTAGGTGGAATATCAGACTTTCACTTTACATTTTTAGGTGGTATCAGTTCCTTAATCAGACATCCTCTCAATCTTCTGCTTTCTGCACACTGCTTTCTATGTAATTGGGATCTCTATGTAATAAGGCTCCATAGTGCATTGTGTAGATCACTGCTCATTTAAACTAGGGGTCATGAATTAAATTCCAGGTGGCGGTGATAGCTCAGTGGATTAAGGATTTGGAATACTGATGAGAAGGTCATTGGTTCAAGCCCCAGGTCCACCAGTTTGCTAATGTTGGGCCCTTGAGCAAGGGGTTCTGTATCATGGATGACATTGTGCTCTGACCCCTACTCTTAAAGCTGGGATATGTGCAGTAATGTGTATATGACAAATAAAGGCTTAACTTTGTTGTGAACAGTCTATTCTTTGTCACAGCCTGATCATGTAATGTACTGACATTTTAGTCACCTGAATAATGGTTTCTGTTCTGGTTTTTTTTTCTTACATCACAACTGCATGATCATCAGTCACTGAATGTGCAATTTTGACCACAAACCTATTTACAAATCTAAGTGCAGACTTCATTTTAGCCACTCTTCTTATTTAAGTGCGGCTAGCTGAACAGCCATTGTGAGCAAAAAAATTTTGTTCCCCAATAAAATAACTCTTCTACAAGTGCCATCTTGCTATAAATTAAGGTCAGCTGGGATTGCTTATGGATTACGTGCCATTCTTTCTGAAAAATTCAGCATTTTTTCTTACATCACACCTACTGCATGAGCATCAGTGGCTGAATGTGTCATTGTATTGAACACAAATATATTTACAGATCTAAATGCAGATGCCTTTATAGCTAACAGTCTCATTGAAATGCAGCTAGTCAAACAGTAATTGTGATTGAAGCTTGAATTGACTGGATACTAGATGCTAACTTATTAGCCATTGGTGTCTGAGTGGTAGGATTTTCATTAATCAATTCCCACTTCATGCCCACACCCCAGCAATGCCAACTCACAGGATCAGCAGGTCGGACTGGGGGAACATTTTTTCTAAAAGGTAAGTGCTCGTAGAAAAAAAGCATTTTCTGAATTCCTGCTACTAACTTGTCTACATGGTTTGACTGATTGATTAATTGATTGAAAAGTAGACAATGATAAGCTATTTATAAGGATTAGAAATGATTCAGATCAAAAAACACGAAAAGATGGAATTTTTAAACAGCTGCCTGAGATGGTCTGCTAGATAAATCAGCACAGCCTGTTAAACAACTGGTCAGACAGAGCTGATTTTTTCAGCAGTGTAAAATGTTAATTGCTTAGTAGCGTCGTGGAGTACGTTGGTTTGTGTTATTTACCACTCCTTTACTTCCTTTAACCTACCTAACGTCTGTGTGTAGTGTATACAGTAACAGTTATAGTACATTCTAGTACGGTTAGACTGCTTGTTCAAACACAGGCTGCTAAATCAGTCGTTGCCTAGGTTACCGCTGACGTAATGGCGCCCGGCTCTAGCTCAGCCCCTGGGGCCGGTCTGTGATTGGAGGGAAACCCCGTGCAGAGCGCCACTGACCCCCACGAGAATCAGCTGTGCGCAGCAGTTAGCCAGCTTTCGCTTAACAACAGCATCCTCATCCATCACTCTCATCCAGGTGAGGCTTGTTTTAATAATATTCTGGAGTTTGATTTCTTCCTTCTTTATACCACCTTATCGTCCTATCCATAACGCCAGGATTGCGAATTGTCCCTGTGCCATTATGTGACAAATTAGCTTTAACAAGAGCTCTAAGCTAGCCTTCAGACTGGCAGAACTTGGTTGCGATGATGGATTTATTCATTTAGTTAGTAACGTTTAAACATTAACCGTCTGTGAGACGGTTGAAAATTCGTACCTAGAGCACGTTGAGTAAGGGCGCGAGCAACAACAGGGAATATGCAATAATAGGAATAATAATGCGTCTTTAATGTTTTTCTTTTTTTTCGTTTCCGTGTTTTAGGAGTGTGCGGTTCGAGTGATTAACGCGTCAGGCGAGCAAGCATTTAGGCAGAAAAAAGAGACAGACTCTCGTTTATATAAAATGGTCCAGATTGAGCATAAAGATGGGCACGAGCGGACATGTCAAACTATAGCGCGCGCTGCGAAATCGAGCGGGTTAACCATTACGAAAGCACCCATTATCACTCTGATATATAAAGCTTTAGCTTAGCTCGCTTTGTCCAATAGCCCTAGGGTGTTTTTTCATTTTTTATTTATTTATTTCGCACTCCTCTTATAAATATGAATACACCTTGAGCCTGTATTGTATTAATTTAATGGTGATGTGAAAGCAGGATAAGCCCTTTTCATTCAGGAAGCTTGTGTAGCACTGCTTGTTTATCTCACAGCTAAGCTAGTTACGATGCAGCTTCACTCTCGAGTCGGTTTAGCGTCTATATAATTTTTTTTTTTACTATTGTTTCCTTTTAAGCTTATGTATTTGTTAGCCGTAGAGCGTAAAAAATAATAGAGGGCCAGTGAAAGGAGCTGAGGGCAGAACTGGGTGTGGTGGGGAATAAAGAGAGGCACATCCGCATTTTTCCCCGTATGCAATGCTACTTCATTGTAAGTTCCCGGTGGATGACCATTTTCCCCTCAAAGTAGTGCATTTGTTGGTGTTTTTTTTATTGTGTATTAACTTTTTTTGCATGGGTTAGTAAAACAACCGTGTTTAATTATTTTTTTTTTGCCTAGAAATCTCTCTAGCTAACATGTCTGTATTGTCTTCTTGTATCTAAATAAAATATAGTAAAAATAATGTGAAACTTAATAGTCGTAATGGTACATCTTGAAAATAGATAAAATCAGTAAAATCACTTTTATGTTCTATTCGCTTTTAGAACGATAAAAAATATTAGCATTATAAATGAGCGCTGACAGAATTGTCCTGCCTATTGAGGCGCTTTGCGCATGCGCACTTTTACACCTCCAGCAGATGATATTTTTTAAGTGTCTTATTTTTTTTGTCTCCTATGGCATGAGGCATTTTTTTTATAAAGGTGAAGGTAACCAAGAATTTGAAATAATTTAACAATGTTTGTCTTACTGGCTGTCAATACACACTGAAATAATTACAATAATGGCCCCTTTTCAGCCACTTTACAATACATGATGCATCTTCCTTGACAAAATGCCTTTTTTTTCTATTGTGTGCATGACAGAAGAAAAAATATTTAATAATTTAGCAAATGTCAATATAGTTAATGAGTCTAAGGGTTTAGGGTCTAACATTATCACCCCTGTAGTGTCTCATAAACCGCATCTTCCTGGATGTATTGTGCACTACATATGTCAAGTTGTTTGGTGTGCTGACAGAAGTTAGCATTTGAGAGAAAAACATTCGAAAAATAGTTACAGTAATGCCCTTTTTTTGCCGCTTTACCGTTTTCCCAAAATGCATAGTTTTTCAGGTGAATGATTGAGAAAAATCCTAGAATAATTTAGCAAACGCTATGGTTTAAGTGTCAAACCTTATCACCCTTGGGTGTTTTAAGTCAATGTTTTACAAATAGCATTTTATTGGATGTACTTTGCACTACATGTGTCACAAAAGCCATTATTTCATTCTCTATATAGGACACCCGTGTAGGGAATTCTCATCCATTTGGGATACAGCCTAAATTAAACCAGCCACCAAGGCAATCCTTTTTCCAACATCCTTTTCTGTTAGCATAGCTTGTTAAATGTCGCCTGAATATCGGAAAAAGTCTAGTGTACGCCTAGAAGCGAAAGGAAATCATAAAATGTGCAGTACAGAATGATTTCAAGTCCATAACAAGGAAACACGTGTTTCATCATAGGGATCATCATTAATGGTTTGGCTTACAGATGACCTCATAGTCTGTCTGATGTAATCTGGCATTTTTAAAGAATATCCCATGGGAAGCAGTGTACTGGATTTATGTGTGTGTGTGTAGTAGGTTGTTTAGCAAAAACCTTACTGGTTTGATGTTACATCAGAAGAATATAATAATATTCAACTATTTTAAATGTATAATTGATCAGTTCCGGAGCTTCACATGCACTGCGCGTTTAAGATGTCTATTGCGCTAGCACTTCAATTTTAACACCGAAGAATTTGATAATGAGTTGATGAGCTGGAGCAGATGTGTAAACGGCATACAAATGTATTCGAATGAGGCATGCGGCATGATCTAACCTCAACTATACTGATAAAATGACCTTTGGAATGTGTCGCCTCCCCAAAGTGCACCTAAAAATCACATTATGCCCCCATTAGATCCATTGACTTTATGGGGTTTTAATAGTTGCATTATGTTTCTGGGAATCTACAAACACAAAGTCAACTTGACCAGAATTCGTGGCCTGGCCAGTTGAGGGTGATCATTATATTTATTTTGACTTTCCATTATATAATTTTTCATTAAGAATTTGTATAAACACAAGGTTCTTAAAGCTGAGTGTTAAATGCCTGCATAAATTCCCTTTTAGCTCCGAGCAGCCATGGACACAAGTGAATTGGTGCAGAAGGCCAAGCTCGCCGAGCAAGCCGAGCGTTATGACGATATGGCCTCTGCTATGAAGGCGGTGACGGAGGGCGGTGCCGAGCTTTCAAACGAGGAGCGCAACCTGCTTTCGGTGGCCTACAAGAACGTGGTGGGCGCACGCCGTTCCTCCTGGAGGGTTGTGTCCAGCATCGAGCAAAAAACCGAAGGCAGCGAGAAGAAGCAGCAGATGGCCAAGGAGTATCGTGAGAAGATCGAGAAGGAGCTGAAGGAGATTTGCAATGACGTGCTGGTAAGTGTGGCTGCTTAATTTCCGAGCTGTTCGTACACACGGGTCAAGACGCTTGGTAATCTCTTTGAATTTAAATGCCATGATAATTTACTTTATAAAACAATGACCGTTACTAAATGTACGTTTACCAATTAGACACGTGGTGATTTTAAATTGTTGTATTATAATTGCGTATAGTGTTATAATTTGTTAGCATTCTAGTCTTTCACCTCCAGGGTTGAGGGTTCGATTTCCTCCTCAGATCTGTACGCGTGGAGTTTGCACATTCTCTCCATGCTCTGTGGGTTTCCTCCGTTTACTCTGCATTCCTCACACAATCCAGCGACGTTCAGATTAGACAAAATTTCCGGTAGTGCGTGTGAGGGTGTGCCCTGCGGTGGATTGGCACCCCATCAGACTGTTCTCCGCCTTGTGCCACGAGTTCATTGAGATAGGCTTCAGGCCTCCCGTGATCCTAAACAGGATAAGAGGCAAGGAGAAAGATCTTTGTTCTGAATTTTATGATTTCTGCTTGTAACAGTAAAAACACTCGTACAGTTTGCTATAACTATTGTTAACTCTTGTGCTGAAGGGTGTGCATACAAACATAGTTTGCTAGGTAATAAACCCTGGTTAACATTGGCCAGGGGAACACATGGACACTGATTATAAAATTTATCGATAACCATAATTTGCATGTCATCCACTAAGGTTCTGTATAGTGCTGCTGAATGGTTGAATCCGATAATGTACTGTGTCCACTTAATGTTAATAATTTCCTGACAATACTCAGGAAGGAATGTACTGTTATTAAAATGAGGCAAAGTGTAAAAGTATTACAATGGTTGTTTTCTATGAAGAGAGCAACTGAACTTGACATTCCCCTCCACAAATGTAACTATACATGGGTAAAAAGTGCCATGAGTGGCTTTTGAGGCAATAAAATAATGATGTGGTGATTCAAAAGAAAGAAAAGCACTTTTGTGATCATTATTTTGCAGCAGAATATCCCTTTTTTTTTTTTATTCCTTGCATATTAACAAAGCTGTCTATGTGTACGTCTTTTATCACGGTTTCATTTGTCCCAGAAAATCTCAATGAATATACCCAAGAATGTCCAGGTGGCAGTGTATCAGGCTACCTGCTCTCATATTCCAAAGTAATGGAGGGTGATAATCTTTATAAGACATTACTTTAATTAGTGTTCATGAGCAAAGAAATTCTTTAGCAAAGCCTATCAGATTAGCCTCGATCTCATTCGTCCCAGACACAACTGTCCTCTGCGTTGGGTGGGGGGTGTTGCAGGTGGGGGCACTCCTCAAGTGAGCACTTTGCTTGAAAAGTGGGATAAAAATACAAATGCATTTATTTACTTGGTAGACACTGTTATCCAAAGTGACTTACAGTTAGAAGTGTTGCTCGGGTGGTGTTTAGGAGGACCTGGGGGTTTGAAATCTTTGGAAAAGAAAAACTTTTAATTTTAAAATCATCTTGTAATTTGCCATTCAGAAACAAATACAGGCACAAGTCTGAAAGTGCAAATTACAGTCTGCAGCTAAAACAGAGTGCCCACAGAGATCTTAACAAGCTGTTGGATCAGGGAAACACCGCCCCGACAAGATGGGTTATCAGTTGAAACAATGGAACGATTTATAAAACTCATACAAAAAGGAAATCCAATATGTATTAAGTTAAAAGATTGTTGTTGACTGTTAGCTTAATCTTAAATATTGTGCAAGTTTTGACCTTTTGCACATGACATCACAACGTCTGTTCGCTATGGTCCCGCCCACATCTGGGCAAAAAAAACAAACAAAAAAAGGGGGCATTGCTTATCAGATACCAGTGCCAAAAGCCACACATATAGAAAGTCACGGTGGCACATTTAGCAAGAGCAACCCAAATACTAACTTGAGTCATTCTGAATTGTCTCTAAACAAGTCCATGTTGTATTTTCACAGCTAACTAGCCTTCTAACACAAGGAGGCATTTTAAATCTCTCCCTAATTTCCGAATAAGGGCAGTACGTGGTAATTGGAACAAGGGAATTCTACACATTACATAGTGCACTAGCTTTGATTTTATTTTATTTGGGATTCAGCCCCAAAACAGTTAGTTAGCTTTTAATTAAAAAGCTTGAAATGTCACAACTGGTTAATGTCACCTAACGTGAGTGTAAAGCACAGCATCTTCCGTAGTATCGTCTCATTTGCAACAGAAGCACTAAATGAGCCAACACTAGCAAACGCCAACAAATCCAAGAGAAATCACAGTAGATCAGTGAAGACATTAATATCAGGACAAGAAAGCAGACTTAAAAGCAATATGCTTTGAAAACAGATAATTCAGTTGAACACAAATGAGATAGAAATCGGCAGAAACAGCTTTTGTGACAGAACTATAAACAAGCAGCTGGCGCAACATAGTACTAATTGTGTGGTGTTTTTTTTTTTTTTTTTTTTCTTCTTTCCTCTCTGTCTTTTCATTTATTCATTTATTCATTGCATAATTTTGTTCTTTAAAAAAATATTAATTAAAATATTTTTCACTTGTTTGTGGCGGTTTCATAATTTTTGCAAGGGGTTGTAAAATGCGGCTTATGATTTAAGCCCTGATTTCCCATTTGCAAGCTAATTTTTGGACTTTTACTGGCTACACCCTCGAGCTCAGCAGCTATTTGTCGTGCACACCCATGACAACTGTTTGTGTAACATGACATGCAAAGTGACCTGGTTTTCTCAGTTTGCGAGCCATTGCTGTGTTTCATGTATTCTCATTTTCACGAGTCTTCAAGCACTTTTTTTTTTTACATCAATGAGTGACATAGCATGAGCCCCTCTTTCACTATAGAACCAAGATACAGTAGTTAACTATGAATCTATTAATTCATCTATATCATGTGCTAATAATTTTAATAATTAATTTCATTGACATAAATTAAGTTGTTTGGCCAAGTAATTTTTCAGGATTATAATGCACAGTTTAGTATCATGTCTCATCATTTTATTTATTGATGTTTCCTGTGCTTGAGATTGTGCTCAGTTGATTTTAATAACTTATTAATAATATAAATCAGCATTATGTGATGTTAGGATGAGCGGTCACATGGACATCAGACTAACATTCTGAAAGAGATACAGGATGTGAATTAACCTTGCTGGCTGTGTGTGAATTAGCACTGTGCCTAAATATATCATGAGCGATAAGACAGGGCCTTTTCCAGGCTAATAAAACTACTCCACGCCACACAACCATGAAGATACAAAAGTGAAACAGTATTTCTATAAAGAGTAGCATTTGTAAAAACAATTGTTCTGGCATTTAAGAGATTACAATTTAAAGATCTAAAAACACTGACCCAGGAAAAAAAAACAAAAAAAATTGGGGAGGGGGAGGGAGGAATCACTTCTCGTTGTAGGGATCAGTAGCACAATATTAAAGAGCCTGGCTTCACACAGTCTAATAAGTTTTGAGAAGTTGATGCACCCTCGAGAGCACTGCCATGACGGTGTGTCACACTTCAGCTGTTAAGAAAAGCCCTTGTGCTTGCTAGGTGATTGCTAAATTTGGGGCAATTCTGGTGCGCTATGGTGGTTAAATGATTTATCTCTGAACCCTCCTATTATCACAAGCCAGTTAATTATGCTACTATTAGTATTTTTATTATTATTAGTAGTAATAGTAGTAGTAGTGCTACTTCCCACACGCATACATTGAGTGGCCTGTTGGAGATGTATCAGGTAACATTGGCCGAATGTATTAAGCCCTTTTCTTTTTTAATTAATTCTTTGACAATGCATGCTAAACTGATTATGCATTAGCTATTCAATTGTTTTAAGCTATTAAAACTGCCTACAAGATTGTCTTATTTACCAATGAAGTATAAGGGGGAAAGGGGCTATAAAAACATAAGTAACATATTAAGCACTATTAGTATTATTATTATTATCTATTTTTAAAATTATTTTTCTTAACAGATTTTTATGGTACCTTTCCCTTTTGATGTCATCAACCATAAATCAGCCTTGACATCAGCACATAATATTCACTCAGTAAAAAAGCAATTTGACTGAAGGTGAAAGTGCATGTGTTGTGAAATATGTGCATTAGCTTCATATAGTGATTACTTTGACTTTGCATTGACGTTAACATCTGTGTCTGTGTTAACATCATGTGCTTCAGGCTTTTGAGCCAAAAGGAAACAAGTGGGTGGGGCTGTGGTCTCTTTGGTCGATTAAAAAGTAGAGGTGCACGTCTAAAAGAAAAGAATAGCTGCCTCTTTCTCTGTGTGCTACTCTTTTGTGATTGAGTTTTTTTCCCTACACAGAAGCATTGGCACCTGTTAATCGTTGTATCGTGGCTGTAGAAGAATAATATCATTTACTAGAACGATACTAACGTACTGATTCACTAAAGAAATAACTGGATGTCTGATCATGGTATGTTGATGTGTAAATTTAACTTGATTAGTTAAACATAAGTTAAGACAGTTTGATGTGAACACAACTGATATAAGCTTGTAATGTCCTAGCTGTATAATACCAGTGACATGGATGTGGTCCAGTGTGACACTGGTATTGAGCTGGGTCACTCCTGTACATGTCGTATAGGGTGTAAAATAGGTCAATCCTGCTTTGTCATGTGATAAACACAAATTAGTTATTTAAATATCAGTCTTATTGGCTAAAAGCTGCTGAAAAGCAATGTGAGAAATGTCTTTGTATTTTTAGGTAAATATATAGCCAGAAAGAAGCACTGAACTACTGCATAACTTGGGTGGGTGTCAATGTCATGTCTACAAAGCGATAATCTTTTAATAATTTAGTTTAAAAAAAACAATCTAAATTAAAATCAAGTATAGATCATGGATACGAAGGTTGTAAGAGTGTAAAGTTCTAATGATTTCAAGGAGAGGCACTACAAGCAAGAATTTAATCTCTTCTTCGTGATCGCTTTTGCATTTATATTTAACTAGTGTTAGTACACGTCATTGACGGGTAAAGAGTTTGTAGATGGAGTTCAAAGGTTAAAGCTAAATATAATCTGATCAGCTTTAATGTAATTAGTGATATTATTATTATTTTAGGTTAAAGTCCATGTACATGTCTCTGTCTTTCTGTATTTCTTTGTATTAACAAGTTGAACTCTGTTTAACTTGTTAATACAAAGAAATAAAATTTTGTAAGGTTGAGTATCTTGCATCCTGTTTACGCCAAGGTTTACTTCTTTCGTTGCCTGCCAAATTAAGATTTGTCTTAAAAAGACTCGTGTTAAAATTCTCTTAAACCACTTCAACTAATCCCAGTAAAATTATTCAGTTTAGTTTTTCTAGTTAATATGTATTGGTGCAAGTGTTTGTTTACACTGAATGAGATTCTTATTTTAAGTAGATTATTTATTCGGGCACATACAGTAACTGTTCATAACATTGCTTTTGCTCAACATTTAGATTGCATTTATAGTGCAGGTTCCGTAGATCTGTAAGTACTGCAGAAATTTTGGTACATTCAGCAAAGCGGTCGATTTTTAAGACGCACCCCAGTTTGACGCATGCGCAGTGTGCTGTCAAAATCTCTAGATCATAATCTGGTACAAAACTGCTCATAACTTCTCTTCTACTCAACATTTTGATTGCATTTATGGTGCAAGGTTCAGTTTTTATAATGTAGCCTTTTGTGTGTGCGTGTTTATTGAGGATTGTGCCGGCTTGTAGGTTCATTACGGTCGGTTATGTGTCTTCTGCATACTCTATGTATACATGGTAAACTATTGTGTTGATTGTACAGACAAAACCTTCTTTATTTATATAGGTTACACGTAATTTATGATAACAGGTTTTTGGGCTATGTAAGTCCTAAAAAAGTTAAAGTATGTAACTATACAGAAGGCTTGAAGGGCTTTTGAGCTGTTATTATTCACAAAAAGAATCTGTCTTGAGAGAGGCTACAGTATATTAAAGCCCGTTCAAAAAGAGTATGTTGAAGGGCCTAAAAGGGTTTATAAATAACAAAAACCAAAGCACTGGCTGTGGGGCAAAAAATTATAATTATTTTTTCACTTTTCGCCCTTTTTGAAATTAGTTTAAAACAAACACACTAGCCTAAGTGGTCTCTGTTATTCTTGTTATTTGAGGTTATGTTCTGTCGTGCTTCATTTCCATCAATAGGGAAATTAGTTTGTTTTTAAAGTAGTCTTAAAATATAGTCTTTAAAACCGGAATCCAGCTTTAAACAAATCAAATTATTTTTCCAGATCACTTATCTCTAAAACATTGTACCAGTTTGTATTGTGTGGAATATGTTGTATTGTTCACTATGTCCTCTTTCTGTTCATCTTTTTCAGGTTCTTCTGGACAAATATCTGATCCCAAAGGCAACCCCAGCCGAAAGCAAAGTCTTCTACCTGAAAATGAAGGGCGATTACTTCCGCTACTTAGCCGAGGTAGCTGTGGGAGAAGAGAAAAGCGGTAAGCCACCCTCTCAGTCAGTCCCTCCATGATCTCATGCATTGAACAGCTCATTGGGTTTAAAAGCACAGAGTTGGGAAATGAAACACCGTCCTCGTCGAGAGCAGCATGTTAAGAAGTAGCTCTTTTAGTTACATGTTAAAAATGTAAAAACAAGCTTCCTCATGAGCAACCTCGTCGTCATAGTTGTTCAGTATCTTGTCATTTATAAGGTTACATTTTTTTCCCTCTGTGGCGAAAGTCTAAATCCCATCTTGAAAGGGTACGTGAGTCATCCTGTACTGAACCACACCCTTCAAAATTTTTCCTTCCTGCAAATTATAGCTGTGAGTGTCGAGCAGTAGTATAACATTTCAGAAGAAAATGCAAGATAAAATGTTTGTGTAAACAGTGTATTTTATTCCCCTGTCCCTGCAGTCCTAAGCTGTGGAAGTGTCCCAACACTCGCTTACCTTAGGGCATTGTGGTTTCCACTGTGTAACCATTTCCTTTTGCTTGAACAGTTCACTCAGAGGCAAAAGAGAGGAAGTGATGAGGCACAGAAGTTTTAGGAGGTTAAGACCCATTCATTAAAATACTGTGTTCCTGCTACTACTCAGTAAAGTTTTGGTGTTTAAGGAAAATCACTAGTTTCCATATTCACTGCACACATTTAGTAAACTCATTGGAGCATTAAGGTACGTTGATTTAGCTGAAATGCTGTTTTCTGTAAATTATTGTAAATGAAGCCCAAACTGTGTTTGTTTATTTTTGTTTTATTTTATATTTTTGTACTATATGTGTAAATGAATGAGGACCAAGTCTATAGAGAGAAATATCATAAATGCCATGAGGTGATTCTGCTTTCGGCTTCCAGTAGAGTGAAGAAGGGGTGAATCATCTTGAATCATCTAGTCTATTTGTGAGTAAGCAGAGTCGCAGACTAACTGCCTTCCTGTGCCAGGAAGTTTATGGGACATCACGTGGCAGCGGGGCATTGAGAACATTCAAATGAGCATGGCTAGTCGTCTGCCAAAGTTCAGAGTTTATCAAGCAGCTATCTCTGTCTCTCTGTCTCTTTGTCCAAACCATCATGGCCAGAAATGGGGAAAGAATTTAAAAGGGTGGGAAAAAAAGGTACTGGGTTGTTCTCGGTGTGTAGTTTGAGTTTGAAATGTTGCAGTCCTTCTTTATTTAGCTTGTTAAACTGGATGCCGTTTCGTCATGTTGAAACTGCAAGCTGGGTCACAACCATCAAAAACATACACACACACACACACACACAAAATAACGTGATGGTAGTAAAAAGAGATTTACAGATTATTTAATTGCATGTATCTTTGTATTAAATTTCTAGTGTCATCTGATGAACCAGTGCAAAGACCATTTATACATCTGAGAATGGAGGAAGTACTGCTAGTTATTCAATCCATTTCTGAAACAGGCAGGCAATTGTATGAGCCGGAATGAGGAATAATGAGCTCATTCTTTCACTCTTTGTATCTTTGTTTCTTTCTGGTTATTGGTTGGATTGTGAACGTCTGAAGGCTATTCGCTTACATTTAGGGTTTTTTGTCAGATACATTTTAGAGTCAGTCGGCATGTATGTGAGGTGGTTCATATACAATGTGTGTATATATAGTGTGTGTTTTTTATTTTATTATTTTTTTTCTTTATTCGTGTGTGTGTATATATAGCCTTAATATATATATATATATATATATATATATATATATATATATATATATATATATATATATATATATAGGGCTGTGCACTTAATTAAAATCACGATGTGAATATGCGTAATTTCTAAATCGCCTTACAGCAAAAAAAATTTTGGGGCGCTCCCGACATTTCCCGCAGTATGCTATTTAAACCAAACACAACGCAGCGCGCCTAAACAGAGTGCGAGAACAGGAGACTGAGCTTAACAACAAATAGGCTGCAGAAACATGGACATACAGACGCACATACAGTACATACACACACTAGGGCTGAAACGATTCCTCGGGTATCGAGTAATTCGCTTACATAAAATTATAGAGGCAAAATCTTCTGCCTCGAAGCTTTCTTTTAATTATTTTAAAAAGCTTGCGTTATGTTTTTGCCCAATTACTTGTTTGGCGTGAGACAGCGCGCTTCCGGATGCAAGCCGCCACTAAACACAGACGAAGAAGCGATTACGTCACCCACAAAGCGGAAAGAGACGCGAACAGTTAGCTGTGTATTGATTTGAGGGAGCGTTCTGTTGCGGGATGCAAAATGAAAGGGAGCCATAAAAATATCACTGAGCCAAGAGAAGAAGAAACCAGCAAGAGAAAACGACAGAAATCGTCAGTAAAGGCTTATGTTATGCGTGAACTGTAAATTTTTTTACTTTTAGTTCTGAAAGCTAAGTTGCACAATGTAGTGTTTTTGTATAATTATTTATTTGAATGTGTCTGTTATGCACCAAAATGCCCCCCTGCCACGGATTGCCCCCCTCTCCCCTTACATAATCTCTATAAAATATATTAGGACACCACAATCAAAAATTTATATTATTATTATCAAATCCTTGGCAGGAAGGCATTTTAGCGCATAACAGTGTGCCCTAGTTTTTGACTTGGTCATTTCAAATACCTTATTAAAATTTTTGCATCTGAGAAAAGGCTTTAAAATAAGAATGTAATGCACTTAATTCATCTTGGTCAATTTTAAGCTATTCCTTATATTGTGAATAATGACGATGTTTATTTTTGATAAAGTGCTGTATTTTCTAAAAAGAAAACCAATTAATCTTTGTTTCTCTTATATATTTTACATTGCTGTTTAATTAAGCAAAATAACATTTTACCCAAATACTCGATGAATCGATTACATTTTTAGTAGAATACTGAATTACTAAAGTATTGGATAGCTACAGCACTAACACACACACTTACTTTTTGCCTTATGTTTGTTTTAGAGACATCTATTTCTTATCCTTTGGAAAAATGTTTTATATTCACCCTGTAAAACGTGTGTCTGTGTCAAAATCGTGATTAAAATCGAAATCGCAATATTGTTCAAGAAAGTGATCGGTTTCTGTTGTCCATATCGCACAGCCCTAGTATGTATGTACTGTATGTATGTACTGTATGTATGTATGTGTGTGTATGTATAGACACGGCTCTCTCAATTCCTTAACTAACACTAAATAAATAAGTTTGCCAAGTTTATATGTTCATCAGGTAAATTTATAAGAAAATAAAAAATGTAAAGAAGAGAGGAGGGAAAAAAGCAGATGTATATGTACCATAGTGTTACACTTCAAAAGATTAGCTATACCATGAGATATAATATACAAAGGAGTATAATAAGTAATAAGTCAACCTGGACTGGTTTAAAATTTACCGAAGACTAAAAGCACAGTATAGTGATGAGACACTTAAAGAAGGCCATACGTTCGTGAACAATCATCCCGAGGTTTTCTGAGACAAAGTGGCTCTGAGCCCGCTGGAGTGTTTCCAGCATAAAGCAGGCAGGCCGATCATGGCGTACAGCGGAAACATTCTACCAAGCACTGGTATTAGTGAATGGCTGGGATAAGTGCATTAGAGTATCAGGGGATTATATAGATACATTTTACTCTCATAACTGTGAGAGGGGCATAGCAATACAGTCTTTCGTGTGTGTATAACTGTAAGTGTGTTTTAGTAGAACAGACATTACGCACAGTACACACAAGCATGAGCAAGAGATGGCAAAGTACCTCTTTTTTTTTTTTCTCATTCTGATCCTGAACCCTAAAAAATCAGTTAACACCAGTGTCCACCTGCTCATAGTTCTCTTCATATTTTTTTCACTTCCAGTCCTCTCAAAAGAAAAAAACAAAACAAAATAAATTGCTATTCCAGTTGTTACAGAATCCAATATCCGGTTTGTTTTTCTCCAGTGTCCTATCTTCCTTCCTGTCCTTTTCCTTTTGTCCATTTGTGCCATTCTGAAAACAATACTGGTTATCAGACCGGTGCCATCTCTACATAACACATGGGATGTAAAAGAAAGAATGCAGTCATGTGCATTCTTTCTTTTACATCCTGTGTCGAGTTCAACACGTGTCTGCAATTTCTTTACTGGTTTCTTCTGTTGGTATCTTTTATTAATTGATAAAACATCATCTCTGATCAATGTATATAAAAATAATACATTACAAGTAGTGATGGGCCGATCCACGATTTTCCAGTTCCGATCCGATTCTGATACACGACTGTCGATACCGATACAGATTCCGATATAATACATCTTTTTACTTTAACATTAGCATTATTTTTGTTGAAATTGTGCTGTTTGTAAGGTTACATCACAGAATAAATAAACTATTAAGCACTTGTTAGAAGAGCAAAAAATATACACAACTACTTTGAATTTAAAGGCATTACAAAGGAATTTGTCACACTTCACAAAAAGGTAGCAGCAACAGCTGTAAAATTTTGTAAATATCAAAAACACAACAATCTTGGTTGAAATAAGTTCAAGTATTATGTCCATTTTAGCAGCAACAACTGTGTAAAAAATAAAAGTGCAAAACTAATACATTTTAAATAAATATCTTAACTATCAAAAAAGTAAGTTAAAAACAATAAGCCCAGACGCATCTATTTGACAGGTCAAGCAACAGACCAACAACATCTTCGGAGTAAAAAAAAAAAAAAAAAAGTCAGTTAAAAAAAAAAAAACGTTTTTGGAAAACGTCAACGAGCGTCTGCTGCCTGGTGTCTTTTTCCCTGTTTGCTAGCATAAACTCCTGGTACTCTTTCCCTTGAAATCTCTGCAGGTGCTTGATTAAATTAGTTGTATTGTACGACGCAACCGTACTTCCACCCCTCGGCACGCTGACTTTACACACATGGCAAGTAGCAGTATTGCTTTTCGGCGTTTCCAAACTAAAGTATCTCCAAACAAGCGACATTTTGTTCACAACAACGGCTAATGTTATTCGCTTGCTCAGATCGAAGTTGCCGCAGGTTCATGGTATGGAATAAGGAGCGGTGCATTGCGTCGAGTTTAAGGTCCAGTGCAAGCTGCGAACTGGAATATATAGATCGGGCCTGTCCGACCGATATCCGATGACGGACTTACGGCTATATCAGACCCGATACCGATATCATAACGGATCGGGCCCATCTCTAATTACAAGACAAGTTAGTTTATTAAGTAAAGCCATATTTAAACCTTAGCAGATTCTTCATGTCTTACAGTTTGCAGTTTTTCTATTTTTAGCATTTCTTGGCATCTTGTATCCTGACAACAAGACCTTAAGGAAACAATGTGATGTCTGTATAACTTAACTCCCAGTGGGATTTCACTATCGACTGGTTGTGATGTATCATGTAATTTTGTATTTATTTATATATGTATTTATAAGCAGCTTCTTATAAGTGGTGTTCAGGTCTTCGGGGTACTTTCTGTGCAGGAAGAAGCTGTTCTGCTATTTTTGGACAACCTGTGCATATACTGTAGTTTTAGGTCAAACTAAAAATAGGTTAAACAATAATGTGCAAATAATGCATGATAGTTTCTCTGCCTTTGCAGTTATCATGTAATAAATGAGATTTTTCAGCACAAATAGTTTTAGAGAATAAAAAAATAAAATTGCATTAATGCAACATTTGCTAAATTTTATTATTGGCTTACTATCTCATGGGTTTTTCTTTCCAATTATTTTTGCCAATGTTTTTGATCTGTTTAGTTGTTCTGTAAGTACACTAACAATGCTAGGAATGAGGAACCATTTCAGCTGGCTAATAAATCAAAATAAATAGCCACCAGTGAGTATTATGCAAATGGAATAATGCTAGTGATGTAATTTGTGGTTATCATCTTTCGTTTGTTGTGAACAAAGTTGTAGTTTAGTGTGACTAGGTTTAGGACTGATTCCTGCCTACACAGCCTTAAGTGATATTATTTACACTTCCTCTAAGCTGTAAATATAATGAAGTGAGACAAACCAATATCATAGAAGATTGACATAAATCACTGTTTAGCAAATATATACTTTTAATGTTGAGAAAGTAGCAGAACATGAAAGAGGTGACTGGCTAACAAAAACGCTAAGTAAATATTCTGGACCTTTCTAACTTTTTTAGATTTCAATCCAATTTTAGGTATTTGCCCTGACTTGCCACAAACCAAGTAAAGAATGTATACAGAAGATGATAAATTCCTTGGATGCTTTCTTTTAGTACAGTTGGACACAGCTGGATGTCATTTCATGTGGCAATGCTGCAGCACGTACAGTTATGAGGTTATGTTTGTTTACATCTGTCTGTTCGTACCCCTGTTTTTTTTCTTTTTTTTTCCTCTTTCCACAAAAGGAATTTTTCAAATTTCACATATTGCTGGCAGCTGTATGTGGCCTCTACTAACTGTTCATTGAGTGTTTAGTGAACAAGTGATGCTAATGCTTGCCAGAATGCTTTACCATTAAGTGTCCACAACAACAATAAACATTTTAAAAATCATATTGGCACATCATATTTGTTACAGCTAATCATGAAGATTTTATGGTTTTAATTTTTCTTTGCTTTTAAAGACTCAACTGTTCTTGTTTTTTCCCCCCTATTTTTAGCCATCATTGGCAACTCACAAGATGCCTACAAGGATGCGTTTGAGATCAGCAAGGCTGAGATGCAGCCCACACACCCAATCCGTCTGGGCTTGGCACTCAACTTCTCAGTCTTTTACTACGAAATCCTAAACTCTCCTGAGCAGGCTTGCAAGCTAGCCAAAACGGTATGTGCTGAACGCAAAAACACCTTCACGGCAACCACCATATTGTATGCAAAATGACCTTGCACAAAATTAATTCTTAGGTTTAAAATTAACAAAGGGAAATATTGTAATTTTTTTCATGGGTGGTTGAGGTTAAAGGGCTGGCATCTCAAAAAGGGTGAAAATTACGTTCTTTAATAACTGAAGACGTAAACAGTCATGGAGAGACTTGACATGATGTGAACATACCATGTGATAGGGTTTTCTATTTTTTTTCTATCTTTTTGTAAATTTGCTTATGCAAACACAAAGCATATAAACAAGTAGTAAATACCTTTAGTGTTGTAAGATTCATTCCGGGACATTGAAAATATAGCACCTAGTCTTTCTTTAACAGTCATCTCTAACACCTTATTGTAGAACCTGTTGTAGCAGTCTTTTCTGACACATGGACCATTAACCATGCCATGATCAAAGAAATGAATCACATTGAATTATTTCTTCTAATGTTTAATGTGAACATTTGATTGAAGCATTTGACCTGAACACACCTGCATGATTTTATCTATTACACTGCTGCCATGTGATTGGTTGATTTGGATAATTCCACGAATAAACAAATTTAAAGCTGTTTCTATTAAAGTGGGTGGTGAGTGTACATAATGCGTGGTGCGCTAATTAAGACACAGCTTATGTAATTGATCAAACTGACGCAGAAAGCCACCGCTGAGTCATGGTTAAAGAAAAATCAGGTTTCTGGTTAAAGAAAAATATTTAAAAGGCTCTGTGAAAAAATGCTACTTTTTTTTTTTTTTTTTTTTCTTCACATTTTTCTTCCTTAATTTCCTCTCAGGCTTTTGATGAGGCCATCGCAGAACTCGACTCGCTCAACGAAGAATCTTACAAAGACAGCACGCTGATCATGCAGCTGCTGCGAGACAACCTGACAGTGAGTTTTCTGGTCCTTGCTTGCACTATTAGTTTGTTTGTTACTTTTTATTTTATGACTTAATTTACAACATGATACAGATTTAATTTTGTCATTAATGCTTGCTTGGACCTGTTAGAGAAAATGCATTAAAAACATTGTGCTCTATGATAAAACTTATGTTCGAGTGGACACACAGTAGGTAGATTGGAGTTATAGGAATCATAAATTATTTTGCTGGGTTTGTAGGTAGATTTGATTCGGTAACACGAACATTTATTGCCTGATTTGTCTCTAGTAGCTGTAATACTTAAAGCTTTTTGAAACTATTAAGTATCAAGTGCACATTGAAATGCTGTGTAACTTGTGTTTCATTGTCAGGTCTCATATGAAGTATTAATCTGCCCCATACTCCAGTCCAGCAGGTGCACCAATCGCACATAAACTAAAAAAAAAATGCTACTTTTTCACTTTTCTGCAAAAGCAGTGATAAATTTTAAATAACTCTGATATGATACTCCCTATATAATATAAAAAGTAGGAATCGATTCTAAAATGAAAACTGACCAGCAAAACATGATAAATTAAACTAAACAGTTTTAATTTATAACACATGACTATCATTTAATTACCTTTTTTTGCTAGTGCATTAGCAAGGTGTACTGTATGTTCAGTGTGCTAGCTAACTAGCTAAGTAGTTTACCTTCAAGATCGGGTCGATCAGGAGTTTAGGGAGCTGGAGGTGGCATACATGCACTCTCACAGTAAGCGGAATTCACCCACATACTCACGTAGATAACATGTTTCCTACACGCCATAACTACGCGTGGGCAGTTTGTATAGAGGCTAATGTCATGGGTCTCAGAGGAAGCATGTGATGGACTTCCCCCTCCTTGGCTGGTAGCTCATTTTGCTTTGACTCCCTCCAATAATCTGAAAAGCTTTTTTTTTTATATATCTATCTTTTTTGTTTTGATGTGTTTAAGTGAGTGAAAAATTTTGAATAGTAAATGTTTTATTATGAACATGCTGTTGAATTTTCCATTGAAGGAAAACTTTTGTTTAAACTGTCAGTTGTAGTTTTAACAAAAAAAAGAAAATCGTAATCGGCATGTCAGACTTTTTCAGCCAAGAAAATTGCAATTAGTGGCATCTCTAGTGGCCAGTCAACGTGTAAATGCTGCGCTCTGAGGACGTCATAAGTGGAAGTCGATGTCTTGATGCATGTCTCAAAACATGATAAAGACTCACAGCAAGTGTACTGTATATGGTGCTGATAATTTTTCTTTCTCCTCAGCTGTGGACCTCAGACAACCAGGGTGATAACGAGGACACCGAGGAAGGAAGAGAAAACTGATTCCCCTCTGCCCATCTGTCCTTCCCCTGACATCTGGCTTTTATTATCCTATCCACACTGAACACCACATCATTCAGCTTCTGCCTCCGTTAATTCTTACTACTTTCCATCCATCTGTCCTTTTTCTTCTCTTGTTCCTTTTCTTGTCATCATTAATACACCCAGGGATCTTTCTTTTGGGAGGAAGGGGAAAAGGCAGGGAGGTTAAAGAAAGATTTAGGGGGGGGATTATAGGGGGAGGGAGCCGGTAGGGGTGACACTTGTGCTAGTGAGCTCATTAGCATGGGTGTGTGTAGGCGAGGGCAAGTTCTCAACTCCAAGTTCTGTCTTTTACATTTGTATATCATGTATGTCCATTGGTCACAGAGTTGGGGTGTTTGCCATACTCATTATGCACAGCTGCAACTTTTATAAGCATTCTTTAAATAAAAAAAATAAATCAATAAAAACAGCCCTAATCTTTAATCAGAGAAGGAAGGTAGACTAGGTAATGGGGACATCATTTGCTTCATATGTTGATAATGAGAAGAAAAAAAACGTACTGATTTAAAAAAAAAAAAAAGACAAAAAAACATTCCATGTGCTGTCACATTGTCAGCTTTTGCATTTTCTTTTTCTTTTCTCTGCTGCAGGTGACCTTAGTTCACTTCTCTTTCCTCTTCTTCAACATTACGAGGTAGAAAGGACCCCTAAGATCAAAGAGCACATATGCTTGATACTGATACCATAAGACTGCACAAGCAGAGCATCAAGCGTTCCAACATGCATATAGTTACTACTTTGTCCTGTTACGTTTTGTTTTATTATTATTTTTCTTTGATAATTTTTGATACTTGCCTGAACTGCATGTGGCTATGAAGTAGTTAACAGGGGTTGGGTGTTATTGTTGGGCTGGCTAGCATTTTTGTTTTCATGTCTTTGCTATTTTCACATGAAACACCAAGCATAAATGTTATTTGGGGGGAGGGGGGATATGTAATTTCATCTACGTGTAATAAACAGTAATAATTTAACATTTTAACATGTTTGGCTTTTTTTCTTTATTACAAGCTATAAAAAAATCTGGGCATCTTTAATCCCTCTGACTTTAAGAAGGCAAAACAGGTTTTTTTTTTTGTTTTTTTTTTTTTTACATTGAACAGCTCCAGTTTAGGCCAAAACGGAATAATCTTTAGGGCGTTTAAATCAAACTGGAACTTGTGATGAAATTCCTTGTGAAGGAAGATGTAAAACCGAGCGATGATTTTAGAAGACTTACGATTTTACAAGTACAGTACGGTGATGAGTTTCTAAGCAACATTTGAATGGTTTTGGACAAAAGAATACCCAAGCCTGTAATTGTAGCTTAATTTGTGAACATAAATCTGATTTGAAAAAATCTCAGGTTTCCATTGTTACTCTAGTGTTACTCTACATTGTCTGGAAGGAGAAAGAATAAACAAAACTGATAACCCCAGGCACATTATTTTATTACTAAGGAAAGATGTACAGTAGAAGTAAAGCGATATATGAATATAAATAAATGATGCATCTCCATATAACCCAATATGTTTTGAATTGTATCCTGGTTGGAGCTTAAAACCTTATATAGCACTGTACATATTTATGTATGTGTTTACACTAGCAACCTTTGAGTTTCTTTTTTCTTTAAGTAATTTAAAATTTTAAAACATCTTAAATATTTTTTTTACACTTATGTTTTACTTTAATTACGTTACACTTGCGTTTCTATTATCAATATTGTGTGCGAGTGTATGTGTGTGGGGGGATAGGCTTCAGGGCCCCCCTGCGACCCTATATATAAGATAAAAAAGGTACAGTATAGATGATAAGGGAATGAGTAAAAATGGATTGTACATGAGTTAGCTCTCGGTTAGAAATGAACAAATTAAACTGAGTAAAATGAAAGTTGTGTTCTTCAAGCTTGTTACTTAAAACCCTCCAACTTTCATTGTTCTAGGGAAGGTTTCCACTAGATTTAGGACCATCGCTGTGTTAAATGTCCCCTGTCAAAAAAAAGCTTCACACATTCCTAAGGTCTTAGGTGGGGAGTGTTTGTGTAGACTTCTGCATCCATCTAGGAACCTCTGTAGTCCATTTAGGGACTGTGGAGGCCAATGGTGATTCCCGTTATTTCCATTTTACAACTGTGCTGGGATCTCCTGTCAACGTTCACATGCTACGGGCAATTTGGGAACGCCATTAGCCTAATCTGCATGTCTTTGAACTGTGGGAGGAAACCGGGGCACCTGGAAGAAACCCACCAAACACGGGGAAAACATGGGAACTCCATGCACACAGACGAGAGATGGGAACCAACCCTCAACCTTTGAGATGCAAGAATACAATGCTATCCATTACACCACCGTGCCGGTGTATACAGCTGCTCTAACCAAATCAAGTCTCTAGGTACCTCATACTGTGGCACATGGGCATAATGGTTTGTGTTAGGTCTCAGCTCTAGTAAAATATATATATTTTTTTTTTGTAAAAGATATATTCTTAAAAAACATGCTTTCACATTTGTAGCAAAAGTTTGGGGTAGGGATGTGTATGGGTGTGATGGTCTGATATTTACATGCTTTTGGTCATATAGTACAAGTACGAACTATCTGATTGATACTACAGATCTTACATGCTATGATATAAGCGTTCTTTTTCGTGTCTCATCCTTCTTCAGCACGCTTTTACGGATTTTTATATTAATCAAGAAGCAAGTCACTCTTTGTCTATGCCGCTTTATCCTGTATACAGTGTTGCGTGGGCCTGGAGCCTATCACAGGACACTTAGGGCATGAGGTGGGGTACACTATGGATGGGGTGACAATCCACCAAAGGGCACTATGGACAATTTGGGGAACACCAATTAGCCTAACCTGCATGGCTTTGGACTTTGGGAGGAAACCTGATTACCTAGAGGAAACCCACCAAGCATGGGGTGAATCATAGGGATGGGAATCGAAACCGGATCCTGGAGGTGCAAGGCGACAGAGCTAACCACTAAACCACTGTGCCGCCTAGAAGCTAATCATTCAGGTCTTAATGAACTATTATACCAACTGCACTTGTAGTACTTTATTAATTTTACAATGCACTGCTGAGTAATGACATTTTGTTAAGCAGAAGGCACAGTAAGATCTACTCACTCAGGGGACCATCCATACTGCTTTATGTGTACAAGGTTACAGTGGGCCTGGAGCCTATCCCAGGAGAGTTAGAGCATATAAGGCGGGGGACGAGGTGGCAATCCATCACAGGCAATCCTCATACAAGCATGCACACACATGGGCAATTTGGAACCCACAAGGCACAGGGGGAACATGCAAACTCCATGCACACAGACCTGAGGCGGGAATCGAACCCAGACCCTGGAGGTGCAAGGCGACAGTTGTAACCACAACACCACCGTGCCACCTACAAGAATATCTTGAATCATTGGAAAACATCACTGACTTTGTTGCCAGCTGAAATATTTGGCTCGTTTGGAAAACTTGAGCCTGAATGATTTGAAGAAAAAAAAAAGAGTTGGAAATCATTTATTTATTTGTTTATTTATCTATGAATCCATGGGATACTATGCGCACTCACAGACACACTTATAAAAATCAATGTAGCCTTTATACATCCTAGACTTAGTTTTAAAACATGAATGATTGTATCGGAACCTTTTATTTTTTTTCTCCGGAACCTAAAACACGCAGCCGATGTTCCCTACCGACCCTCTATTTAGTTTGGTCCTTCGTGTCTCTTCCGAAACCGGAAGTTGTAGCGTGGGCTAGCTCTGGGTGCTAACCAGCATCCCTAATGGTTGAGATAAATACATTGATAATATTTTAATTAATCCGAAATATTATAACAAATGTATCTGAATTGAATTGTGGCAATTAATTAGCTTTATTTGTTATTAGCATTAGCGGTTTACAAATATATCTCGAGCTGAGTGAAAGCTAAATAACACAAACACGTAGTGTAAATAACGTTAGGGTTATCCAGACGGTGTTTTGTAGGCTGCCTGTACGGGGAACAAGGAGACGTTTGGACTTCTGCCTGTCAGGTCAGTAACTGCATTGTTAGGTTAGTGAAGACTAAGTTTGAATTTTAAAACATGAACACTCATACTGCTGCTGCTCTCTCTCTCTCTCTCTCTCACACACACACACACACACACATCTCATTTTATACTCCATGTTTCACTCATGCTGCTGCTGCTTCTGTCATATACACACACCATATCTTTTCCTTCTTATACACATGGCATATATTTTCTACATTTTATACACCGATCAGCCATAACATTATGACCACCTGCTTGATATTGAGTAGATCTCCCATTTTGCCACCAAAACAGTGTTGGTGTTATGACACCGTTCTGTCACAACAAGGATTAACCTTTTTCTTCACTCCCCATGTGCATCAGTGAGCTTTGGCCGCCCATGACCCTGTCGCCAGTTTACTGGTTTTCCTTGCTTGGATCACTTTTGGTATGTCCTGACCACTGTACACCAGGGACGTCCTACAAGTGCTGCAGTTTTGGAGTTGCTCTGACCCATCACATCACCCATCAAAATTTGGCTCGTGTCACAGTAGCTACAGTTACAATATCTCATTACAGTGGCTCACGTAAGTGTGTGGTATGTATTAGCCAGCAAGTAATCTTATTTTTGTTTCCTGAAGTTGATGTGTTGAAAGCAGAAAATAAAATGGGCAATCATAAGAATTTAAGCGACTTTTACAAGGTTAGATGCCTTGATCAGAGCAACACCAAAACTGCAGGTCTTGTGGGATGGTCCCTGTCTGCAGTGATCAGGAAATACCAAAAGTTATCAAAGGAAGGAAAACTGGTTGAAACGGCGACAGAGTCATGGTCGGCCAAATCTCACTGATGTACATAAGGAGTGCAGGCTGGGTCGTGTTGTCCGATCGAATAGAATCACTAGTGTAGCTCAAATTGCTGAAAAGGTAAATAATGTCAGCAATTGTCAGAAAACAGCACATCACTGTTATGGTGGAAAAATGGGGGGACCAACTCAATATTAAGCGGGTGGTCATAATGTTATAGCTAATTAGTGTATATATATAGTTTTATTTTACTTTATTTTTTTAGTGCATTTTTTTTAATTCAATTATTGCAAGGAAATCTATATCTTCTTATTCTTATCTCATCTTTCCTCTTAAGCGTTTCATTGCATATCATACTGTGTATAGTAGCGTATACACAAATACACAAGACTCAACCGAGACAAATTCTAATTTGTCTTGGTTGAGTCTTATTAAATTTAGTTTTTTATCCATGTGCCTGACTCCTTACACTCTATGTGTGACAGTTTATACGTTAACGCAGCAGAATGTCGGAGTCAGGGCACAGCCAGCCCGGGATGTATGGACAGGGACGGAGGAGGCGAAGACGGAGGGAAAGGGAACCTGGGCCACCTGGCCAAAACCTCTCCGGACCGAGTCGGGATAGAGACTATGGCCCACGGGAGCGGAGGGTAGGCTTATTATTAATATTGTTATAATTTGGTGAATCAGGTGTTACAGCAGAGCATGATATTAAGACCAATAAGGTATTTTATTGCACCATGCTTTTAGGATGGGAGTGAGGAACCTTCTGGTCCACTTCTTCAGAAGACTCCTATTATTCTGGCCAAACCTCCAGGAGAAAGGGTAAGTCTGTAGGGCTTAAGCTGTGTCATCAAGTTATGATGCATCATTATTTACATTTTCAGATACCCATATACAGAGTCACTTAGATTTATCTCATTATACAACTTAGCAGTTAAGGATTTGAGGCCAACAGTGGTAGCTTGGGTTTTGAACCAAGACCTTAACCACTGAGCTATCCCTGCTCCTCTGAAAAAAAAAAAAAAATAGGTGAAATTGTAGGAAGTGAAACATTTATATGGGTGACATTCCACATACTGTACCAATGGCATGTCATGTTGCATATCACCAGACAAGATGTTTAAATCATGCCATCTCTGGCTGGTTTTATTTGTTTCTGTGTGGATGTTTGTATCCAGATAACGCATTTTGGGTGAGAAGAATGACCATATTTGCTTCTCTCACTGTTGAACAGTGTGAAAGTATATGAGGGTCAATATAGAACAGATGCGCTTGGTGACTTCATACATCAGTGGCTGGCTGTAGTATCTGTTATGATAGGGGAAGCTTTGATAATTGACAACAACAAAATCTGAGAGATCAGTACAGAACAGAATTTAATGCAACCTTATTAATGAACAATGTGCTATGCACATGCTTTAAAGGGATCTCTTTATGATTTATATCAATGTTTAGGGTTCAAGCATTTATATCTCCTGGGCTCCCAAAGAAAATGGCATATACCATCCCTTCTGTTTGCACCATCTCTTTTTAATTAATCGCAAAGTGCCATTCTTTGCCATCACCTGCAATCAATCCTAATGACACAACAGATGATTATTATTATTTTTTTTGCTGTTGAGATCAGTTGCCGGAACTGGATGCATTTTATTTTTACAAATGTTGCGAAACATTGAAGCCATTGAACCACGTTACACATGGAACCATTAACAACATTAATGCAACCACGGAGGGGGTGCGCAATCCAGCCTCTTCTTGCCAGTTCCGAGTCTGGATAAAGGGTTGTGTCAGAAAGGACATTCGACGTAAAACATTTGCCAAATCAATGATGCGAATTACAAATATTGCGCAACATTGTAGCCAATGAATTTCTGAATAAAGACGCAAATTTAAAAAACACTAAACTTCACTCATTACAGTATAGTAATGCTTCCCAAATTACTTTGTCAAAACTTGACCTATTCACAATAAATTCTGTTTATCTTATTTGTTATAACTTAAATACTCCTTTTACATTTCGCCCAATACAGTAAGTCCCAGAGTTACGAATTCCTGCAGATTTGTACAAATACACGTTGCTCACGTGTATTGTACGAATATTTTCAGAGTGTAAGTGAATGTATAAAATGTCTAAAGTCTGGTATATTGTATGTGTGGAGAAATTCAACGCTTAATTTTTTCAATGAATCAGTCAGGCAGCATGATGATAGAAAATGTCTATCCTTTAAAGCTATCCTGATGGTGAATAATCCTGATTTCAGAAAATCCTCAACAAGACAGAGTTCATAGTCCAATACAGCTCTGAGACAAAATGGCGTCTGATCTAGCGTGCAGTAAATGCCATGTTGCGTTTTCCCAGACGTCTTCCCGAGTTCCCTTTAAACGAGGTCAACTGACCCCACTGCATTACAGAGATTCTTCTGGTGATTTAGAGGCGCAGTCTCGCAAGAGCATAATACGGAACCAAAACACCAAACCTGTGTGCTTGATTCTTTTTATGCATTACAGTGTATGTTTGTGTTAAAAGTGTATAAGACTTACTTTGCCAGAATTATGAATGAATTTGACTTATGAATGTGCAACCGGAACAGAACTTGTTCGTAAGTCGAGGACATACTGTATGTTAATCTGAATGTTAGCAACCTCTACCTTTCCTATGCCAATAGTTCTCATTAATGCTTTTTCAGGCGAAGTCGAGTGCTACTGTCAGCGGTGGCCCGCTAGATAAGCCCATAATGCTGATAAAAGCCAGAGATGAAGGAGGCAAACCGGGCACTACTCCAGATGCTGCTCCTCCAGTTTCTGGCTCTGGAGCAGTAAAACTAGAAAGGGAGGGCCAGCGTCCAACACAGCCTGTATATCAGATCCAGAATCGTGGAATGGCATCAGCTGCATCTACCTGTGCAGTTGATCGTGAGTTGTTCTCAGATTCTTAGTTTTTTATTTTTGCTTCTTTTTTTAATTATTATTTTTTGCCTGGCAGGAACAAACTCTCACGAGGGAGTTTGTTTTAAACTATCTATGTCAGGTCATCTTTGTGCATTGTACAAAGGGTGTCATGTTTGCATTAATTTTCCATTGGTAGCGGTGATTGGTCAGACAAAGCTCCTCTCCCCTGAGAAGATGAAGCACAGCATTAAACTAGTGGACGACCAGATGAATTGGTGCGACAGCGCTATGGAGGTAATGGTTCATTCAAACCTGTATCACTTGAATCTGGGTAGTTGTGAGGTTTTTAATAAAGTCTAAAATCCTAAAGTTTTAAATCGAAATGTTTCTAGTTTGACATTCTTATTGACCTCTATACGTGTTTTTATGTCACTTTATTGCTAGCTGCATGTCTCTGTCTCTTAGTATCTACGTGACCAGACTGATATGCTTGTTGTGGGAGTAATTGGGCTCCAGGGGATGGGAAAGTCCACTATTATGTCTTTTCTCTCAGCCAACATGCCTGAAGAAGACCAAAGGTAAAGAAATAAAATAAAATGGCACATCATGTCATGGCTCTGTCTGTGTGACTGGTCTTTGTGTTTAAAATATAGGAATTAATGTTTGGCGTCCAAAATATGCAATCAGATTCTTTGAACAGTTGATACTGAGATATGTCTGCTCCTAGCCTTTATAAACACGCTAACCTAATGGTTGTTAATTGGTGATTTTTGAAGCTGGTAACTCTAAATGAACTTCTCTTGGTCAGAGAATGGTAAGTCTTGGTCTTGCTTTCCTGGGATGGTCTTCATGAGAGACACTTTCATCATGGTGCTTGATAGGTCTTGCAAATGCACTTGATGTAATACTGTTTTGCAAGAACTATGTATCTTAAAATAACAGGTGACTGATGTTGTTGTTACTTAATTTGAAATATTTTAAATTCTAAAAATTTAATTTCATATGTGTTCTTTCATAGCTTTGGAGTCTCTAGTATTGTTCTAGAATAAGGCAAATAAATCACAAAACAAAAACCATTTAACTAGAAGCGGTATCCAAACTTCTGACTGTACTACAGATGCAGCTGGATAGTAACAGTTAATGTCAGGCATTTTCTAGATCATTGAATGTTCTAATGTTAACAATTGTACCTTAAATGATTATAATTTTTTTTAAATCCACTGCTGAGGTACAGCAAACTTCAGCTACCACGTATTTATTTTGTTCTTGCCAAGTTTACACACCTGCTGCTTTTATTTAGAAAATAAACAATGGCAGTGCGTTCAGACATTTTCAAAGGAACCACAACAAATCCGGCTAATAATTGTATTTCACTTAGTTTAATAGAAGCCTGAAAGTTGTTCACATTTATAATGTAGTTAGCTTCATTCATCATGATTCAATAAAGCATTGATTATCTCTTGCCATTGAAAGGAAATAATCAATGTTATTCACTTCACTTGACAGTAGTGATAATGTATTGGCTGATTGGTAACTTGTTGTGTTACCACATTTTTGTGTCTTTCGGTAACTCAATACCTGATCTTTACGAGTGGAGTAACTGGCAATACTTGGTCACAGGACTGAAAATACTTACTTTGTGCCTTGTGCATTGCAGGGCGTATGTGTTCAGGGCCCAGACGCAGGAGATTAAAGAGAGGGGGGGCAACCAAACGAGTGGGATCGACTTCTACATTACACAAGAGAGAGTGATCTTCCTGGACACACAGGTTAGTCAGGGGCTCTTGTTGACTCATGGTGAAAATCAGTTACTGAGACTGGATAAGTCTTTGAGATCTGTTAGAAAGTCAAAGGCACATTAAAATGCACAGGTTGAGGTAGAATGTGTGGGGAAATGTCCTTGTACGTTTATCAGAGGTCAGTTTGACCGCCTTGAATAACTATTACCAGTTTTCTAGTATGTAAGAATAGCATTAACAAATCTTTTTCTGATGCAATTAATTTTGTCTTGCTCCTAGTAAATGTTTCAGGATGATGAACTGTTTTATATACGACCACTTTTAATAGGTACACCTGTTAGTCATGCACTTAAACAATCAGTCAATTATGTTGCAGCAGTGCGATGCATAAATTCATGTGGATACAAAGGTCAAAAGATTCTGCACTGTAGTCAGTTTTTTGGCTGACAAAAATGTGGTCTTTTGTTGTGGCACGTCTGCCGCAAGATTGCCTTTCTGCACTTTTTAGTTGTAAAAAGTGTTTAAGTTCCCATAGACTTCCTGTCAGCTCAAACTAGTTTGGTCATTCTGTCATAAGCACGGCATTTCTTCCTGCACAACTGCTCTCTATTGAGTCTGTACAAACTTTAGAGACTATTGTGCAAGAGATGGCAACATGGTGGTGTAGTGGTTAGCACTGTCGTCTTGCACCTCCAGGGTCCGGGTCTCTGTTTGCATGGCGCTTGCATGTTCTCCCTGTGCTTGGTACTCTGGTTTCCTCTTACAGTCCAAAGATATGCAGGTTAGGCTAATTGGCGTTTCCAAATCGCCTGTAGTGAGTGTGTTCCCTGCGATGGATTGGCACCCTGTCCAGGGTATACCCTGCCTCGTGCCCTAAGCCTCCTGGGATAGGCTCCAGGTCCTCGCAACCCTGAATACAAGATAAAGCGGTATAGAGGATAAGTGAGTGAGTGAGAGTGTACAGGAGATTAGTTTCTGAAATACTCCAGCAGACTGTTTCTTTTAACAATATTTTTATTATCGCAAATTATAAATATGTAGTGCATGTTTTAAGGCAATCTGAATTTACACACATTCCCAACTCCAAGCCAACCTTATTGTACATGTTTAAGAAAGGCTTGACACCAGGCTTATTTAAAGAAAGAAAAGAAGGAAAAAAAACAAAACAAAACAGACTGTTTAAGGTGAACATTACCTTAAGCCCTTTACCTTTAAATGAATGGTTTAATGCACTGTGTGCAGCCACATGATTGGCTGATTGCAAGAAATCTCAGGTGTTTGTATTAAACCTGCAAGTGGAGTGTGTTTGTATGCTGTTCTTGTGTTATTGACATGTCTTACCCCTTTTTTTAGCCAATTCTGAGTCCATCAATCTTGGATCATCTCATTAATAATGACCGCAAGTTGCCACCGGAATATAACCTACCACATACGTATGTGGAGATGCAGGTTAGTTTATAATAAATAGGAAGTATGCCTTACTTTCAACTGTTTTTACTTTTAGTAAACTTAATGTGTAAATATTTGTATGAGCACTAAAAGAGTCAACACCATAAGACATAAACTAAAAATGTTTCACAATGTGTCCCTGAATGAAGGGAGGCTCAAAATCAAAAGTACCCGTCAGTATCTGGTGTGGCCACCAGCTGCTTGAAGTACTGCAGTGCATCTCCTCCTCATGGACTGCCTATTGCGGACAGTCTGAGCAGCATGCCTAATGCACGTTCACGCGAATTAGCAGGGACCCTAGGCATCTTTCTTTGGGTGTTTTTCACAGTTGGTAGACAAATCTCTTTTAGTGTCCTGCGTTTTTAGAACTCTGACCTTAAATGCCTACTTTCTGTAAGCTGTTAAGGTCTTAACGACCTTTCCACAGGTGCATGTTAATTAATTGATTATGGTTAATTGAACATGCATGGAAAACATTGTTTAAACCCTTTATAATGAAGATCTGTAAAGTTATTTGGATTTTTACAACATTATTGTTGAAATACACAGTCCTGAAAAAGGGATGTTTCTTTTTTTGCTGAGTATATATACATAACAGGGCTCAAAAAATGTAACATTATAAAACTGAAAACTGTTCATTTAGTTCACCTTTGTGTGATTTCACCGTTTTTCAAATGTCTTTTGTTTTTCATTATTTTTTCATCAATTGTTGTATGAGATTTCTCTGAAATTGAAATATGTTTTGTGATAATGCCTTTAACTGTAAAAGCCTTAGAAACTATATTAATTGAGATCAATGTCAAACCGTATTTTTCTTCATTCCATCTTGGTTTGTCTTCAGTCTTTACAGATAGCTGCTTTTCTCTTCACTGTGTGCCATGTTGTAGTTGTAGTTCAGGACTGGTTCACAGACATCAACATCTACAGGTAAGAAGTAGTTTTTATTCTTTCATTACAGAAATGCTGTAATGCTCGTCTACTTGTGTTCATGTGTAATGTTTCAGTAATGGCATTGAAAGAGTTAATGGGCTTCTGAGTGGTGCAACAGAAGTGCGTTTGCCCTGTCATTTAGAGATTGTGAGTTTCATTCTGGAGATAGTAGATTCGGTATGGATGCTATGCCTGAACTTGCACACCAATCATAACGAAACTAACCAGTCATGGGCATCTGTAAACTCGCGCAAAGGAAAGGCGTGGATAATAACTTTTTCTCCGAGTATGTTACCCATTCCCATTCCAACAATGGATGGGCAGCAGTTCTAAAAGGTGCATATATGGCTGGCGTCAGGTGTCCCAGAGGAAGCAGGTAATAATTCCCTGGTTAGTCCCAACAAAGAGATGTGTGAAAATTGTCTATAATTAAATTAGGAAGATCAGAGGAAAAAACAAAACAACAACACAAATATTTACTGGTCAGTAATCTCCTCTATCCAACTCAAATTATCACCAGTAAATTTTTAGTTACATTTTCAAATGCTTTTTTTTACATCCGCTATTTATTTCTAATAGGTACTTTTAATAAGGACATGTACAGGGATTTTTCACAGAAATTTAAGTGTACGGACCCTTATGCTCTACCTTTTGATGATTTCCTTACTAGGAATAGGAACTTCCAGGGATATATCACGATATCTTGGTGCTAAATCGATTTTTATAAATATCCCAAATCTCTGTATTTAAAAAAAAAATATATTTTTTTTTGCTTTTTTTACAATTTGAATTGAGCATGGCAAATAATGTGCTCCTACCACACAGGAGGCTGTTCAGCCTGCCGATAGTTAAGAGTGCTCCACCTGTAGGATTATAGAGGAACAGCAACATTTTACCACCTAAAATGCACTCGCTTTCACTCACTCAATCTCTAGCACTTATCCTGTTCAGAGTGAAGGTACACTACTGTTCAAAAGTTTGGGGTCACTTTCTAACTCCATGATCGTTCTTGATCTTAATTTTTTTCTAAATTGTAAAGGAATGCTGAAGGCATCCAAAAAATGCATTAATCTCCTTTGAAAAGTTAATGGTGAGATGTGTCTGCTACATATGCTCTGTAAAGACTTCAAAACGCCTCTAATCTAAGGTGCTGTTCATTGGTCATTTTTCAGGCTGATAACTCTAAATGAACTTCTCATCTGCGGCAGAGGTAGGTTTTGGTCTCGCCCTCCTGGGATGGCCTTCATGAGAGTCTTGACGGATTTTGCAAATGCACTTGACAGTACTGTTCTTGCAAGAACTATTACAGAAAGGCTGACCTCTGTGTTTTAAAATAACAACTAACTGTTGTTTTTGTTATGTAATTACCTTATTCCATATGTGTTATTTTATAGTTTTGAAATCCCCAGTATTGTTGTAGAATGTAGAAAATGAATCACTAAACAAAAACAAAGAAATTTGCAAGTAACCCCAAACTTTTGAACAGTAGTGTAGGTCTGGAGCCTATCCTGAGCACAAGGCTTTGTACACTCTAGACAGGGTGCCAATTCTTCACAGGGCGCACACACTCACTTGCACACTGCAATTAAAAAAAAACTGTGGAAAGAAACGTGATGACACCCATCAAGCATGGTAAAAAGATGCAAACTTGGACCCCTATCCTGAATGTGCGAGGCCACAGTGCATCACACCACTGTGCCGCCTACCTAAAATACTAGCATATATAAATAAAATAATAACTTTGCAGTCAGTGTGGCAATAGATAAATTGCCATTAAATAATCGCACTACATAACTAAAAAGATTTTTGTTCCCCTGTCTTTATTGGTTATTGTGTCTATGTATATTATATAGAGAGAACACCTATACCAGGAATAATAGAGTTTGAAATTAATTATTTTCTATCGCTAATCAGGTTTCTACAAACTGCTGAGATGCTGAAGCCTTCGACTCCATCCGCCAGCCATGACAGTGTTGGTTCATCAGGACCGGATGATGGATCAGAATACTATCCTCACCTCAGTAAGTCTAGCTACATCAAGATCACTATTTTCTGTTGATATTACTGGCAAAGCCACATAAAAATAATACCACTACCAAGCCACCTAAAAATGGCTAGCTAGTTGTCTAGTTAAATGCATGAATACATTCACAAACGCATCTATCAATCTACGTGCATTTATTCAGCCACATTAGGTATCCTACGTTAGAATAGTTCTAATGCAGCACAATGTCACTGAGAACGATTCATAAAATCTCCCCGAGTGGTGTTGTACTAACGATTTCGCCTATCGTCCAGCTATTGTAAGTTTGATTGATTCCCAGATGATGCGCTAGCCTCCCGTAGCTGGGAGCCTAGACAGAGCTGATTGGCCGACTCCCTCAGAGGGGAAGAAATGGAGGCACTTGGCGCTCTCCCAAGTGGCTATAATCAATCATGGGCGTCCGTGAGCTCACGCAAATTGAAGGAGCGAATAACCCTATTTTCTGAGTGTGTTATACACTTCGCTCAAAGATGCGTGAGCAAGCAGTTTGGAGACGAGCTCATTCAGCGTCATGTGGCTCTGAGAAACCACGTTATTGTCTTTCATCATATCTAATTGGAAGCTGTAGCCTTGATGTTATTTAACTACTTCACATTTGATAAATCTAAGACTTCACTTTATTTTGTTTGGTTTGGTCAGCGCTTTTACATGCATGCAGTTGTCTGATTCTGAAATGATCACCTGTCATTCCTTCATGCTAATTAATCCAGGTAGAACAAACAACCTGTGCTGTAGTTACAGCATCGAGATATGTCACATGACCATACTGCCCAGTTTACATGTACAGTACAGTACATAGCAAACAATGGACTTCACCTGTGGACTTCACACTTGTGGACTTTATTTGTTTAACAGAAGCAAATAATGCTGCCTGTGGCTGTAAGAACACTGGCCCTGCCTGTCTGCCAAGCAGGTCTTAATTTATTTAAAAAAACTCACAGACGGGTAAATATGCAGTTGGATGGATAGATAACCCAAACTGTCACCTTTTTGTTTTGTACAATGGTTGAGAAGAGACTGTCGTAAGTTAACTGTCATAACTGCGTGTTTTGTAGTCTTTTTGCAGAACAAAGCAAGAAGGGAGGACTTCTGTCCCCGAAACCTAAAAGATATGCACATGATTGTGGACAAACTGATGGCTCATTCCCACCTAAAATATAAAGGTTTGTCTGGGAAGCTGCTTCTTCCTTGTGTATTAAGCCACAGATCTTGACTTCAGCAAAACTCTCCTTATAATGGGTGTACGAAAGTAATGTACACGCTTAGTTGAGTAAATCTTCCCCCAAAGGGGATTTTCAAAAAGGATTCAAGAGCTGGGTCTAACGTTGGCTATGTTGAGACTATGCAATTTGAATTACCTGTTTTCTATTGTTCATATTACTTCATGTTAATAAAACGTTTGCGTTACTTTCGATACACCCCTTTAAAATACAGGTGTTTTTTTTTTGTTGTTAGTTTTTGTTTTTTTACTTCTGCATTTTTAATTTCATAAGGGTGCACAGCTGAGTCGTTGATGTATAAAATAGGCTTTTTTTTTTTTCATTTATTCAGCATATGTATTTGTCACAGTTGCTTTGATCACTGACAGTGCTGATGTGGTGTTGGTGTCATTAGGCATGCTGTCCATGTTGGAGTGTAATATATTCCCTGGACTGGAGCGAGGCTACCTTGACAATGAAGTGAATCTCTTCCTTTTGCCAGTTTTGGAAAATGATGGAGATGAAGCTTTGACAAGAGCAGGTCTGAGAGACTTATGTTAGTTAATAATTGTGGAGAATGTGTCACAGTATGAGTTGTTTCTCACAAGATAACTCTTAAAACTTTCCTTTGATCTCCTCAACTAATTAAACTGGTTCCTCACCAGTTTGGTTTCTAGAAAACGTGACTGACGCAGTGCCTGTGTGTGTGTCTGTCTGTGTCACTCTTTCCCTGTGTCTGTGTGCCTGTCTGTCTGTGTGATGTTTTTTGTATACCAGGATCTGGATCTGGTCCTCTTTTCTCTCTGCTGCCTGGCTACAAGGGGCACTCGAGCTTTTCCTCTTTGGTTTCCAAACTACGTAGCCAAGTCTTGGCCATGCCTCGCAGTCAGATCTCCCACACCATCCTCACTGAGAAAAACTGGTAGGGCATTTTGAGTGTCAAACTAACAGTGAACATGAATAAAGATTTTAGGTTTCTGTCATGGCTTGATTTATGACTTAATAATGTACACTTATTTAATATTTTCCTCATTTTTTTGTTTCTCAGCAGTTTTTAATTTTGTAAATACCAATATTAGGTTACAAGAATGTGCTACTAACAGCCATTATGTCATTATTTTTACTTGCAGCTAACACAATTTAATGTTTTTAACTGTTTGAGAATTGAAAGAGTTTATCTAAATAATGCCCTACTTACTTAGATTTTACAAATAATTGTGATGCCCTGTTTTTTGATCAAGTGCTAATAGGTGCCACTCAGACATTCACTCCTTTTCATAAATCTAAAGGCAAATGTCCCTCCCGGCTTCATGTCTGAATAGTATTTATTTTTTATTTTTTATTAATGCTATGGCTTTGAGTTATTCAGACATAAATCACATTTAAAGTTAATGTTCCTCGTGACTTTGTTCAGACACACCCATGACTGTGATGGAGAGAGTCACGGTACAAACATGCCTAAGTGGCATGCAGTAACATTAAATAATATGCCCAAACACGATGATGATGTGGTGACGTAGGACGTTATGTAAAGCAGACCGGTCTATCACAACAATCTGGGAAGTGATGCTTCAGAGGCTGCAAGTCATGTTGTCAGGTTGGTCGGTTCTGCGGGTGTGCGAATGCTCTACATTTTTATCATCTTGGGTGGATAATAAACACTGAGCTTATTAAAGTTTTGTAAGGAGTTTTTCACATAGTAGCTAATTAAACAATAATAATAGTTTTAGTTTAAACAACAATAGTTTTCAGCATTACCTTGGCAGGATTTGGTCAGTGTGATCTGGGAAATCTGGCTTCCACCTAATCCCAGACATTATTCCGAACCTGATGATGTGACTGGAATTGTTTTGTTGGACAAAAACAAACACCTGTCTAGAAACTGGTCAGACCTCATATCTTTTAAACACCTCATAGCAATGTGTACCGTGACATAGTCTCTCACAGTCATGGGTTTGTCTGAAAGTATGCAATGTAAAAGTTACCATCTTCTTAGTGACAACTCATCGTTTTAATGGATTGATGACATTAGCAATGTTATGTATCCCATGACTGAATATGTAACCTGTAATTTCCTCAAAAAGTTACACCTTATGTTGCTGTAAACTCGCTTTCTGTTTACTTTTATTAATATCATTATTATTATCTTTTATGGTGTTTCTGACAGAGTAGACATTGTGCATATTAATGTATGTGGCTTGTTTATACCTGCACAGGTTCCACTATGCTGCCAGAATTTGGGATGGGGTAAAGAAATCCTCAGCGCTATCGGAGTACAGCCGCTTATTGTCATAAGCCAGACAAGAAACCAATCTGGAGAAAGTCCACCCAACTTCACTTGCACTAAGGCTTGCCAGCAGTGTTCCCTTTTAAAAACACAGTGGATCTGAGGCAGTGTCCTTTATGTTTAACTAAAACAGGGCTGGAACACTTGATGTTCAGATGACAGCTATAGCCACATGCCGTGTTGTAGCTTAAACAGGGAAATGCAGCAAGCATTCTTGATAAGAGTTTTGTACCAGTAATTTTCCAACCAGTTTTCGGACTGTCCTGGATTTGATCCATCATCCATGTTCTATTTAAATCTACAGATTTAAGGGAAAGAGCAGAACTCTGAAAAGCACTGCAATTTTTTCGTGAAGAAAAAAATCACATGAGATATAAATAACTTATTTTTTTTTAATGCACTCACTTTCATTTCACTTTCACTGCTTTAACCTGCTCAGAGTCATGGTGGAGCTAGAGCCCCTCCAGTGAAACCTAGATGTAAGGCAGGTGTAAACCCTGGATGGGGAGCCAGTCCTTTGCCTGCTTAAATGCATTTAGCCGACCCACTTACTTGGCAGGGTCTGAGGAAACAGGAGAACTTGGAAAAACCCCACATGGACATGTACAAAAATGCTGGACACACAGTAACATGAGCCCAGGATCAGACTATGGATTCTGGAGCTGTGAGGTGGCAATGCTGCCCACTGTAGTCAATGGTCAATATGCCCTCTATTTATTCACTGTCAATTAAAAATAGGATGTAACAAAAATTTGTATGGAACACAATTAGTATGTTTAATAAAACAACTTAAAAAGTATAAAAAATTGCAGTTATTAAGATGAATGTGGTATATCTGGTGCGTTATCAGTGTTGAAAGTATTGAAAACTATGTCTTTGCTGGATTGAGAGATATCAATTAAAGATATCAATTTTACAGTCTCTGATCCATTTAACTGCATTATTGTGCTGCATATAGTTATTAGATGACAGGGTTATACATTGAAGCATGTTGTTAGTAAATCTGCTAAAATAGGCTGCCTAGTAGTTAGTCAGTTAATAGCTTTTATGGGTATTAAGTGGTGTGATGTGTGCCAGGAAAACATTTCCCATGTCACTACATCACCAGCACCACCCTGAACTAGTAAAGAAAGGTTACTTGAATTCATGTGTACTCTTGATGCCAAAACTTGACCCTACCATCTGTGTGTTGCAGCAGAAATCACAACTCATCATCAAATCTTCAGCTGTTCACTTTATTATAGTGTCAGGTTCCTATTCCAGGCTGACACAAGTAGAACCTGATGTGGACTCATGCTGTTGTAGCATACACACATCAAGGTTTGATATGTTGTGTGCTCTGACAATAAATGCTTTTTTTTTTCTCGTATTTTCTATCTTTTATTCTCTTAATTACTTTCCTCTCTTATTGTCTGTACTGCTTTATCCTGTATGCAGAGTCATGGAAATGCACCGTATTTGTCACAAATATTTGAATAACCATGATTTTTTTTTACCCTCAAAACCAGTCTGGCCTCTGACATTAACAAGCCATTGCTTCTGGCAGAGCTGATGCTCACTGGATTGTTCTCCAACCATTTGTGTGATATACATTGTGCTTCTGTCACATGTTGGTTAATTGCATGAATGAAGCCTTGCTCATCGGCTATACTGCTTTATGTACTGTATACAGGGTCACGGGGACTTGGAACCTATCCGAGGAGCCTTAGGGCATGAGTTGGAGTACACGCTGATAATTTATTGCAAGGCACAAACACAAATACACGGGGCCTCACACGACGGACAATTTGGCAGTTAGATTAATCTGCAGAGTAGACAGGCTTTGGACTGTGGGGGGAACCGGAGTACCAGGAGGAAACACACCAAGCATGGGTGGGGGCCATACAAGCTCCATGCACACACAGACCTGAGACGAGAATGGAACCCGGGAACATGGAGATGTGAGGAGACAGTGCTAACCACTATACCACTGTGTTGCTTGTACAGATACACTGAACACTCATTCCTAATAAAGCAATCTGTAAGGATGCTCTGTTGTCATGGTACCCAAGTAATAAAAGGAATTTGTTGGTCCATGATTTTGTTCAGTAAATACTGCTGTACAAAGTGACCTTTATAAGGGGGGTTTCTGATAAAATCTCAGTAAACATACAAGGAAAGGTAGGTGCATATGCAATGACGTAACTCTCTGCCTCTCCCTTTCTCTCTCTTCGTCTGTTTGCGCATGCGTGTGTGCTCACTATCGATAATTCGGTCTATCCTCTAGGAAGCCTTGCTTTGTGACGTGTTTCCGGGACCGTATACGTCATCATAATGCGAAGGAAACTGTCGGACTGATGTTCGACCATAGTCCCAGTTTATCCATTAATTTTTCTGAAAAAGTGGAATCACTGCAACTTTTCTTGGACCTGACTACAAACCCGCACCATGTATGTATTTCAGTGTTTCAGCGTGTTTAATAAGTACACTCGGCGCACGAGCGCTCCACAAATAAGCGTGTTGATGGCGGTAACGGAACTGCTGGAGGAGGAAGGCGCCAAAGCACGATTGGGCGGTGCTTACGTTTGGTGGGCGGGGCAACGATTGTGATAGGAGCTCCTTGTCCGTTTGTTTGTGAATCGTTTCGTTTTAATGTTACAGAATAGACAAAAATATATAGTCATTCTACAAAAATGATGGAAAGTGCTGTCCTCTCATTTAGATATGCCGATACCAAAATAATTTAAATTAATTAACATTTAGAAAATATATATTAAGTATGTATTTTTAATCATAAAACACCTCAAAAGAAAGAACAGTACAAAGAAATGTCTTGTCTTTGATCATAAATCAAAGTGAGCCCGTATACTTTTCATCTAAAGATATGTAGAAGATAATAACATCAATATCTTATAAAAGAAACACTATTAAACACTAATAATTAATAAATACCAGTCACCACAAAGTACATCATGGCTGTTACTGTTACACAAAAAGAGTTTTATTTTGAAATACATTTGACAATTTAAAATTGTTCCTGCATCAGTGAGCACTAGGTGAAAAGGACTGGACAGAAGTAAAAGCTGTTTTAGATGTCTCTCTTTATTTGTTTAGAAATGTCATCATGTATTTTGCATTTCTATGCAAAGCTTTTAAGCTTGTCATCTGTTACTTATATTCATATTATAACTATTATACTATACATTTTTATTTATTTATAACCATCACAGATTGGACATAAAAAAATGATTACATCCAATAATTAATTGATCAATGAAATCCACGTGGAAGCCATTATATAAATGGTAAATAGTCTTATGTTTTTTTCTTCTAAATTGTCATCGGTGTTCCCGTCAGTGATGTTACCAGGAAGAGAAGCAATGCCAGTTATTTAATGTATAAAAAAAAATTAAAATGCATGATAAATCCATTTTTTTTAAGTTTCAAAGTAAATTATTGCTATAAAAGCAATTGTTCTAGGTGTGAAAGAAGAAATACATAGAGATTTTATCACCCACCTTTTCTTTGGATTGACCCACATAATTCAATTATCTTATCAATGAAGTATGTATATTCAGGCCCGTAGCCAGGGGGGGTTCGGGTGGTTCGAACGACCCACCCCCCACTGCCAAAGGTCCAGAATTTTTTGTTATTATTATTATTATTATTATTATTATTATTTTTTAGACGGATTAAAATCGTTGGCCATTATTTAAAATAACACTTTATTACAAAACAATTTACAAAAAACCCCGCGACATGTTACAAGTCTGCGCAGCAACTGACGTTTTTTAAATCTGTGAGGCGGCATCCAGCGGTCGTAATAATATCCATAATATGGGTCGAAAAAGAGCAGGAGAGACGGAAGAGAAAGCAGGCAGCAGCGTCATTATCGCAGAATATTGAACATATTGTAGCGTTTTTAACCGCTAAGAATGAACTTGGAGAGGCGAGTGAGCTTCCTCACTGCCCAATGCAAATGGCTGGGAGTATTTTATTCAGCTGGGTACATAAACAGCACTTATGAATTATTATGAATAATTGTTAAATAAAGCATAAAATAAAATAAGCCCACAAAAAATAATTTTTATCCATCCCACAGTCTTGTAAGTACATTAACTGATCATCTTTTCCCCGTAATATTTGTATATTATTATTATGAGATAATTATTGGTAATATTTTTCAAAAGCATGCACATTATGATACCAGCAGACAAGCTAATTTAGCACATGTCACTAAAATGCAGTATTTAAACCTCAAAATGAAATACAAAATGAGTAAATATTCAAATACAAAATACTGAGAAAAAAGGTCCACTTTTTTAAAAAAAGAACCCCCCCTTGCACTAGGCTGGCTACTGGCCTGATATTGAATACACCAGTGATTAAAAATTAATATATGATAAAACAGTGGGCACTGGTGGCTCAATGATAGGTGTTTCGCCTGCCATGCAGAAGGCCCGGGTTTGATTCCCAGCCAGTGCACAAACACCCTAAATGGAAGGGTTGCACCAGGAAGGGCATCCGGCTTTAAACCTGTGCCAAGTTGTTGTGCGGCCTGGATATTCCGCTGTGGTGACCCCTTGCCAGGAACAGCCGAAAGACCAACAACAACATGATATGATAAAACCGGGCATGCAGGAAGAGTACAAATGTTGTGTTATTTAAGCCTAAATTAAAAGCACACTGATACAATCCTGAAAGTTTAACATGGGCATCTATGATGATTGTGTTTGCACAGGTACAGTAGTTCCTCTCACGGAAAGTAACGGTAGAGCTTCAAATCATGATGTGAGTATATCACAGGCATTGTAACAGTAGCGAAAATGGGTATGTCAGGCCAAGCTCAGGGCTACTGAGACCAGACTACGACACGTCTACAGCGACGGCTTAGATGATAGGCCAAAATAAGAGCTGCAGAAACATTGGAGCAGCGTGAGAAGTATAGCGAGTTGACCGCACACAGCAAGTTGATATTGTAATATAATATTTGAGGCTGAAGAGAGAGCAATTTACTGCGTAGCAAATGTTTTCACCTATGTAACTCAGGGAAAAATCAGGGAAAAAAATTTAATATATAAATATCTTCTTAAAGGCACAGTAAAAAAAAGCAGGTTTTATCATAAATGTTTATGGTAACATAAATAAAATGTTGCAGTGCATACAATAAACTTAAAAACCGAACTGATGTTAATTTTTAGAAAAACTGGATTGAATTAAGCGACGGCCTGGCGCATGTGCAGTGCTAACCGGAACTTGTGTCTTAGTTGGCTTAAATTAAACAAGGTACTCATGCGCTCATCTTAACAGAAGAGATGGTCTTCAAAAAAAAAAAAAAAAAAAAAAAAAACAGTGACAATGAATTATATGGAAGGATTAAATGTAAAAGTACAGATGGCGAGTACATATACCTATTTTAAAGCACACAACTTGATGACATTGAGTCCTTTGGACATTTTGATTAGCTTGATAAAAAAGTTGACAAATGTGTCGTATTGTTTTGTAAAACTTCACACTCCATCGTTTGTTCCTTTTTTCTTCGATGAGGGTTTATTGGCGAGGACTTTATCGGTTTAGGGACAACTTTTACAACTTTAGTTTTTCTTGAATGTCACTGCAATAGTTGACTTAAATTGATCACGTTGCTAAACAAAATACATTTCGACAGTAAATAGATTGCTGTTTTTTAATCATTTGTTATATGCAGTTATGTATGAGTGTGTAATTTTGAACAGCTGAAGCGGTGCTGTTGCCATGGAGATTGCCTGTACGGAGATGACAAGAGCAGTGGCTGGTGCTAAACGACAGCGAGAAGAACACAGAGTTAACAAACGAAATGAAGTAAGCTGCTTGCGTGCAACTTTTGCTCAAACTGAGCAATAAAAATATCAGCGTTTTATTTATTTCTCAAAAAAAAAAATGTTTTGTGCTTAATTGCGAGATGTGCTTTGGCCAAATATTGAATCGATGCGGCATTTACACAAGAACAGGCACTTTAACTTGTAAATAATATAGCCTTGTTACTAATAAATGTTGATAATGTTAACTGTCTTGTTGTGATTGTTTGGTTTTAGTGCACAATGACCTGGAATGTACCAAAGCTAGATGTCTGTAAAGAGGAGGAGGGTGTTTCGGGAGAATCCACTGGTGATGTGTGTGTCCTGTGTGGGGGGCACTTCGCTTTTCCAACTCACCAGACTGAGCATGTGGATGAGGTCTGCTGCCACTTGTGCCAGGTGAAATTCTCCCAGAAGAACTTGCTGGCCTTGCACTTGAAAAACGCACACCCTAAGTCCTGTATGCTCTGTACAATGTGTACTGTACACATGGGACAAAACCTAACAAAGGACCAGAATGTGGAGAGTAACGTGACCCAGAATAAGAATAAATTTCTTCTGGATGAAGAAATGGACGAGGTTGTTGGAAGGATGAATGAAACAGAAGAAAACAGCATTACCAACAGTACAGAAGATTATAAGACAATCAGTTTACATGATCATTCATATGCCTCCAGTCCAACATGCAGGTCTATCAGGGAAACTCAAAATAATGTTGTTATGTACACGAGCAGTGAAAATGTGCTTGTTTTTGTTAATGAAACAGACAAGACATCCCCTAAAGGCTCATATACTAAAAGTGACCAGCAGAGGACGTCAGTGGATGATCGGACAGTGTGCAGTGGCATACATGACCATAATTACTTTTCCATTCAAAACCTTGCAAATCACATGCTTCCCCATAAGACATTACCTTCTCCAAACAATGTGATAAACTCTATCAATAAAGACATAGACGTGTGTAATAGTAAAGCAGAGACCACATTGTCCCCTAAGGACCCATCATGTACTCTAAGTGATCTGGATCAGATAGGGGAGGATGAGCTGGTGTGCATGGGCTTGCTCGACCATACATACTTCTTTAGACCAAGGCTTTCAAATCACACTGTTCTCTCTAAGCAAGTACCTTCACATAACACATTCAGGTTAAGCACACACAAAAAAGAAATGTGGAAAAACCAAGACAACAGCAATAGAGTGACTGTGACTGATCAAGAATCTTCTCAGTGGACTAGTGGAGCTATGTTGGAATCATTACAGTTGAAGTGTAATAAAAAACAGATTCAAGAAGATGTAGTAGGAGAATATGAGGTCATTATTCAAGGAAGTGACCATGAAGACAGTGACACTTTATCCGCAGATGATTTGGCATACATCTCTGACGATGATCTGGACTCTGATACAGATTCTTGCACTTCTTACACTTCTTGCACGAACAGTTATGCTGGCACTTTGGGCAAAGGTTGTACAAGTGAAAGTTGGAGTGCTTGTCAGAAACTAAACTGTGAAAACACAAATCCGAAATCGCCTTCCCCTGTGGATTATAAGAATCCAAACCCTGCACCCAATTTAAATAAAGACCTACGAATCTGGTCTAGCTGTGGCCTCCACAAAGTCCACACAAAAGGGTTTACCGAGCGGAGCACAAGCACACAGCCTTTTATTTGTTCTCTGTGTGAAATTTTGTTTAGTACTAAAGAAATGCTACTAAACCATCAAGAGAAGAAGCACATTTTGCCCACATATATGTGTGTAAGTTGCCTGGAACAATCTCCCACCCAGGAAACGTTCATGCAACATGTTTGTAGCAAGTCAAAGGAATCATTAACCCCATCCATCAGCTCAAACAATGCAAAAGATTTGGCGGGTATGATTCTGGACGTTGTACCCTCATCTGCTGCTGCTGCAGAGTCTTCTAAGCAAGCCCTCAGCACTCCAAATGTCAGCATTATTGATACAGCTCAGAATAAGAATCCTTGTACTGTGTTGAATTCCACATCGCATTCATCGCCCACCAGTCAAAGCACCTCTACCACCCAGAAGCTCCCAGTACAGGTCACGGCCACTGGGTCATCAAGTTGTGCCCAGAAAGTGGTGACAGGTTTAGTCAATGGAAACCAAGGACAAGATAAGTTGCCTATTTTTACAGTTAATCAGAAACAAATTGGACAGGTGCAAGTTTTAAGACCATTGCCCTCCAAAGTGGTGACTCAAACTCGGTCTCCTTCTTCCCCCATTCTCCTTACATCCCAATGTCAAGGACAAAAGGCACATCAAATTGGACAGGTGCAGGTTTTAAGTCAGTTGCAGGCCAAAGTTGCGACCCAACCTCCTTCTCCTTCTTCTACTACCCAGATCCTTTCATCCCAGGGTCGAGGTGGACAGGTACAGGATTTAAGTCCATTGCCGGTCAAAGTGGTGACTTTCTCCTCTTCTTTTTCCACTACTACTGGAGCTACTCCGATCGTCCTTTCATCCCAGGGCCAAGGACAAGTTCCACCCATTTCTAAATTTATTCAGGAACAAATCAAACAGGTACAGGTTTTAAGTAAGTTGCAGGCCAAAGTGGCGTCCCAACCTCCTTCTTTTACTACCCAGATCCTTTCATCCCAGGGTCGAGTCAAAATTCCACCTGTTTCTACAGTTACTCAGAAACAATTTGGACAGGTGCAGGATTCAAGTCCATTGCAGGTCAGAGTGGTGACAAAAACTACTGCTTCTTCCACTATTACTCCTACTACTACTGGAGCTACTCCGATCGTCCTTTCACCTCAGGGCCAAGGACAAGTTCCACCCATTTCTAAATTTCTTCAAGAACAAACCGGACATGTGCAGGGTTTAAGTTCGTTGCATCCAAAAGTGCTTAGTCAACCTTCTTCTTTTGTTTCTAGTACCCAGATCCCTCGTTCATCCCAGGGTCACAGAAAAATGCCACATAAAATTAGAGAGGTACAGGTTTTAGGTCAGTTGCAGGCCAAAGTGGAGATCCAACCTCCTTCTCCTTCTCCTTCTTCAACTACCCAGATCCTTTCATCCCAGGGTCGAGTCAAAATGCCACCCGTTTCTATAGTTACTCAGAAACAATTTGGACAGGTGCAGGATTCAAGTCCATTGCAGGTCAAAGTGGTGACAAAAACTACTGCTTCTTCCACTACTACTCCTACTACTACTGGAGCTACTCCGATCGTCCTTTCACCTCAGGGCCAAGGACAAGTTCCACCCATTTCTAAAGTTCTTCAAGAACAAACCGGACATGTGCAGGTTTTAAGTTCGTTGCATCCAAAAGTGCTAAGTCAACCTTCTTCTTTTGTTTCTAGTACCCAGATCCTTCGTTCATCCCAGGGTCACAGAAAAATGCCACATAAAATTAGAGAGGTACAGGTTTTAGGTCAGTTGCAGGCCAAAGTGGAGATCCAACCTCCTTCTCCTTCTCCTTCTTCAACTACCCAGATCCTTTCATCCCAGGGTCGAGTCAAAATGCCACCCGTTTCTACAGTTACTCAGAAACAATTTGGACAGGTGCAGGATTCAAGTCCATTGCAGGTCAAAGTGGTGACAAAAACTACTGCTTCTTCCACTACTACTCCTACTACTACTGGAGCTACTCCGATCGTCCTTTCACCTCAGGGCCAAGGACAAGTTCCACCCATTTCTAAAGTTCTTCAAGAACAAACCGGACATGTGCAGGTTTTAAGTTCGTTGCATCCAAAAGTGCTGAGTCAACCTTCTTCTTTTGTTTCTAGTACCCAGATCCCTCGTTCATCCCAGGGTCACAGAAAAATGCCACATAAAATTAGAGAGGTACAGGTTTTAGGTCAGTTGCAGGCCAAAGTGGAGATCCAACCTCCTTCTCCTTCTTCAACTACCCAGATCCTTTCATCCCAGGGTCGAGTCGAAATGCCACCCATTTCTACAGTTACTCAGAAACAATTTGGACAGGTGCGGGATTTAAAAACTACTTCTTCTTCTTCATCATCTTCTTCCACTACTACTCCTACTACTACTGCTACTACTCAGATCCTATGTTCATCCCAGGGCCATGGAAAAGTTCCACCCATTTCTAAATTTACTCATGAACAAAACAGACCTTTGCAGGTTTTACATTCGTTGCAGCCCAAAGTGGTGACTCAGACTCCTCCTTTAGTTCATAATACCCAGATCCTCCATTCATCCCAGGACCATAGACAGATGACTCCAATTTCTACAGTTACTCATATTGAAAGTGCACAGGTGCAGGATTTAACTCCACTGCACACTTCGACAAGTAGTGCTAAGTTGCCCGCGAGTAAGGTCTTGCCTCAGCAGCGTCCATCATTTGGAATACACTTACCTCATCCTTTTCAATCTTCAGTCTCTAACTCTGTGTCTGTCCCATCAAAAACAAGCCAACTATCTAAATCCAACGTGCCCTTGCTGGATATTTGTAAGTCTTCTCTATCTACCCCAATCATTACTTCATCCCAGGAGCCTTTAAAAATAGTGGCTATGTTTATGAACCAGAGCAGAGAGTTGGCCCTGCAGAAGCGCTTGTGCCAGAGTTGGCGATCCAAGGCTGTATTCCCATGCCGCCAGTGTGGCGCTGTGTCACGCCAGTTCTCATTGGGTGTGCGCCACCGCTACCAGCACCGTGGGCCACGCCTCCACAGATGCCAGTGTGGCCGAGCCTTTGAGCAGCTCATGCACCTGCTGCGTCATCAGGTTCAACATGCCGAGGCTACGCGCTATGTCTGTGCTACCTGTGGCCAGATGTTCTGTGGTACACAGCAGCTGGCCTGTCATAGGCCCCTATTTAGGATCACCGCCTCTAAAAGGGAAAAACAAACAAATAAGAAGTGCAGAAACACTTTTCAGTGCTACTGTGGACGTTCTTTTATGAGACCTGCCGCCTTATTGTGGCACATGTTAAAAAACCCAAAAGACCGCAAACCACACTTAAAGAGTTTCAGGATTTCTTGAGTTTGTTGAAATTAAAGTTTTAAAGTGAAATGTCACATTTGCAAAAGGAAAAGTCACTAAACTACTAGATAAGTTTTTTTTTTTTTTTTTTAACTGTAAAACTCCCCATGAACTCCCCATGATGTTGCAGTAAATAATGATATGAGTTATGGTGGCAAGTCTTTCTCAATGTCCACAAATTCCTAGAAAGCATTTTATATGAAACTGATTGCTTCTAAATGTGGTATTTGCTGTTGGGATTCAGTTTCTGGGCTGGATATTTTTTTATTTATTTTTTTTTTTAGCATTCATTAGGCATCTGTATTTTGCATGGAGAGATTTTTTTTTTTTGATATCTTTCTAGAGGCATGTATTAGACCAGTAAGGTATACGACTCTTTAGTCAGTGCTCTCTGACCACACCACTATGCCTATAAAAAAATTTGGTTCTCAGGTTTATGCCTGTAAAGAGACCATTAAAGACTGTATGTAGAATCTGGCAACAGGGCTCTCTAGTAACCCTTATAGGAAGATGTGCTTTAACTATCCAACCTCTAGGGAACCTTTTTTATCTGAATGTGTATCATAGTGTAGACACTAAGTGAAAGCATGCTAAAGCAAGCCAATGCAGCCTACTGCACAAATCAATTTCATATGAAACATTTTTAACTGCCTTTGGTTTCAGAATTAATGAGTTGGCAGACTTGTGAGAACGCAGTGGATATATTTGCCCATCAGAGGGCACTACTTTCTAATGAAACATCAGAATCGCATCTCCTGTGGAGAACCCTACCTCAGTTTTAGTAATTATGATTTTTTTCCCGTTACTGCAGCGCCCTTGAGACTGCGTGAAGTCGTTTTATGTTAGGACTACAGTTTTTTTTTTTTAAACTTGCACAACTTAGTTGCTTAAGGGGACTAGCGAAATGTTAACTACATGTTTAAAACACTCCTGCAAACATTACAACAGCACAAGCACAAAGCTGTATTAATTTGTATGATGTGAGAGTCTCAGTCCACTCATTTGATAGAAGAAGTGGCGTTCTGTGCGCTGGGACATTTTACTGTTTATGTTGTTTTGCTTGTCTCTGTTCGGTACATAAATTTCGAATTCTACCAGCTCCGTCCAACTCAGTTCTGTGGTCCAGTGCATGATGACCATTGCTACATTCGCAACACTTCTGTTTGTTCAGAGTTCTGGCTTTTTGGAAACTGGTTTTTCAAACATTTACAAAGTGAATGTAACAATGAGGAAATCCTCATTTTCTGTTTTTCAAAAGTCACAAAATTATTCCTTAAATTTGATATATGATCAAATATAAATTTTCATCAGATGAATAACATTTATCAATAACTGCTTACTGTACACTCATGCCACAGACACACTTAGTTCCTAATGTACTGTAAGTTTAAAATTAGTAAAATGAATGCCAATATCTTGTAAAACCGCTGCATGTCATACGGTGCTGACAAATTGTTTTGCAGTGTTTGTTTCGGTATAATGTCTGTTTAAGCAACTGGAGAAAAACTGGGTCTCATTTTACATTAAGGTTCCATTAGCTAACATTATTTATGACATTAGTTTACCATTAACAAACTTCAAAACCAATAAACCATGTTAATAAAGTAACAAAGTAACACATTCATTGTTTTGTTTAAACATTAACACCACCTACACCTGCACTGATGAATGTTTGTTCAACACATAATTAAATCCATAAGAAGTCAATATAAATGAGCGAAAAATAAGTTAATAATTAAAATGTGTGTCAATATTGGAAGTTAGTTGTGAGTTTTGGCAGTTCAACAAACGCAGGAATGATCGTGCTCATCATTATATGGTATGAACATTTTATTTTGCAGGTGTTGTTTATTTAAAACTGCTGAATCTGTACATTATAGAGCCTTTATTAATTAGGCATAATTAATAGGTTGCATGTTTGCCTGGTTGTATTTGTAGTACAGAAGTTGCCTGTGTGCCGATGCAGATGGAGAAAGGAAGATCGACTTCAGGGTTAATTAAACTCCTTCAACAGAGCCATTTCAAAATAACAGCTTGTTACAAGAACTCTTTATTTCCACAGTTAAGCAATCATATGCTTTGAGGATTCTGATGGAGAAGTGCAGAGAAGTAGATTTATGGGTGCAGTGAGAGAGTACATGAAGTTAGCTGGTGTGAGAGGAAGAGGATGCAAAGGATAGTGTTAGATGCAGGCAGATGATTCACTGTGGCGACCCCTGAAAGGGAACAGCCGAAAGACAAAGAAGATAAAAGACAGTCCGCCAAAAAATTGTATACATACTTCAGGAAAAAAAAAACTTTTTAATACTACATTTTTGCTATACATTATATATTGATACATATAATATCATGATAATAATATTATAGTATTATACATAATACTATTTTTTGGCTGACTCTCTCTCTCTTACACAATTATTATTAACTGCATTTAAACAGGCATATTTTAGGCTGGGTCACAAAACTACTCTAACTGCTTCGGCAGCACGTTTTCTCCCTTGCATAATGACTACTTCATAAATTTAGTAAATACAGTGATGATGTGGCGTCAACAAATTTAACTTGTCCTGCCCACTGCCATTTCTAGAAGACACCTAAAAGGTAGTGAAACATCAAAAGCGTAGTATAGATTGTTGGCTAGAATCTTGTTTTTTATTACATTTTTGTTTTCCTTTTATAAAATGTAAAACAGACATGGATTGAATGGATGACATGCATTGTCTGAAAAAAGCCACCAACATTCCATACAAACTGAAATATAGAGTGCAACTTACTAAATTTGTTTAGAATAAGAAAACGGGACAGCGGAGAAAACTGGACGTCAATCATTTTCTGCATTTGGTTTTATGCCATACCTGGAGTTCAACCCATAAAGTTAGAGTAATTGAGTCAATAATAGGTGTAACAAGTTGCATTGAAGGAAATGTGTTGCATTACAATTTTTATGAATTAAACGGTAAGCAAACAGAATTTCCAGATATATTTCAAGTTCTTACATGATTTCAAACAGATAAAACATACATCTCAGGTTTTATGATGCTTTCATGAAATATAAGCACAGCTGGGCAAAATCTATTAAGGATAACTAGTGAAATAAAAAGAGTTCTTGGTCGTAGGCTTTTGTCCTGATTGGACTGTTCTGGCTGTAAAATGGACCTGCTGGAGTGAACTCAGAAGCCTCAAGATGACTTTTAAAGCATTATGAAATTTACATACGAACACAGTTTCACTAAATCTTTAAAGCATCGAACACTGAAACCATTCTTTGTTTTTTTTTTCAGTGTGACAGATATAGATACACATAAATATTATCATAAATACAATTGATTTTTGCCATAATCCCATATTCAAGAGCGGTAATTGTTCTGTCCGCAAAAAAAAAAAAGAAGTCCATGCAGTCACTGCAGCCCTGGAGGTCTGTGGAAAAATAAATCATTAGTCCTCCATGCATGCCGATCAAAGTCGCCTTGTACAGTTTTGATCCGTGCCTCTGCTGTAGAGTTTCCGAGGAGAACCACATGTCACCTGTTGGAAAAAAAGGAACACACAACCTTATCAATGACCCTTTTATATAATGTCAATGATTTGGTCAATTTATGGGCAAGAAGCTTTCAGTGCAATAATATTAGGACTCATATTTTACTGTAAGCAACTGCAGCTTAACAGTTTCCTTGAGAGGATCAATAAAGTATTCTGATTGTCATTTTCTTTCATTTCCTTACTTCACCTTATTACATGAAATGGCATGGCAGGGATAAAGCATATGATTCCCACCACCCAGTGGGTCAGCCTTTATTTAGATAGGGAGGCTCAACATAACTTTGCGTTATAACAGATAAATAATTAAGCCAATGATCATTAAGGGCATACTGTGCATAGCAAGGATTTTCCCATTATCTCTGTGTTTAACAGATCAATTAAAAATGGGTGGCATGACCATAGGTTTGGCTTGTCCTTGGAGCAATCCACGTCAGTTCAGTATCCTGTATGAGCTCATAATAGAGAACCCAAGGAACTCCATTATCATGAGTAAGGTGTGCTCCGGGATGGGAAAAGGCATCTTGTCTCTTGGATCCAATGCCAATAACCCAACTGAGGACCACCAAGTGACACTAGACTGACAGGACAGTGGTGCATAACTTTATAACAATAAGTTGTAAGTAACTAAAAAGGTTTATAGAAGTCCATCACCAGCTGTGGACGCCTGGTTTCCTTGATAAATACAGATAGTCCCCAAGTTATGAACGAGTTCTGTTCATACGTCGCATTTGTTCTTCAGTCAGATAAAGTAAGTCTTATATGCCTTTGCATTATATGCATACTAATCCACTTTACTAAATCTCTGTCCAATTTCCCCACACTGCCACCATGTGGACAAAAGCCACATAACCATGCCTAAGGAAATTAATTTCCCCGTCAAATGTAACAGTGTTGTCGCTGTGCCTTTAAATCCCAGACGCTATTTTGTCTCATAGCTGTTTTCCACTATATTGGACTGGGAACTCTGTTCCGTTGAGGATTTTCCGAAATCAGGATTATTCACCATCAGGACAGCTTTACAGGACAGCCATTTTCTATCATTGCGCTTCCGGACTGATTCATTGAAATCGGTGAGGCCGACTAATTTCTCCTGCACTCCTACACACACATACAATATCCCAGACTTTAGACATTTTATACATTCACGTACACACTGAAAATATTGTAAATACTGGTGCACTATAGTGTCTATTTTTTTGTTCGATACACATGAGCCGCTTCCGTGATTTGTTCGCATCTACGGATGTTTGTAGAACCACGGTCTGTTCGTATCTGCAGAAATTCGTAACTCGAATTTTCGTAAGTCAGGGACTACCTGTATTTAAAATATGTGTAGAAGGCAAGAAGAACAAAGGGATTTTTAGCCAATGACAAGGAGTTTTTTTTTTAGCCAAATAGTACATCAAATTAAAATTTTATTTGTCACATACACAATCATACACACTATAATATGCAGTGAAATGCTAATACCATCCAGTTACCATGTGTCTTTGTGGTAAGATCTTGGCCTGCGTATGCATGTACACAGGAAGTTAATTATGCGCTGAATATTGCCCCTGATGATTTTGAAATAGAGTCATTAATACCCAAGTGTCCACATATTTTTGGCCCTACCATGTAAGTAGGCTTAGTAGGCTTTTGTAACCCATGTTTGTTCAACTTTGCGTTGCATGCTTCTCAGTGGCATGCATGGGGGAGACTGAGCAGAATTGAGAGAATCAGGCAAATAACAAGATGTCCTTGAAAACCTGTTGCAGAGAGCACATACACTCAGACCGAGGCGAAGGGTCACCTTTTAGCATAACAGTCCCCTAAAGTATGGAAAACTGAAAGAGACACGACTCTGAAGCAGCGTCCTGCTCCTTCAAAGGGAAGGGATCTAAAAATTAAAAAAGGGGCTTATTGATTAATCATGTGGATTAAGATGTTCAATCAGAACTATGCAGCAGAACATGCTAAAGTATAACAGCAAATATTCATAAAGAATGTAACATGGGAAAAAAAATCAAATGATTTATGACTTTATGCTTAATCAGTGAAAGAGTTTATCAGAATGTATTGTCGTTGTAACTGAGTTCCAGTCTGACTACAGTCGGTTAGAGGACATGACAAGCTGGTGTTCCTGCATGTTGCTGTTTGCTTGTCCGTTCCTGCTGAGGCTGTACGCGGTCAAGAATGCATAGCAGATTGACCTACCATTTGACCTAGCGAGTGTTCTCTTATATCATATCAGGACAATGTTTCAAAAACTACCTTCAAGTTGTAACAAAGTGGCATTAAGACAGCAAAGTGTAAGCAACAAAGTGTAGTTGAAGCACTAACCTGAATCCCTGACCTGATTACAAAACCAGGAGCCCACAAATCTAACTCGGATAAAAATAACATTTTATTTAGATGAGCTACTTTCAGCCCAGAAGAATGCAGTGACATCCTTCAAGCTACAGGATGAATTGGAATGTGGGACTTGTCTTGTGTGCACATAGAATGCCCTGTGTCACAAGTCACAAGTTTGAGTGGACCTTGCAGAAGATACATTACATTGTTCCTTTGCTATTGCTAATATCGTTATTAATCTGCTCCCGAGGAATACGTTTTGCTCCGGTCTTTTGAAATGTTCAGAGGATCACCTTCACTACAGTTGTGTCATTCACTCTTACCCTTTCCTATCGCTTCTGCTTAAATTACAAAATGTGTACCTTTTTTTTAAAACATTTTGCTTCTGGTCTTTTGCCATTTTTTTATATACAATGCAGTTGTATAATAATTTATCCCTCTGATCCATATCATTAGTTCACATCAAAGTTATCAACATTTATTCTGTACAGGGTCGCGGAAGGCCTGGAGCCCATTCCAGGAGACTTTGGCCACGAGGCGGGATATACCCTGGACAGGGTGCTAATCCATCTCTCACACAGACTTTGGCCACGATGCCGGATATACCATGGACAGAGTGCTAATCCATCTCTCTCTCTCTCTCTCTCACACACACACACACACACACACACACAGTAGGGCCAAATTTGGCAACACCAGTTAGCCCACATGCAATAACATGCAAACTCCACACACACAGACCTGAGGTCAGGAATTCAGGAATCTAACCCTTAACCCCAGAGGCCACAGTGTTCAATTCTATAATTTGTATAATAGGTCTTTAACAATTGTTAGACTGTTATCGTGACCCTGATGGACTGGGAAGATACCTGTGGACAAGGTGGCGGTGATGCAGTGCTTGGCTCAGCAGCTCGGATGTGCTTTGGAATGACTGACCCAACTCATCCAGCTTCTGCTCCATAGAGATGATGCGCTGCTCCAGCTCTCGGTATGAGTTGTTCCAGCTGGCACTCAGGTCACACATGATCATCTGCATCTGTCCGTTAAAAGATTGCCATGTTGTTGTTGTTGTTTTTTTTTTTTAACCAGAAGAATAGAATAGCTTTAACTACTACACAATTTTACAGTGACATAGCATTTGCAGATTAATCTTTGTGAATGCGTAATTCTTGTATGCTTTTAATTGTTGATAAAGGGTTTACACTACTGCACAATTAAGTTCACAAGATATTATGTTGCTTTTTAGTAGTGTATCTCAAACACTAGTACTTGAAAATGATTCGAAACAGTTAAAAACACTGAGGGTATGCCTAGATGTGTTTGACTGCCATCGGCCACATGGTTTTTGTCACACAAGTGTTACAGTAAATGGCACAAGTGTTCAACAGCAGTGAGGCAGTAATTTATGGAGGGTCTAAAATATATATGCTTTGAAGTGTATGGCCAATGCCCTGTGTTTCAAAAAAGGTGGATGAGTGCTGTGGAATTGTTATACACATGTGCGCTCATCATGAACATGAATGTCATAGCAATACAGATTTTTGTTTCACTGGGCTGTAAGTGTTAAAAGTATATACAAAATGCACATGATATTTTGTTAACTGTTTTCTAGCAAGTTTCACCTTTAAGTCCAGTTCCCACTTTTATGTTTTTAGCTACAGATGGGCTGTGGGTCATGCAGTTAGATTGTGGCTATGGGCCACGGTATGTCGGTGCTCTGTAGTCATCTGCAGTTTGCTGGGCTGGGCTAGGAATTTTTTGAGGATGCTTAAAAAACAACAACAACGTAGCTACGGCTTTTTAAACCGATCATGGCCTTTCGTAGTCAATTATAGACAGCCATAGCGGTGGTGTGTCACGTGACGTGCTGTATTTTTCTTATATAGAAGAATATAATTCTAAGACTAAGAATTCTAGGCACTAAGAAAAATACATTTTTCGGATGTATTTTTCTTAGTGCCTTCTTATAATTTTCCTAGACTGTGTTTTCCCAGGTTTCTTTGTCTCTTTGTTGAGTTCTTTCTCATTCCTTATAGGGCAACATTTCTTATATAATTTTCTTTGACTGTGTAAAGCTGCTTTGCAACAATGAAAATTGTTAAAAGCGCTATACAAATCAAGTTTAATTGAATTGAATGGAATTAAAGTCTCTATCCTTCTCTTACGTTGCTTCACTTTCACCAGAACATGTTAATGTCTTATATTATCTTGATGTGTGTGATGGAAAGGGTATGAATAAAAGAACAATCAACACTAGCATGTGCATCTGTGTGTTTCTCTTGGGAAGTGTATTGAAGCTGGGCAAACACATCGAGTAGTTCTTCACTTAAGTTAAACATAATAGGAGGTATCACTGGTAAGTGAACTTTATTATTGTTTCTGTAATTTCTGTTGTAATAATTGATACATGATGTCAAGCACGTTAGAATTAGTATTAAGTGTCAACCTCAAGTTAATAAACAGCAGGAGTTATTTTTAAAGTTAAAGCATTTCATGTTATATATACATTTGTTGTAGTTATCTGTCTTCTTTGTGGCTTTTCTGTGCCTTTATTCAACGCCAGTATATTTTACTTTAGCTCTGTCTTTAGCTCTTTGTTGTTACACAACCACCACCATGCCTAACAGTTGGTACATTGTTATGAAGTTGAATGCCTGATCAAATGCTTTTATATTCTTGACAACCCATTTTTAAATTGTACCTTTTTAAGTGACATGTCAGTCACAAATGAGTTTGAGCTGGCTCTTTTGAGATCAAAGAGCTGATTGAAAAAAAAAAGGTTATTTTGTTATTACAATGAGTTCACTGTAAAATGCTTTGATGCTGCTGTTTTGCACATAGTAATTATTTGTTTACATTTGTTACAGTACTGTATATGGCACACCATGTTCTGTTCCTACTGTAGGTCAATCCAAAATATGCTGTCAAACAAACCCCTTTTTACCATGACACAGAGATTTCACTAGCTGAAATGAATCACAGTGATGAAAGTTGTTCTAACCTGTACTATTTAGCCAAAACCCAAAGAGAGAAATAAAAACCATGGAGGTGGTGGACAGTCCTATAAATCTCCAAAGGTTCTCTTAATCTTCTACCTTCTCTTCATCTTCTGTACTGCCTAACCTATACAGGGTCACAGGAAGCCTGGAGCCTATCCCAGGAAAGGTGGGGTACACCCTGGACAGGGTGCCAATCCATTGCGGGACACACATGCACACACCACACACTCATTCACACACTACAGGAAACTTGGGAACACCCATTCGCCTAATCTGCGTGTATTTGGACTGTGGGAGGAAACTGGAGTACCCAGTGGAAACCCACTGAGGACAGGGACAACCTGCAAACTCGCACCACAGAGACATGGCGGGAATAGAACTCTCGTTCCTGGAGGTGGGAGGCTGCAGTACTAAATCAACGTGCTGCCAGGTTTCTCTTTATATCTCCACTTATTCTGCTTCAGATAACTAACTGTTCCCATATAGCATGTTAGGGAGGGTGTATGTTAGTAGCTAGTTAGCTTTGTAGCTTGGGTTAGCCATGAACAAAATGGTAAGGTGAGTCATGAACCTGTCAGAATGATGGCGGAAGCTTATGCTAATGTTAACTAGCAGTAATAAAAGATCGAAACAATTCTGAAGGACAGAAGTAATTACTAATGAGATAAAGTGTTATTTAAAATGACAATGTTAAAACAAAGATGTGTTTTCTTGCTGAAAATGCTACCGTTTAAATGTGGGTTTTGGCAGGCAGCTGCTCTCCCCTCTTTCATGTACCCCCACTGAATCTTTTAGTCGTATCCAGTATCGTACCCTACCGGCCTACTTTTACCTATGGGTAATCTAACTAACAAGAAGTTCAGGGGCCTTGGACTTGGCAAGATTAAAGACACTTCAGCACCACTGAATTTAGAAAGTATGTGGGTGTTTGTATATGCCTTGATGATTAGAAACCCAGACCATAAATTGAACCTTGTTTTCTAAGTTGTTGTGTTTTTCTTTTATGTACGCTGTATGTTGCGCAAGCATCTTCCACCCCCAAAAAAAAGACCAGTTAAAAAATTATCCTGAAAGCCCAATATTGCAATGATTTTCATGTTCATGATGAGTGCATATAAAGTTCTGACTACAACTTTATAAATGTTTGCTGAGATTTTCACGAAAAAAAAAAACAATTAAAAAAAAAATGACATAAGTTTTAGTATTTCAGAGCATTTATATCAACCTTGGAGAGGTCCACCATCTCACTTGTGTAGTCCCTCAGTTTTCTCTGCTTCAGCCGCAGGTGACGAAATCTATATGTGGAAAATGTAAAAAGATGAGGTCAAAAGACAGAAACAAGTCCAACCATAAAAAACAAAACAAAAAAAGAAACAAAAAAACCCTGTTTTTGGCAGGCAAAGTTGCTAGTTTTATTATATGTTGAATAATGAATCCTACTTGTAAAATTCTTTTCCCTTAATTTTTTTATTAGGCTAAAATGAACAATTGTAGCTCTTGACATTTCTTATATTGTACAGTGTTTTATGGATTCCTTTTTTCATCATAGCAATGGTACTTTTTTCCAACTTTGGAAGAAATGTCTGGCCTTGGTGTGTCACCACATGAAATAATAGCCCTCAGACAAATATATACACAAATAAAAAAAATGGACCATAAATATAAAACGAGAAATAGAAAAATGGCTACTGACTCTCACATTTGGTGATCTGAATGAATGAACTGAATGGGCTGTTGTCCCAGTTGTTCTTCCCAGAATATTTTTAGCGATCATACTGGCTGTGAAAAATCCCTCCCCCCGTCAAACATATGCAAAAGTGTACGCTTACATTATGTCTGGCTTAAATATGTATGAAAAGTTTGAAGGCGCTCAACACAGGTTCACAAATTTACACATCTGTACTGTACTTCCTGTTCATGATTGGCTCGAATGATGGTGATCTCCTTATCAGCAGGATGTTGAGAGTGCAGATTGTAAACAACAGATTACAGGCAACGACTGAAAGATAGATGACTGCATCAAATTGCACTTACTTTACGTTCAGTCCTGTTATTAATATTATGAAAAACAACTTAATGCATTTGAAAAATCTTTTTCTTCCAATTGCTTCCATTAGGGGTTGCAGCAGTAGTCTGCATATTTGATTTGGCACAATTTTTAAGGTGGATGCCCTTCCTGATGTGACCCTCTTAATTTATCCAGGCTTAGAAACAGCACTAAAACTGCTACCCCTAAATGGGATTCAAACACAGGCTATGGCGGTGTGTGAGTCCTGTATGCTAGCCGTTAGTCTGCTAGCCACCAGTCTACCTGGGAAGCGTATAAAAACCTTAGGATGTCATTTAAAAAAAAAATCTTTGAACTTTGATCTCACCATTCATTACCCATGTGTATATTGATAATGTGATCCAACCCAGTAAGCAAACAAAAGATAAAAGAGTAAGGATAAAAATTATCCTATAAATATCTGTTCCATCCAATCACCACGCAACCTCCACCCTGTACAAACACACTAGATGTGAGGTGGTCTGCTCTTGTTCGCCATTGTTTGAAACAAAATCTGCATACATCCTATCATATGCTTTTAAGCTGGTATGGACCCTTGAATGTACAGAATGCACTGTGTCTAAAGCTGTAGTAGATTAGGTTACTTACATACGGATGGCCTCCAGCAGGCATCTCTGGTGGCGTCGGTTCTCACTGTGCTTGTCCCTGGCCTGGGTGGTGCGGTGGAGAAGCCAGCATTCCCTCAGCACGTTTGCAGCAGCATTGCGGATCTTTGGCATAAAGAAGAGTCTTAGTGTTTAACCTTTTTTTTTCTTTGTTTTGCACAGAATTTTTACAATATACTTTGTTATGTAGATCGTTGTCACATAGTTTAAGGAAAGCATGCCCAGAATCCTACTGTAATGTGCAAGAGGAGGAGCCTGAAACTGTTAAATGTTTTAAATATTATTCAGTCATCTGTACTACCAGTACTTGTATTTTTCAGCCGTTCTATTAACCACAGAATTAGTTTTAAAATGAGCTCAGTGCTTGATCCTCATTCTGCCTTTTTCTGTAATACTGGTGCAAGGTTCACTGCTAAATCCTGCCAAAAGTAAATGCCACTGCCATAAGACTGTAATGATGAAATAATATGGAAATTAAAAAAAAAACACCAACGCAAAACTAAAACCAAACCGTATAATGTATACTTCAGTTTACAGTTATTATGAGTAAAAAAAAACGCGCTTGTGTTCACTCTCACTACTGTTACATCAGCACTGCGGAAGCAAATGAAAAGGAAATGAACAGAGTACAGAGCAATGTGTACTCTAAGAACAGGATCCACAACAGAATGAACATGTGGGTTACAGACTGAGGTTTGCATTTTTTCTGGACTTTGATTCTATTCTTGTCCATGCCATCTTCCTGAGTGCACCGTTCTACCCCAGGTTGCTCATTATGATGTCACACCCTCACTGGCAATGTTGTGCTGTACGGTTGGATATTATTAGAGCATCCAGATGTCGTCTTCCAAATCCACCAGGGTAAATCACTGACAATGACAGCTAAAGTCCACAGGACAGACATTTGCAGACATAAGCATGCACCCAGTGACATGGATGGGACAATTGGCAAAGCATGAAGTGAAACCTCAGACATGCACAACATTTCAGTGATCAGGGGAAATCAACTTATGTACCTTTTATAGTGCAAATTTCTGAGTAAGAAACACCTGCCCACCCACTTGAGGTGAAACACACTTCCCTCCTTTTATTAAAAAGAAATCCGACTTTTCATCAATGGAATCTCTCCCGGTAAAGTCCGCCAAGTGTGTTTATTTTCAGACTTCTCCTTCCCTCTGATAAGCAAACAGATGGATCCTGTTAGAAAAGTGTAACACAGTGCACCCATCCTTTCAACATCCCTATGCCCCACCTTCTCCTGTCCTCTGTCATAACACAAACTGGATTGCACACATGCAGGCTAGTGCATGCAAGTTTCCTGTCCACCTCTCAAACTCACACTCAAACTGACACAAGTCCTTTTCCTGACAGTGACCTGATTGTTTCCTGCCTCCGATGCTTTTTGGAGACCACACTGAGAATTTTCCTTTATCATGATGACCTCTGTAATGCCCTTTAGTGGGGAAAAAAAATTCTAAAAAAAGGCCCAGAAACGATAAAGCACATGTGGTGTGGAAAATAACACCTGCTCCATCTGTCCAGCTTCATCCCTCAGCTCATTCCTATTGTGGTCATTTTGTGTCCCAATTGAAGCACTTGGTAAATCATTGACATGTGTATTATGTTTATCAAAGCAGTTATTATAAAATATTATTTCTATAAACAATATTTGTATGTACAGTATAATGCCTATAAAGTATGAGGAAATGTAAGTGTTACACACCAATAAGCCATAACATAAAAGGCATTGACTAAAACCATCCTAGGTTTTGGGTTTGCCTTGTGCCACCGGCATTGCTTAGGCCCTTTGGGGTGTTCTGTGGTGTCTGGCACTGAGACATTAGCAATAGAGCCTTTGGATGATGCGAGTTGTGGGGTCCTCAGTGGATCGGGCTTGTTTGTCCAGAGCACTTCATAGGTTCTTGATCTTATTGGGACCTGTGGGCATGGGTGAGCTCTTGATCCTGTCACCAGTTTACTGATGTGTTTTTAATAATTAATGCTATTCAATTTACCTGGTCAGTGGTGTCAATATTATGGCTGATCAGTGTATGTTAGTAAGTACCTTTGCTATGATGTAGGGTACTTACAGTACATAGAAAGTCTTTCCTTACCTCTTTAGATATCTGGATATCCATCATGAAGAAGTGAACATGTTTCTCTCCTTTGTTCAGTGCCAGCTTCTTCGTCACAACTGCGACTAACATAGCAGTGCACGCTACACCCTACCAAACAGACATATATATTAAGCAGGTTATTATCTCACATTGTGCCGTTGATTTCCAAAGCACCGCTGCATTTAATAAAAATGCATTCATACAGAAATGAAATCTACTCAAGCATATTTCAGTTTTAGTAATGCGGATTATCTTTACCTGTTCTTCTCAAAGGCTTGCATTAGTAAAAGAGAGGAAAACAAAAAAAACAGTCATATTGTGTTTTGAAATGTGTAACCAGGATATTATTTATTTAAAAAATCATTTAGCATTCAGAAAAGAAATGAGCACAGCAGTGAAAAATAAATCATCCTCTAAATCTTCTGTTTCTTCTGTTCTATCACTGGGTAGGACAAAGCAATACCTGATGGAGCAAAAATCCATCCATCCATTTTCCTTACCATTCATCCTCCAGTCTAGGGTCACAGAAGACCTGGACACTATCCTCAGGATCTCAGGGCACAAGGGACACCCTAGACACCCTAGATGGTGAACCAACCCATCACAGGGCACAAACACACACAGTTCGGAAATGCCAATCAGCCTACAAGGCATGTCCATTGGACTTTGGAAGGAAACCCATCGCAGGAAGAACATGCAAACTCCATGCACAAGGACCAGAGGGGAGATTTGAAGCCCTAAGCCTGGAGGTGAAGTGATAATCACTACGCCACCTTGCCACCGTTGAGCAGTAGTTACATTTTAAATGTTCAAAAACAATTGCGAGATTGTTCTTGAGTGCACAAATGTGTGTGAGAGACAAGGAAGCACATCCTTCCTGCAATCTGTTCACACTCTCTCCAGAGGATATGAGTTATGGGAACACATCCCTAAAACAGCTGGCACATATCAAACCACCCACACATTCTTAGGTTCAATAATTAATTCACAGTTAACTGGTAATTAATTACCAATAATTCAATTACACAGTACATTATTATCTTCGTTTCATAACCTTAGAGTTGACAACATCCTTTTAAAATCGCAGAAGGTCTTAAACTGGGCTTACAGTAGGTGATGTGGATTAATTGTGATCTTGTTGTCTCTGACAGAATTCTTTTTGTATTAGATGGTAAAGCCTTTATAAATCATCTGCTGTGAGAAGATAAACAATGTCTGATAAATTCACAAACAGGAAGTAACAAACAATGTGTTCTCTCATTACAGTAATTAAGTACATGATTGGACATGATTGAACCTTTTGAGTAATTTTAATTCATAGTGCTGTCACTTTGCTACCTTTATTTTACACCAGTCATTCGCAAATGTGCAGTGGACCACCTGCTGTGTACATTTTTGTGTTTACCATGCTTTATCACACTCACTTCAATTAAGGAAAAACTGCAAATTAACCGATTAGTTAAATCAGGTGTGCAAGAAGCAGGTGGTCCTTCAGGGCTGGAGCTGAGAATCACTGTTGCAGTGTAAAAAAGAAAAAGAGAGAAAAAAAAAGAATGCATTTAAACTCAAAAGACCAGATGCAAATGAAAAAAAAAATGTCCAAGTGTTAAATAATTCAATTTTATGGCCTAATGAAAATAAAGCATTTTACAGCTTTACATTCAACTTGTATAATCATAGAGCTGTGGCCAAAAGTGAAGAAAAAGTGAAATTTAATGTTTTAATGTAATTATATAATTCTTAAAATAATGACCATCATGACACTATAAATGATGTTATTTTATGCTATACAACAGTCATACGGCTTCGTCTGCTGTACTTTGGTGTCACTTCAGAAAGTAAAAGTCCTGCCACATATTTGTTCCATGCATTAACCAAACCATCTGATACTAATTGGTGCAATTCAGTCAGAACTAATTACCTGCATCATCTGTTTTAATTTACAAAGATAATCCAAGTAAATACCAAATACTTACATATAAAGTCTTTCCTTACCTCTTTAGATACCTGGATATCCATCATAAAGAAGTTTTAAATGATTATTGAATTTATTACGCGAAAAGCGCTGTCCAAACCTGGCCCTATGTGAAAAAGTAATTGTACCCTAAACCTAATAACTGGTCGTGTTAACAACTGCAATAAAGTATATTTGATGTTAGGCAACGAGACTTTCAAGGTGGACAGTTTTGTCCCACTCTTTAAAAATGTTTTTTTAATTCTGTCAAATTGGAAGTTTTCAAGAATTAACTGCCTGTTTCAGGTCATCTCAATCGAATTTAAGTCTGGACTTTAGTCTGACTAGGCCAGTCCAAAACTATAATTTTGTTTTTTTTAGACATCCAGACGTGGACTTGCTGGAGTGTTTCAAATCATTACCCTGCTGTATAACCCAAGTGCACTTGAGCTTGAGGTCACAAACAGACAGTAGGACGTTCCCCTACAAGGATTTTTTGGTATAGCACAGAATTCATGGTTCCATCAATTATGGCAAATTGTCCAGGTCCTGCAGAGCTGCAAAGCCCCAGACCATCACACAACCACCACCATGTTTGTATGACTGTTGGTATGATGCTCTTTTTATGGAATGCTGTGGTAGTTCTTTTTTATGAAATGTTGTGGCAGATGCCACAGGATGCACATCTTTCAAAAACATTAACTTCTGAATTATTAGATTAATCAATAATCAAGATAATCGAGATGTTTTTGGTCAGCAGTGGCTTTCGTGTTGGAACACTGACCTTAACTAAGAGGCCTGCAGGTCTTTAGTTGTTGTTCTGGGTTCTTTTATGAGCTCCTGGATAAGTGGTTGTTTTGCTCTTGGAGAAAATTTTGGTAGGCCGGCCAATCTTGGCAAGGTTCACCACTAATAGAATTTTTTTTCCATTGTCATTGTAGATAATGACTCTTACCGTGGTTCGCTGGAGAAGCCTAAGAAATGGCTCTTTCCTGACTGATGATGATCTCAATCATTTAAGTGTGACAAATATGCTGAAAAATTAGTCAAAATACTTTTTCACAGCACTATAGATAGATAGATAGATAGATAGATAGATAGATAGATAGATAAATAGATAGATAGATAGATAGATAGATAGATAGATAGATAGATAGATAGATATTGATTCATGAAGGAAATTGGTTTGTCCTATCAGCTCACAATTACAAACCAAACACATGACAAATGTTGATACATAAATTGTCAAGAACAATAAATTGTTCCGGTAATAAAGTGAGCATGAGTTAATAACTATAATAAAAATAGTACAATAAAGATATGTGTAGTCACTTTGAGGTAGGCGAGTGCTCTTGTTTGCACATTTGCACGTGCACTTTATGTTGTCTATTAAAATGTTACTTAGCTAGTTAGTTTTTGTTAATTTATGTTGTAATTTATGTTAGGTCTCTCTGTCCTGTCTCTGCTAGCAAGCTAACTAGGCCTCTTGGTTAGCTAGTTTAGTGTCTGTGGTAATTTATGTTGTAAATTTATGTTGCATGTAGCACCTTGGTCCTGGAGGAACGTTGTTTTGTTTCACTGTGTACTAACTGTATATGGTTGTAATGACAATAAAGCCAACTTGAACTTGAACTTGAATGTGCCAAGTGTAAAGGAGTGTCCTTCTCAACCAATGGGCAAAAAAGTGAAGGAAGACTGATGGGAGTGTGAGTTGTTCTCATGAATTTTATCAATCAGGAATGGAAGCAAAATTTCCTTCCTAGGAACTCATCAAGTCACCCTCATGGGGCAAACGTGCAGAAAGAATATATTCATTCCAACAAAAGAGGAAAAATCGGATGAAGTGATTACATGGGTAATATTTAGCTTTTAAACAAATTATCACAGTTTTACACCACCCATCTTTTCATCCTTTGGATTGGGTCAGTCTGTTCTAATAGTCTGTTGTGCAAATACTTTTTCACGGCACTGTACTTGGTTCTATATAGTGTAGCTGAAGTATATGCTATGTTTCTTTTACTTGATTAACTGATCTTATAATTCAATACATTTATTCTTTGTCTGAAAGCTGAAAAGCTGTGTAAAGAAAGGTATATTGTGTGGACACGTAATGTTTTATGAACCTGTTTGTTGTTTTTTGTAATAAAACTGTATACCGTATACATATACAGTATACAGTATATATATATATATATATATATATATATATATATATATATACTATACTAAAAACTATATATGTATACCATAAATACTATATATACTACATATATACTATGGTACATATCATATATATATTATAATATAATATAATATAATATAATATACTAATATCTACAATCTATTTATTTTTCCCTTCTCTCTGTACCTTACTACTGTTTGTGTAACCTGCTGCTGCTGTAACACAGTAATTTCCCCCACAGGTCAATACAAAAATTAAAACAAAATAGAACAAATTAGATAAATTATTTATGACATAAAAAGTAATCTGAAAAGTCAGTACTTAAGGAGTTTTTCATCAGACAACTCATTCATTCTCACTTGTGTTATCTCCTCGCTTGGCCAGAGCGAACGTTGTCACAATCTGATATACATATAAGACGCTTCAGTTAAAGCCTTTGACCTTGCTGACTTCAACACTGATCACAATCAGTGGCGATTGCTTAATGTGTTTCACAATGTAACTGACAAGAAAAAAGGAACATCAAAAACATCTTGAGGACAATTACGGCACTAAATCAGTGATGATTAAACATGGTAGTGGAAGGCCTTCTGTCCCCCTCACTTTTAATTTTTTCTCAGCACACCTCATTTAAGTACTCAGCTAATTGCCAGAATTTTCTGAATTGGAGTGGGAGTGACAGAGCAGGGTAGACACTAAATTATGCGGGGAAGCGGGTCGTCCAGGACTAGGTTTGAGAACCACTTCTCTAAATGAACAGTGGTGCTACAGTACAGTATGTGTTTTTTTTTTGTTTTTTTGTTTGCTTATCCTGTTTATTAGAAGTTTGAGCACACAAAACTCTGCCTGCTTGTCAGTATTATCAGACTGAAGTGACTCGACTAAAAGTGTTATTGGCATGTAACTTTAGACATCATGCAGTGTAAATAATAGTAAAATAGTAAAATACATGTTTTAGAATCAATAATGCTCCATTTTTGTGCCTCCTTTCGTTACAGAAACCTGTTCCACTGTTGCCAGCTTCCGATCTACAATTTGTAAGAGTCTATTTAGACCCTCGACCAGCCAGTTCTGATTCTAACCCAGCAAGAGACCCTAGTGATCCAACATCTTTTCATGCTATATGCAAGTGATACGAAGTGCTGTAACATACTTAGGTGTTTATCTTTTGGTTGCCTTCTCTCTATATAACCAGACATGGAAGCATTGCATAGTCTTTCCTCCAAAGCCACTTCCAAAACGCAGTAAGACAATTTCACCGTGCATCATTGGGACTAAAGTTGGAGACCAAAATTAATGTTTTGGTCCTGTACACAATCAGCATGTCAAATATGATGAGAGTTCATTGATGCTCTGAGGCTGTTTTGTGTCTTGTGGTTTAGATGCTCTTTTGTTAATTAAGAACATTATGAATTCTGCTCTATGTACCAAGATATCTCATGACAGATCAACATACAAATGGTTAAAAAAAACACACACAAACACAAAATTAGTGTTTTGTAATGACCATCTCTACCTTTGGATTTAGACCATCATGAAAAAACGTTATTGTAATTGAAGACAGAATTCCACATTCATTACCAAAAAACAAAAATAATAGTGATTTAAATGCTCTACATATAGAAGTGAACCAATATTTCGTGCAAGTGTCTGCAGCCTTGACAGACATTAGAGGAAGTGCTTAATTTCTCTCTTGTTTAGGCAACACAAAAGATCTCAACCGTACGAATGCGGATATTTAGAAAGAAATGCAATGCTTAAAAGATTTCTGTGTTTGGAAAAAGATTTTGAAATATCCTATATAAAAAAAACCTTTTGGCTGAATTTAAATTTAATTTGGTATTTTTTTGCCAGAATTTTTTATGTATTTTTTTTTTTAAACCGGTGAGTGGGCGGCACTGTAGCATAGTGGTTAGCACTGTCGCCTTGCACCTCTAGGGTCGGGGTTCGATTCCCTCCTTGAGCATGTTCTCCCTCTGCACTGTGTGGTTGATTTCCTCTGGGTACTGCGGTTTCCTCTCACAGTCCAAAGACATGCAGATAAGGCTAACTGGCGTTCTCAAATTGCCATAGTAGTGTGTGAATATCCATGAGTGTATGTGTGTGTGCCCTGCGTTGGATTGGCACTCCATCCAGGGTATACCCCACTTCTTGTCCTAAGTCTCTTGGAATAGGCTCCCCCGCAACCCGGTAAACAGGATAAAGCGGTATAGATGGTGAGTGGGTACAGTACAGTATCGTTAACTAGCCTATTGTATTGTTCCCAGTGGATTAGGAAATGTTTTATTTGCCTTTCAATTTTCCAAGACTTACATACAGGCTGGCACACCCTCCAGATTTAACCGGTGCCAAATGTTATAAACCACCTAAAATGGCAATGGTGGGATGTTTTCATAAAAGGGACTTATAAAAACATGGTCTGAGGGAGAGTGAGAGGAGTGAAAGATTATTTTCCACTTGGCCAGGGAGGTGTCTAGGCCTGACTCAGGTCACACTCTCTAATGCCATTTGCTTATCAGCTTTGATCAGGAATAAGCTGAGGGTCCTGCTGTGTGGGATACTTCTCTTGTCATCTTGCTCCTGCTGTCACTAGCACTGGTTTGGTGCATTTGGGAGCTATAATGTACATTAATATCCGCACAATTAAGACAATTAAGCAGGCTCCACCATTAAAAAAAAACATGTGAACATATGTATGAGAGACATGAGTTCTGTGTGCACATCTCTATCAGTCTGCAATATTATAATAGCTTTTGACTGGTGCAAGAGAAAAGCAGTCGCCCTATTGGCAGGAGGTATCAGTTTAAATCCTGGCTTAGCTCTTCTGGCTAGCAACCAAAGGAACAACATTTCTTATGTTTTTTTTGGTGAAAAGAATGTAATATTCTCTCAATTTTATCAATCGCATCTACAAGCCTATAAGGCGTATCTGTGAGCTTATTTATGCAAAAGACAGCACTTAGTCAAGTTTCCAGAAAGTGAAGTCTATTTATGATGAATCTACACTTCTTACTATACTCCCAGTGGATCCAGAGCCTATTACAGAATTGCTGATACACATGATACATGATACAGGAATACACTCGGAATTGTATGCCAGACCATCGCAGGACAGCATGCACACACATTCATGCGCTCGTTCACACTTACAGGCAGTTCTAGCATATTAACCCATGGCCTGTTTAAAGCAGTTCATACTGTATACTTGGCAGAATTCATTCCTAACTCTAATATTTGTGATTTATTTATTTTTAACCATTACCAAATATGGAATTCTGCTTATTTGCTTCCCTAAAGAACCAATATTTTAAATAATTTTCACATACACCCATGGCTGAGCAGTGCAAAACGTCTGGGCAATATTGTACTTACCATGACGCCTGCGAAGAGACAGACCACTTTGCCACAGGTGGTTATTGGAGACACGTCTCCATAACCTACGGTAAGGAAGGTGATAGCGATGAGCCAGAGAGCTGTACCCATACCACCCGTCTCTACCTGGGCCTGCCTACGGAAGGAGACATCAGCCAGAATAGACAAACAGACTATTATACTGGTCAAGATAACATGGTTACTTACAGTGGATATGAAAACTCCATATATACTTTTGTTTAAAACGGTATTAAAACCAAGATAAATCATGTCAGATTTGGTGACATGGTGGTGGCAGCATCATGCTGCTCTTCAATTTTGAGAGGTCCTTTAGTCAACTTTGAGTAGGGCTTTAGTTTTTTATATGTGCCCCCCCTCCCTTTTTTTAAGGGAAATTGGATATGGATGTAGATATGGAACATAATACCGCCCCAAAAGTCCAAATCAATAAAAGTAATGGCTTCAGAAGAAGAAAACTGTATGAAAAGACTAAATCAAAGACCTGATTAAAATCATATTGAAAATTTGTTTAAGAACTTGAAAAACTCTCACTCTCAATATTTATTGTAGTTTTTTTTTGGTTGCTAACTTGTGTTAAATATTAAAAAAAGATCTGACAAGGTTTACGGTTTTATTATTGGCATAATTTTTTAAATATACAGCTTCATAAATATTTGCACACTTAAAAGGTTATGGTTTTTTACCTTTCAAAATTAAACAATGAATATGAGCCCCCCCACCATGAGCCCAAATGTTTATTCTTTAAAAGAAAGGCCCCATTGGTGAGGTTAGGCACACCAACTGGCCTGAATGATCTTGGAAAACAACAGTGGTCCATGATAGAGGAATTCTTAATAACAATTGGCCACATTAAAAACATCCTACAGAAAGATGGCATATTGGTGTCAAAGTCAATAATCAAAAGTGTCCTTTACTAGAGTAAATATGGATGTTTTAACACAATTTTGACATACAAGACAAAGATCTACATGCACCAGACTGATTGAAAGAGCACTACGTTTTCTGCAAAACATGTTGGATGTAGAGTTATGGCATGGGCATGGATCGCTGCCAGTGGAAATGGTTCCCTTGTTCAATTTTGATTGTGCACTACTGATAGCAGAATAAATGTACAGTGCTAAGTTGGGATACTATCTGCTCAAATTCAGCCACATGTTCGTTAAATAATCATTGTAGTTGGACGATTAACTATACCAAACCATACATTAAAATACCTCAACACCTTTTAAGGCAAAGAAGTGGATTGTCTGTGATGACCAAGTCAATCACCTGCCCTGAATCCAATTGAGCCTGCATTCCATCTGCTGAATGCTAAACTGAAGGTACAACAAGAAGCAAGCACTGAAGAGAGTTTTATTTAATTTATGATTGTTAGTCCAATTTCATTTTGTCCCATAAAAAGGGACGAGTATGGAAGCAGGGGAACCGCGAATAAATGTAACATTTAACGTTACACTTATGTGTGTGTGTAATGTGTGTGTGATGTGTGTGTGTGTGTGTGTGTGTGTGTGTGTGTGTGTGTGAGATGCAATCCTCATACAATTTCCTGTTGACACTGACATTTCAAAACATCAAATTTCTTTAAGACACAAAACTGTGTTAAATATGTACTTCAACCAATCACTGTACGTACTTATTCAAAAATTCCTCTTTGTGGGCCTCATTACAAAACAAGATTCATTCCCCTGAACAAACTGATGCTCTATTTCACAATCTATGCTGAGTTGGCAGGAAATAAAGGAATATTTGTCTGCACTCTTGAACAGAACCTATTTATAACAAAACCGTTACTGAATACTCTTTTCTAAATCAGGACTTCAAATTGACCATCAACAGAGATGGGAGGATGAAATCGTGCCTGGGAGTGTGCTCGCGAGCATGTACATATACAAAATGTGTGTGAGCTTATGAGTGTATGTGCGTGTGTGGTTTTTTTTTTTTTTTTTTCTACCTTTCACACAGCCGTAGCATCCAGGCCGAGGTAAACCAGAAGAGCATGATAAAAACCAGGAGTGTGCGTGCCGGGTACTTGTTCATGAGTACTTTGAGAACGAAGCGGAAAGTGAAATTGATGTTGTTGAGTGAGCCGATGCTCCTGTAAGAGGCACTCAGCAGCACTTTGCTGTGCAGCAGAATGGCCCTGTGTACCAGGTACAGACGCAAGAACATCAGTGCTGATAGCAGCAGCTCCAACTCCAGCCATGCCTCCATTGGACTGCTGCAGAGACACAGGGGTGTTGTAACAGAGAGAGTGGAGGACGAGGATGAGTTTGTTGCTGAAGTCAAGGGGCCCAAGTAGATGCCCACTGGGTGGATGGCACAAACCAATAACTCCAGTGAGATACAAAGCACACGGTTGGTGGTCATGGCAATGCGCCAGTCCACCTGGTTGTGGTCTATGATGAAGAGCTTGTGAGAAGAAAAAAAAAGAACAGAAAGTATATCAGTGATCTAGGATTCTTGCATTGATACTTATGTATAAACAAAGGAAAATGGAAAGATGATCAATAAAGAATGAAATCATGTAAATAAAATGTTTTTTTAAGACATGCAGTAAACAAACAAAATAAACAAATAAACAATGAAAAGCAAATCATTGCCTCATTCAACTATAGAAATAAATTCATATATGTTAATTAACAGGAGAGCAGTTAGGTATACTGTTTCACAGTAACTTTTAAAAGTAGCGTTAACGCGAGTTAGCAACTTGTCCTTATCATTGTCTATCTATTCATCCACGTAATGCTAGCTATTATTATTCAGTTTATCCTTTTAGTGCTAAATTAATAAGTGTCCTTATTAAACATTTGTTGTCAAGACATTTGGATTTATGTACAACAAGCTAAATTTACCTAATGTCTAACAGTGTAGGGCATAATAATAATTTCCATAAAGTGAGAATGATAGTTTAAATATATGTATTTCAGCTTTCTGTCATTTGTCTTCCCCTAGCTTTCTTTCTCTTACCTTCATATATGGTGTAAATTATTCTAATTTATATACACCCACAATAATAAAATATTATAATATAAATATAATAATATATACAGTATTATCCTTAGTATTATCCCCTGGGATACGCTAATATACACAATACTATTGCCACCAGCATGGGTAAATATGAGTTTTCATAATTGTCAGTTTCCATGAATAACTGTTTTGTATATCTTTAACAATTTATTGTCCATATGGGTTTCCACTTGGTCCTTTAGTGTCTTTCCATCCATTTAAAAAACATGCTGGAAGTTGGATTGTTGGTCTTTTGGCTGCTCTTGGCAAGGGGTCGTCACAGCGGAATACCCAGTCCGCACTACAACTTGGCACAGGGTTTACGCCGGATGCCCCTCCTGATGCAACCCTCGTATTTTATCCGGGCTTGGGACCGGCACTGCAGCCAGTGGCTGGGGTTTGGGCACTGGCTGGGAATCGAACCCGGTCCTTCCGCATGGCAGGTCAAACACCTACCACTGAGCCACCAGTGCCATGCTGGAAGTTGGATTGACTACTCTTAATTTTCTTTAGTTATAAATGAGTGTGGAAATGTGTGTATGGGGCCTTTTTATGGACTGCTGTCCACTCAGGAACACTCCACCCATAGATGGAGTGTTCCTGACATCCACCACCTCCTTGACCAGAATAAAGAGGTTATTGAATATAAATAAATGAATGAATAAATGAATAAACATAGAAAAATAACAAGCAAAATAACTAGACCTATCAAAATAAATTAAAGCAGGTGATGGATGTCATTCTTTGTCTGTCTGATTGTACTACTGTACCACTGGACATACAGCACATCGGGCAGTATTTAGTTAAAGACAATATACAATAACTGTCAAACACAAGTATCACTAACTAGTAATATTTAAATAAATACCTACAAAAGAAGTACATTTCACCTAAAGTTCCAATATTCCAATACATGTATTTTTTTTTATCTTGTGTGCACAAGCAAATTCATTTTTAAAACAAAGCAAGACCTTCATGTTCCAAATATACCTGGTGAATCAATTATTGTCAATGTCAATGCAAATAGCCAAGCTGTTTTCATGAAAAAGCCTAGCATGCCTTAAATTTGGCACCCCACTCAGGGTGTGCTCTGCTTTGTGTTTTAAGTTTCCTAGGAAAGGCTCCAGGTCCCTTCTGACCCTTTACAGGATAGGTGGTACAGATAATGGGTGTCTTTTTATATGTATGTAGTTACATTTCAGGGAGCTCACAATCAATTCACTGATCATTCATGCTCGAAAAGTCACTAGATGACGTCACAGATTAATTTGCATCATCATGATTGCTTGCCTAGCAAACATCACATGAAAAAAAAATTGACAAATAGAATAAAATAGAACAGAACATAACAAAAAAGCTATTTAAATATTTAAAATTACTATACATTCTATTAAGAATGCAGACAGAAGGAAACAGTGGTAGTCAATTGTCAGGCAAATAACATAAAGGAAATAGTTACAGATGGAAAAACAAAATTATAAAATGAATAACACAGCACTGAGTCGACAAACAATGACGCACACAGACCAACTGATTGTGGGGAACCATAGTGATCGTTGATTGTTTTTTCAGAACATCGACTCGCACAAGTGAGTTAAGTCAACCTGCTTTCTCCACTCATAACCAGGATGGAAAAGTTTTTGTTTCGCCATTAGGGATTTTTTTAAATGAAGTCATTGAAGGAGTCTAAAATGTTCCATAATGTTCCATGGCAACACTGAACAAGATTCAGAGCAAGCAGGACACAGGCTTCTAAGCACACAATATGGGGTCATTTTGAGATAGATAGCTGGCAATGAGTCGTTCACATCGCTGTGATCCACTCTTCTTTGCGAAATTTTTTTCTTTGCCTCAAATATTTGTTTTTTGGGCATAAACTGTCTTTTTAAGTTCATGCCACAGCTCAATTGGATTAAAATCTGGACTATGACTAGGCAACTCCAAAACCATAATGTAGTTTTATTGAGCCATCCAGAGGTGGACTTGCTGGTGTGATCTGGATCACCAAGTGTGCGTGAGCTGGAGGTCACAAATTGATGGTCGGACATTCTTCTTCAGGAGACAGGAGAATACCATGTTTGTTGGTATTTTTTTTTTATTAATTGGTGTGTTAGTTTTACGCCAGATGTAAGAGGACACACACCTTCCAAAAGTTAAACTTTTGTTTTATCAGCCCACCAAAAAAAGTATTGGAAATAATCAAGATGTGTTTCAGCAAATGTGAGATGTGCCTTCATGTCCTTTTTTGGTCAGCAGTAGCTTTCGCCTTGGAACTCTCATGACAACCTCTCAACCTCTCATCTCAATCTCATGATTGCCATTTTTACTTAGTCTCTTTTTTATTGTAGAATCATTAACACTAACCTTACCTGAGACGAGTGAGGCCTGCAGTTCTTTAAATGTTGTTCTGGGTTCTTTTATGAGCTCCTGCATGAGTCATCATTGTTGCTCTTGGAGTAATTTTGGTAGACCAGCCACTCCTGGGAAGATTTAACACTGTTCAAATTTCTCTCGTTTTGTGAAAAATAGCTCTGACCGTGGTTCACTTAGGTCCCAAAGTCCTAAAAGTGGATTGGTAACTCTTTCCAAAACTGATGAATGTCAATTACTTTGTTTCTCATGTGTTTGTAAATTTCTTCAGATCAGGCATGATGTGTAGCTTTTTGAGACATTTTAACAATGCAGGACTTTGTGATAGATTCTATTTAAGTGATTTCTTGATTCAACAGGTCTGGTAAGTGAAATTTAACTTTGCTTTCCAAAACTTTTTTAATCATAATCATTAAATTAATATTTTATAGATGGAGTTTATAGATAGATAAAATCATTTAAATGCAATCATTTAAAAAAAACTGCATTTTGTATTTACCAAGGTTATCTTTGTGTGATATTAAAATTAGTTTAATGATCTTAATCATTTAAGTGTGACAAATTTGCAAAACAATAAATAAAAAAATGGCACTGTAGATAGATAGATAGATAGATAGATAGATAGATAGATAGATAGATAGATAGATATTGATCCCCAAAGGAAATTGGTTTGTCACATCAGCAGACAATTGAACAGAGGTGATGAAAATGTGATGGGCAGGTTTGGTCTTCAGGACAGGAATGTAGAAGGACAGATGGTGGTGGACTTTGCAAAGAGGATGGAAATGGCAGTAGTAAATACTTTCTTCCAGAAGAGGCAGGAACATAGGGTGACATATAAGAGTGAAAGGAAGAATGTTGTGAAGTCTTTAGAGAGGAGTTGAGACAGGCTATGGGTGGTCAGGAGGTGCTTTCAGTTGACTGGACAACTACAGCCAATGTGATCAGGGAGACAGGTAGGAGGGTACTTGGTGTATCATCAGGTAAGGGGAAAGTGGACAAGGAGACTTGGTGGTGGAATGAGGAAGTCCAGGAGTGTATACAGGGAAAGAGGCTAGCTAAGAAGAAGTGGGACACTGAGAGGACTGAAGAGAGTAGACAGGAGTACAGAAAGATGCAGAGTAAGGTGAAGGTAGAGGTGGCAAAGGCCAAACAAAGAGCATATGAGGACTTGTATGCTAGGCTAGACAGTAAGGAGGGAGAGGGGGATCTGTACAGGTTGGCAAGGCAGAGAGATAGAGATGGGAAGGATGTGCAGCAGGTTAGAGTGATTAAAGATAGAGATGGAAATGTACTGACAGATGCCAGGAGGGTGATGGGAAGATGGAAGGAGCACTTTAAGGAGTTGATGAATGAGGAAAACAAAAGAGAACAAAGAGTAGAAGAGGTGACTGTTGTGGAACAGGAAGTAGCAAATATTGGTAGAAGTGAGGTGAGAAGGGCGTTGAAGAGGATGAAGAGTGGAAAGGCTGTTGGTCCTGATGACATACCTGTGGAGGTATGGAAGTGCTTAGGAGAGATGGCAGTAGAGTTTTTGACAAGTTTGTTTAACAAGATCTTGGAGAGTGAGAGGATTCCAGAGGAATGGAGGAGAAGTGTATTGGTGCCAATTTTTAAGAACAAGGGAGATGTGCAAAGCTGTGGCAATTATAGAGGTATAAAGTTAATGAGCCAGACAATGAAGCTGTGGGAAAGAGTAGTGGAAGCTCGGTTAAGGGCAGAGGTGAGCATTTGTGAGCAGCAATATGGTTTTATGCCTAGAAAGAGTACATCAGATGCAGTATTTGCTTTGAGGATGCTGGCGGAGAAGTACAGAGAAGGTAACAGGGAGTTGCATTGTGTCTTTTTAGATTTAGAGAAAGCGTATGAAAGGGTGCCAAGAGAGGAGCTGTGGTATTGTATGAGGAAGTCTGGAGTGGCAGAGAAGTATGTTAGAGTGGTGCAGGACATGTATGAGAGCTGTAAGACAGTGGTAAGATGTGCTGTAGGTGTGACAGAAGAGTTTAAGGTGGAGGTGGGTCTGCATCAAGGATCGGCTCTAAGCCCCTTTTTGTTTGCTCTGGTGATGGACAGGATGACAGATGAGGTAAGACAGGAGTCCCCATGGACTATGATGTTTGCAGATGACATTGTGCTCTGTAGCGAGAGCAGGGAACAGGTGGAGGAAAATTTGGAGAGGTGGAGGTATGCTCTGGAAAGCAGAGGAATGAAGGTTAGCCGCAGCAAGACGGAATACATGTGTGTAAATGAGAGGGACCCAGGAGGATTGGTGAGGCTACAGGGAGCAGAGGTAAAGAAGGTGCAGGATTTTAAGTACTTGGGGTCAACGGTCCAGAGCAACGGAGAGTGTGGAAAGGAGGTGAAGAGGCGGGTACAGGCAGGTTGGAATGGGTGGATAAAAGTGTCAGGTGTGTTGTGCGATAAAAGAGTATCAGCGAGAATAAAAGGAAAGGTGTACAGGACAGTGGTGAGACCAGCGATGCTCTACGGCTTAGAGACAGTGGCGCTGAAGAAAAGACAGGAGGCAGAGTTGGAGGTAGCAGAGCTGAAGATGTTGAGGTTCTCCTTGGGAGTGACAAGGATGGATAGGATTAAGAATGAGTTTATCAGAGGAACAACCCACGTTAGATGTTTTGGAGATAAAGTCAAAGAGGCCAGATTGAGGTGGTTTGGACATGTTCAGAGGAGAGATTGTGAATATATCGGTAGAAGGATGCTGAGGTTGGAACTGCCAGGCAGGAGGTCTAGAGGAAGACCAAAGAGGAGATTTATAGATGCAGTGAGAGAGGACATGAAGTTAGTTGGTGTGAGAGAAGAGGATGCAGAGGATAGGGTTAGATGGAGGCAGATGATTCGCTGTGGCGACCCCTGAAAGGGAACAGCCGAAAGACAAAGAAGAAGACATCAGCAGACAATTACAAACCCAACACACGACAAAAGTTGTTACATAAATTGTAAAAAAAAAATAATAATAACGTGTCCAGGTAATAAAATAACCATGAGTTAACTATAATTAAAAGAGTCAAATAAAGATGGACATTTAGAGGTCGGTAAATTATGTGCCATGTGCAAAGGAGTGTCTTCCTCAGCCAATGGGCCAGAAAGTGAAGTTATCAATTGAAGTCTGATGGGAGAGTGAGTTGTTCTCATGAAGTTCCTAGAAACTCATCATTTAACTCACATGGAGCAAACATGCACAAGAAGTTAAGAAGTTAAGCAGGGCCCAAATGGAATATGCTAATATGCTATGTTGAATGCTCTAACAGGTTGGACCCACATAGCATGGTGAATAATGCTCTAACAGGTTTCTAGTGACCTAACATGGTTAACAGTAAGTGAAGATGATGAGTAAAAAGAGTTTTATAAAAATGTCATTCCTGCTGTACAGTTGCAAATAAGTTGCATGTGTAAGTCAAAGATAAATTACAGTAGTAGGTAACAATATTGGCCATCGTTCAATTGCTCTCTTAGCTCTATACAAATAAATGTGCACAGATTATTTTTTCAGGACAGCATTAGGTACACAGTAAGAAGAGTGCAAGCACCTGATGGCTGTGGTTTCAGTACATTAAAATAATAATCAAATATATTCCTGCTCAGGTTTCAGGAGCCACTGACTTCAGAGATGACATCTGCGTGGACTGATATGAAAAATGGCACTGTTTTTGTGAGCAGACTATTATCTGGCTAATTACCAGCATAAACTTTCATATCACTGACTCTCAAACAATACAGTTACTTACTGCCACTGATGATAATGTGAGGTACTGGTTAGAAATGTCCTGTTGCCCTTAACATGGAATATTTTCTTCGTAGTGCAATACTTACTCCAAAATCAGTAAAACAAAAAGAGAACACTGCTCTATGGTAGTGAAAACATAGATGATGAATTTATAGTTTAAAAGTATTAGAGTTATTGGGAAAATGGCCTTGCTTACCCGTATTGAAGACAAGTTTTAAAAATCTAAATAAATTTTACATCCTACTTGTCTTTCTATTTTCAGGGATAAACAACTTATAATCCACTAACTCACTTATTGTCTATATCGCCGGGACAGAGGACTGGAGCCTACCCAGGACAGGGTACACCCTGGATGGGGTGTCAATCCATCGCAGGGCACACGCACATATGCACGGACACAGGCTCCTTCGCACACTACAGGCAATTTAGGAACTCCAGTTAGCCTAATCTGCATGTCTTTGGACTGTGGGAGGAAACCGGAGCACCCGGAGGAACTCCAACTCCAACTATAAACAAAAAGTATGTTGGTGGAATCATATTGTCATAATATGCATGGTTCATTTGAAATGATTTGTCAGGTTTGCCCCAGACCAATTTTTAGACATTATTTCCATATCTGGATGAGAAAACTATCTCAGGTTTATCTGCTATTTTAAGATGTAAAGCATGTTACAGTTTTCTGGATCTACTGTATGTTTTGCAAACCGAGAACAATTTTTTAAAAATTTATATTTGTATGGGATACCCTCGCCAACATTACAACTCTACTAGAAATGCCTAGCCTGTAGTGTATGAGGATCTACAGGAATTCAACTAGCAAAGACAAAATTCACATTTAGAACTTTATTAATCCCAGAGGGAAATTGCTTCTTCACATATCCCAGTATAGCTGGGGTCAGCCATAATACAGCGCCCCTGGAGCAGTTAGGGTTAAGGACCTTGCTCAAGGGCCCAACAGTGGCAACCTGGTGGAGCTGGGGATCGAACAGCCGATCTTCTGATCAGTAACTCAGTGCCTTAATCCTTTGAGCTACCATTGCCCCTAAAGTCTTGGCGTCTCGTCAAATTTTACATAAATCCCGTGGGAGTAAAATGTTAGGTGAAGAGTAAATGCCATCAGATTAACACTTACTTTACATCTCGGCATGCTTGATTAGAACGACATGTGATTAGATACTTAGGATAAAGCAGGACAATTTTATTATTATTATTACGCTCTCTTACGATGTGACCTCTTGTATCGAAATGAAGGTACAACAAACTACTAAAGACCTATGGAAAAGATAATAAATGTCAGTTCTGCATAGCTGTAGGTTGGTCTTTAGTGCTCCGTGTGCTTTTTCACATAGGCAAAAACAAATGGCACATCAGATAAGCACCAGCAAGGCTGCATTTATTTGCTCTATCTCTGTGCCACACGTGGAGATCAATTTCCCATGATATAGACTTTCTTGAGTTACACCCAGTCATGGTTTATCAGTCAGTCCATTAGTCACCTCTAACTGGCATTTATCCATACTCCTTTTTATTTAATTACAAAAGGACCAAAATGATTTATCATCATTTTCTGTGAAGACCTTAGCCATATCCCCATAATTATATCATGGATTGGTGCTTATAATTAGAACAAGATAGGTAAAAATTCTTGTAAATATCGGCACAATTTTTTAATAAACCAACTTTTTGGGATGTACCCAGTTTATTTTAATGACTTAACTGTCATTTAATTTGTAGTTAATACATATGTGGCTCATTTTCTTTCTTTCTTTATTTAATCGAACTCATGATACACTGTGAAACAGGTCTAAGGAGTGTGTGAAAGTAAAATAAAAATGTGGGGTTTGGTGCCAAAAAAAGTCTTATGTATACAAACACAATCAGTTCCAAAAGTATTTGGATAGTGGAACAAGTTTTTATTTTATTTTTTCCGCCTCTGTACCACTCTGTACCACCCACCACTCTGAACTTTGAAAGGAAGCGAGAAGTGGTTAAAGCATAGACCATCAGCTTACAATTGTGAGAAAATGTATAAATTGTGGCACTGGTCAAATGAAGATGACCTCTATATTCTTTAGAGCATCCTTAGCATCAGCTGAATCCATATTTCATGGTAAACAATGCGATGATAACAAAAATATCCTTCAAATTCAAGATTCAAGATTCAAAGAACTTTATTAATCCCGGAGGGAAATTGCTTATATTTTGTTACAATTGCTTACAGTCATTTACAGGAGGAAAGGAAAAGAGTAAAAAAATAAAAATAATCCTTAGTTGCACACTAAACATAATTCTATATACAGATATTGCACATGTGAGGGGAAAAAAGGGAGAGATATTGCACCAGTTATATGTGCAATAGCATTACGTGCAGTTATATGGATAATTCAGAGTTTGCTACGGTAATTGCAGAGTGGTGTGCCCAAGAGCATTGTTAAGTAAATATTGCAATATATGTGTGCATAAAATCATAAATTGCACTTAAGACGTGGTATGACCTAAGAGCATTGGTAGGTATTGCACAAATTGTCCAGGTACGTAATAATACTGTATTATTGTTACTAATGGCGACTCTCTCTATAGTGTCCACGATAAAGAGAAGAGTTGTATAATTTTATGGCCATAGGGAGAAAAGATCTTTTGTGGCGTTATGTAGAACACTTGGTGATAATCAGTCTCTGGCTAAATTTGCTCTTTTGGTCAGAGAGAACACCGACCACAGAATACTGTTTATACTATAAGTTTAGAAGAAAACTTTAAACAGTCACAGCACTTTGCATGGTATGCTGGTCCCTCACATGTATACCCTATCCTTATTACTTACTCTACATTCTGCACATTAATTACTCTCAACCATGTACATCCAGTGTTTCCCATATAGAGAATCCTTGGGCCCCAATGACGGCTTCCCAAGTATATTTACCCAACCTTTTTAAAAATCTGTCTGGGAGAATGATGGCATCCGCGGGTGATTATCTAATAGCGGACAGTTCTCTCTTAGCCTACTGCTCCTATACCTGTTTATTCTGCTACCGTGAGTACAGTGTACTGAGAGGCAGTAAAGTAATTGCAGCGGATGCCAGCTGCCATAAAAAAAAAGAAGGACGTACTGGCCGTGTGTTAATTAATTTTTAAAATAAATTCATGACAGTTAACTCATAAAATTCCAGCGGCACAATTCTTAGTTCTTAATTTTTTTACTTCATCCTACTCTTTAAATATGTCTAGGTGGAGGTGAAGGTTTATTGGTTACATCTATGACATGTGAAATTACTATAAGCATTAAATAAATAAAAATATTGTGTTATAGTGATTTGTATTTGTTATTTGCTGTATGTAGTAGACCACTTTTGTGCTGACAGATAAGGCCGCCCATTCCGTTGGCTACCACCGCAACTTTATTTCAGTCCTGTGGGAAACCCTGACATATGGACCCACTTATTTACGCATTGTTATTTATTGTAAATAGGCCACTTCTGGTTAGATGGCAACTGTATTTGATTGGCTTTGTACATATACTTTGCACAATGACAATAAAGTCCAATCTAATTCAATACCTGTGCAGATATAAAATGGCAATACACAGCCCCTTAGATATTGTCTATGCTAACACCCATTTCAAATTTTCTTTCATTTTCAACATCCCACATGAACCTTGAAATTAATTAACATACAGATCATAAGATAACATTGTGTGTACCTGACCATTTGTTACTCTGGTCATAATACTATCAAAGAGACCCAGATCATATGCCCATACTGTATGTTTTGTGCCATCAAGCAGCCCGTGTCCACATTGCTGTTTATGGATTCTATAAGATTCTAATTTCTGCGTCTTTTGATATTGTTGTATTTTATTTTGTATAATAAATCAATGTGTTACTTAATCCTAAACTTTTGAAATGGGAACATCCTTTATACTCAAAGCTTTAAAATAAAGCTTGTTTTGCTAAAGATTGACTAACTACTGAGATAATATATTTCTAGATAACTAAACGATTATACACTGGTGTCAGATTATTGATCAAATATCTTAGAGTTAGACATTTAAATCGTTAAAAAGTTAAAAAGAGCATTTAACCTTCAGCTGTCCCTGTTTTCCCTTGTTGGGTATGGGAGAGCAGTGGACTTAAAATAATATCCCACTGACATATTTTTATCCTACAAAATGTTCTAACAAAAATATTTCATTAACCATGTAGGAATTAAAGCTTTTTTTTTTTTTTTTTAAGTCTCCTCTATTTTCAAATACTTATGGACCTTACTAATGGAGTACTGTGTGGGTGCTGTGAAAAACCACCATAATGTATTTGAATTTGCAATAATTATTTTGCATGGCCACATTCTCTATTACTTTTCCTGCTACAACAAGTGTAACACCCCACTAGTTACAGAGTATTAATCACACACTATGTACAGTTTCTTTTACCGTTCACTCTCAAACAGCATTCAATATTTCCACAACATGCTTTCTAATATACACCTTTATGCCAATACCACAAAGCATTTATATTTTTCAATAATGCTGAAAAAGTGCTTGTTTTCTCCCAGCAAACACTGTGATACGAATGGTTTAGGCAGAAGAGAGTGGCAATAACTGACTTTGTGAGATGGTCTACAGTATTATATTATGCTATCATTTACCACTGAACTGCTGTGTACACTGACTATGATTACAGCACTGACAAAAATAAAACAGTCATGTCATCAAGACACCAATGTCATCTATCTGCAACTAGCATTAATTCATGTACCCTGATATACATGAGCAATAAACTTAAAATGCCTGAGCAGATATATAATGCTAATATATAGCCTCTTAAATATTGTCTATGCTAACACCCACTTAAATTTTTCTTTTAACAGAGCATCCCGCATAACCCTTGACAATCGTATGAAATTACATTTGCAATAAAAAGTCTATCACTTTAAGGGTGTACGTAACATATAGCTACTGTAAAATGTACTGTACACAGTATAATGTACAGTATGTTTGTGACAGAAGGGTTAGGTTAAACTGAGGGACTCACCCGGATGTCTTTATAATGGAAGGCAATGATAAGGATGAGCAGACAGCCAGTGGAGAAGCTGATGAGGCAGTTTATACATAGGGCATAGATGGAGCCCTGAAAAACAAGCAGAGAGGAGGAAGACATGAACATATATTAAAACGAGGACATGATGGAAATCTTTAAGATATTAATTGCTTACAAAGCAAAATCGTTCTTCAATTCTTCAAATTTTCTCTCAATGAGTAAACTGTGACAATCAGTCTTAAGTGGGATGTGGCCACATCTATTTCCAGGTATGGCTCTATGGCCAGTGACCCAAAAAAACATACTGGACAGTTCCAACCACAATGCATGTGCAACTGAGGGCAACCAGTAACAAATAAAGAGGAAACAGTTTTTTAGTTGCAAAAATAAAAGCTTGTTTATTATAGTAACCCAAGAGAGAATAATGTAGAATAGTCTTCAACACATCAACAACCAAGAACTAGGTATGTCCTTTTCACGGGTTAGAATCTTACTGCATTGACCAAGATCACCAGCCAATCTCACTTACTCACTCATCATCTATATCACTTAATTCTGTATCCAGGGTCACATGGGGCCTGGAGCCTATCACAGGAGACTTAGGGATAGGATGGCAATCCATTGCAGGGCACACACACACATACACTCAATTCACACACTATGGACAATTTAGGAACAGCACTTAGCCTAATCTGCATGTCTTTGTACCCTGAGGAAACCCACTAAGAACAGGGAGAACATGCAAACTCCAACCCGGACACTGGAGTTACAAGGCAGCAGTGCTAACCAATAAGCCACCTGATCACCATCCAGGGGATAAAAAAAATCATAAAACTGGCTATGGACTATGGAATTATTTTTATTTTAAAGATATTGTTAATAAAATACAGAAAAATACAATGGATTGGTTCTAACACTTCATTACCAGAAAAAGACATCACAGTTCCAAAGGCATATATACTGTAATTCTGTTACATTTTGTATTTTTCGTCATCTTTATGGACTAATAACAACAACAACAGCAGCATTCAACATTTACTTTTAACATTAAAATATTAGATCATGGATTACTATAAAAATCTGAGAACTGGTGTATATATTTATTTACATTGGCGATGATCTGTACTAGACCAAGTAGGAGGAATGCTGTAGCCAAGTGAAGTTTAGCCTGAAGTCATGTGGATTTAAAATAAGCTAATTGCTAACTGATTAATGCAATAAACAGCGGGCTCTTTCTTATGAGCTTTTCTAAAATACGTAAACCTGATGATTGACTGAAGGTAACTGGTTGGCTAAATTATGGTGTTGTTATGCAGTATGTTTCTGTAAAAACTTAATGCCTGCAAAGCACTGAAGAAAATTTATGGTAAATGAGGTTTAATCACCCATTAATGTGCAATGCACAATTACGTTTACTGGTGTCATGCTATCACCCTAGTGACTTTTTTGCATGTTCTTTCCTAAGTTGGCTTGTCATTAACTTATATGATGGATGAAACGCGTTTGTAACCATTAGAGCAGTCATAGCTGACCAGTAGAAGGAAAGTTCCTGGAAAACATGCCTGGTTTCTGCATTCAAAGAATATCATTAATTCTTGTGTCATGGAAGAATTGAATAAGTGGGTGACACACTGGACATCGGTATATACAGCAGCAAAATTTGTTGTACTGTCTTAATTAACCCTTAAAAAAAAGCATTATTAATATGTTCTAACCAGAACATGCTGAAATTACCCATTAGCTGTTAAATTAGTTTAAATTCAGTTTTCCTATGATGATCGTTTTCTTTACATTAGGAGTATAGTATAATCTTGTTCCCTCTCAGGTTCTCTAAAGAATAAATCAATCAATCAATCAATCAATCAATCAATCAGTCAATAAATAAATAAATAAAAATGATGAGGATGGTCTTACACCACATGATTAATGTACCCAATCCATGTAATTTTAGGGTTTAATGCCCATTAATTCTAAATTACAATTTACTAATACATACAATTAATTACAAAAAAAATTAATATATAGATTTATGCATAAGGATCACAGTAGGAAGGAAACACTAGAGTTTAAGCTGCCTGCTGGTGTATAAAGAACTTCCTCTTCTGAAGCCTCATTTTATAACAAAGGTTTTGGTCTTAGATTGTTAAACCGAATCTGCCACTTTCCCCTTTATCTGTCTACACCTTGTCTATGAAACAGCACTGACCGATTTTCTTCAGACAGCTTCTTCTTTGCAGTTCAACATTTTATTCCTGACCTTCTTGAAATGTACTATGAGTAAAGGTTATACATACAGAAGGTCAGGTCTCCAGAGAAGAGAAATTTCATCTACACTTAATATTAAACAGTGTGGATTATGCATAATAAATCATAGTTATGAAAAAACTAATGTTCAGAGTACGTAAAATGTATTGCATTTCCCAATACATTTCCTCCCTTTTTGTGATTTATGACAAACTAAAAACATTATATAACAAACACATAAGCAAGTTGATGCAAACTAATTAAAATGCAGTTTTTGTAGTAAAGCCCCTCTAACATTAATGCTCCAAGAAAGTATTGAAAAAAAGTTAACTTTTTTTTTTTCTGATATAAACTAGGCTTCAGTCCGTAATCAGTTGCGGTTGGATCTGGTGACCAATCAGCATAAGAGTCATTCTTAATTGAAGCCACCCGACAAACTCAAAATTAATGCATTCAATTAATGGTATCTGATTTGCAGCTCTGATGGGGACATAGCCCTCTAACCTGACAGACCACTCGTGTGACTCTTGATAGGCAAAACCACATCTAAAGGGGATCCTCGATAGAGTCATTATTAAAAAAATCCTTTGAAAGCCAGTTCTCAGTGACATCTGAGATGGTAACTGTTTGTTAGTGTCAGGTGGTACTTCAAAAATGGCTGATCTCCAGGGATTTTCCCACACAATGTTCTTTGACAGTTGAATTACTGCTGTAGCACTTGAGATGAGTCTTGGTCTTGAGACCACATTTCAATGGCCTTGGTCTCACCTTGCAATCAATTCCATTTTTTACTTGGTCTTATCTCAGACTTGGGGTTTTATTTAAATACTACTCAACTTCAGGGATATCACTAAAATTTCTGTGATATATTTATTAAAATCATTTATCATTACTATAGTGAAATGTCCTGCTTCAAATCATCCAATAACTTCATATCTTATTTTTATTTTACATTAACGGATAATGACAGTCATCTTTCTGCACCCTACTTCAGAAACAAAATGAGAGACTGAGAGGACTGGGATGTGGTGACAAATTGTTTTTCTGACGTAGCATTTTTGTTCTGACTTCACTCCAACACGCCATTTCTACATGTTTGGGCCATTAAAGGAGTTCCTGGGAGGCCAGCGTTTCAGACGTGAAGCATGCAGTCTGATGATGGCAACTTTTTCCTTGATGGTATCCAAGCAGTCATGAAACACTGGGATAAGTGTATAAGTGCAGCAGGGGCTTATATACAAAATTAATGGTAGTTTTCGCTCTAAAAACTCTTGTTATTTTGCACAATCAAAAGTCCCAGGGTCAATTAAATAACCTTATATATAAATTACATTGAATCAAAATTAGCTACTGTCAAATGTGACATATAAATGCTATACGCCATGGTATTACTGGTTTATTTGGGTGCGTGACCTAGAGATATGTCAGCTGAGAGTAATTCACCTTTCCAAGCCACGTCACCCTAAAAACTCATTCGTTCATTCATTTTTAGATATGAAACCAAAAATAAGTGTGTCATGCACGGTGGCACTCACACTGGTCTTGACTTAGTTTCAGTAAAGTATTGGTCCTAATACCATTTGTCATGATTTGGTGTTGTTTTAGGTGGTCTGAACTACAGCATTAGACTGAATTGTGGGAAAAAACAAAAACAGGGAGGCAGAAATGTTTTGTTGATGAGGAGGTCAAAGGTGAATGCCCAGACTTGTTGAAGCTGACATGAATGTTTCTGAAACTTAAATAATAAACTTTACAAGTTTTGTGATCAAAAAAAGCATCTTGCAATACACAACATGTCAAGTCACAGGAGTGGAAACTGGTGAAGTCAGCTGCTGCAGTATCAAATGCATCTCAAGGTTTGATGTGTGTAGGTTGTGACATGCTTTTCTGCCTTTCAGTTCAAGTGGCTAGTGAGTGTATAATGCTCTCCTCATTAAAGAGTGTAAAACTTAAACCTTCAGAACTTAGATTAAATTTATAACCTAAGTTCTGAATTGTTTTGTTATTTCTGTTTAAAACACATACACTTATATTTTAAACAGATATAATAAATTATTAGCCTGTACTGATTTTATTAGGGCTGTGGATAAAATTTCACTGTGGGGTTTAAGAAAAAAAAAATGCTTGGGTGTATTTGTTACAGCAGACAGATAACTTATCAGCCTGCTTCAAACACACTGGGTGTGCTCCACAAGCTGGTGTTTCATGGTGGAAGATATTTTAATGAAATGGCTGCTGAACACTAATGTAGCTTTCCTTTTGCTTTATTTCATTACACATTACACACATTTAAATAGCCAGCATCAGACATTATCCAGTGATACAGTATTGTTAATAATGCCAGCATCCAAACACAATCAAACTCCACCATATGGACAAAATATTTGGTCAAACCTGTATAAATTATTGAATTTAGGAGTTTTAATAAGGCTTCTCATCCCCAGTAAAGGGCAATCTTAATATTTCAGCATACCGAGACATCTTGGACAATGCTATGCTTCCAACTTTATGGTAAGAGTTTGTGGAAGGCCCTTTTCTATTTCAACATGACTGTGTCCCAGTGCACTATTAACACTATAGTACTGATGAGTTTGGTGTGGAAAAACTTGACTAGCCCACACAGGACCCTGACCCCAACCACATCGAGCACCTTCGGGATTAACTGGTAAGGAGATTGCGAGTCAGGCCGTCTCATCCAACATCAGTGCCTCCTGACCTCATGCATATAGAATGAATGGACACAAATTCCCAAAGAAACACTTGAAAATCTTGAGGACAGACTTCCAAATTCAAATTCAAATTTTATTTGTCACATACACAGTCATACACAGTACGATATGCAGTTAATACAGAATTTCAAGAAGAATGGAAGCTGTTATAGCTGCAAAAGGAGGGGGAAACTCTATATCAAAGTATATGTATAGGCCAAATACTTTTATTCGTATAGTGTATACAGTATTACAAATAGAGAATTAAGGCATGGAGTTGCTGATAGCTCTCCTATAACATGAAGTCCTGGAGTGTTTTATTCCTCTTATATTCCACAGCAATTTGCCCACAATTGCGTATTAATGAACATTGGCCAAACCACTTATATTCTAACAGCTACAAAATGTTACTAACTCTCTCGCTTTATTTTGTAATATTACCAAGGATCAGCAAAGGCTTCTATCCTGAACCCATCTTTACAACTCTACAAAACTAAGACATGACAGAAACAGCGGTAACAATGAAGAATCCTTTCAAAAATGCTTAGTAAAAGCACACTGTCCTCACAAAATATAATCATATAAACAATTACACACACTGTTTAGTCTGTTTCTATGGCATGTCCACCACAAATCATACCTGAAATTCTATGCTGAACCCTCTCACTCACTGAAGGTCATTCCACAAATCTCATTATTCAACAAGGTGCCAATTATACAGCAAATGATGTGGAAAGATGCACTATGACCACAGGCGGTTGAAGGAGTGCAAAAGGGGGAGGTGAAATGTGGAAAAACAACCATAAATAGTCAGTTTTCCTGCATAAATGGGTTTCCAGGAGAACAAAAGCTGCTTCAGGCGCTCCAATTAACATGGTATGTGGTGGAGAGGACGGCACCTGAAAATCGGCATCTGAAGGTCAACCCTCAAATCCATTATTCAAACAAACACTGATTCTGTATTAAATGATGTGGAAAAGATGTGATATGATCATGGGTGGTCTGTCTAAGGGTGAGACTGAATATGGAAAAACTTAATTCTTTGTAGATTTCCTGCATTTTCCAGGAGAAAATTATTTTTAAGTATGATATCACACCCAAAAGATGAGTTTAGCATCTAAATGGATACTTGATTTATGCAGTTCAAGATGCAAGATGCTTTTAAATAATTTGCTCATTCTTCCACAAAAATGTAATTACTGGAAAATATATGAGATCTCGTGCAAACCCTGATTAGTTCCTGGGCTTATGAAAATATATCTGTTGAGCATATGAGAATGTTGAACAGTTTGAAATGTTAGAGCAATACTTATCAAGCTCACGTAAGCCATGATTCCGTGAGAAGAGGCATACACTGAAATAAACGTTCCCGTTTTAAAACTTATAAAGCAAGGGCAACCACAATAGCAAACCAATGGCAGAGTTGTCGATTTTCTCGTGATGTAATGTTGCAATGTTTTTTCCAAAAAAGACCTATAGTCCAATACAGAAACCCAATGTCTTTTGAAAGTGTGCACAAATGTAAATCATGTATCTCAATGTAGTCATGTCTATCTAGTTGATTAGTCAGTGCAAGTGTGTGGTGTCGGCTTGCAGCACTTGTATCTCTGTTGTACCCTTTAACAGTGTCAGGAATGCGCCGGAAGTGCTGGACTATGAGTGCCATCAGCCACTGCATTGTACCTGTTTCACATTAGGGTTGATAAGGCTTTGTATATTGCACTTGTTGTCTAGCGTTGTCAGTAAATGCCTTAATATGTCTATATGTAAACAGCTTTGTAGATCTACATCTGCGTTTAGTCTTCTGAGTTATTTCACTATCATTTTAGTCACTTTGGATACTTTTTCCATCAAAATTCAACTCTTGATGTAAATGCTGTTTATATCTTTATTTCCATTCCAGCTGTCTACACCACAAGCCATGACAAACAGCTTTGGGTCTGTATTGTGTACTGTGTTCTGTGTCACTCATTTTTTTAAAAATCTGATGAGTAAAGTAAACATACGTAAATGTAGATGGAATTTTTTTATTATACAGAGAAGGGGGGGGGTTGTTAAAGTTAGGAAAACCTCAAACATAACAGAATTGTGAAAAGCAGAGTAAATAGGGTTTAAAAGTTTTTTTTGTGGTTTGTACAGTAATCACAAGATAACTATCAACCTAAACATATGTTTTTGATGTTTACTTTCGTTGTTTTTCTTGGAACATAAAATTTTTTTTAAATGGCCTACTTTGAATCAGACCTCAATGTACACATTGCTTGCAATGTTTCTTTTAACCTCCAAACATAATTATAAGGATTAAAATGTAGAATGTGTTTCCATTTTTTGTTAAAACAGAGAGGATGTAAACATTAGTCTATGAATCTTTATTGATTCCTGTCCAAGCACACTCAAGGACATAGTTTACAGGCTACACACATTCGGTAGCACTCAGGATATCTGGTTTCCTGAGTTAGTCCCTGCTTGGTGGATTCACACTGCTGCCAGCAGATTAGTACAAGACTGTCAACAGCCTCTTGATTCTGTTTTAGATATAAGCGCTTACCAAATTCACACTATATTTTGATGAATAGATTTCTCTTCTATATATACTTTCTATATTTTATAGCAGAAAGGACTCTGAACATCCAATAAACAGTGACTGCACTTACACTTTGGTTTTATTTGATTTTTTTTTTACTTAATCTTAATGATTTGCTACAAAACAAAACCTTGGGAGCAAGTTTTTACACTTGCCCAAGCTGGCAACCCTTTTATTTTTGTCCACTGCTCCTACTTAGGTAAACTGTTCATACAGCAAGCATGGGGCATACCAACTCCTGCTTTCATGGGCCATATTCCTAATTCTTTGCAAGTCCCATTTTTGACCACTAGGTGCAATAATAACTGCTGTAATAAGTGGGACAGTGAGATTGCTGTCCTGGCCTTACAAAACATGTAGAAACGTAAGGAAATCAAAGGAAATCAGCTTATTTCTGTCAAAAGGGTGATACTAAATTACCAGTATTTTAGGGTAATGTATAAGCTACGAAATAGTGAATAGTGAAGGTTAATGAATATAAATTCACTGGGGGTTTGTCCTATCCACCAATATAAACCAGGCGCTACTGCAATCAGGGTTTTGGCTTTGCATTTTTAAAAGATCATGTTTCAGTATTACAACTTTGTACTTAGATATAATTTTTTTTTCACTGATGTCATTGATCTTTGTTTTTCTGTAGTTGCCTCTGATTTTCATCAGTCCCAGTTTATGGTAAGAGTTTTTAGAACTAGTTAAAATGATAAAGCTAAAAATAAGCTGATCAGCCTAAAGGTGATTTAATTATTTCAGATTAAAGCCCATGTACACGTCTGCCTCTCTTTCTGTATTGCAGAACTGTCTGTCTAACTTATTAATACAAGGAAATTAAATTTTCTAGGGTTAAGTATGTTACGGTATATTAACAATAAGTTGTTCTTTTGTTGTCAACCAAATACACTCCCTGTTTAGTAATCGGAGAGTGAATCACAGATGAGAAATCGAAAAAGTAGATCAGATAAAGATTACATTTTCTCTTAAAAAAAACAAATCCAACATGTTAAAAAGTTATAAAGTTCACTTATACCACTTCAGCGCTGTTATTTTAGCGGTGAAAATATAACTAATGCCAGTTTAAAAATGTTGTAATTAATATCTATTGATGCAGGTGTTTGTTTACATTGAGCAAGTATCTTATTAGTAGCTTATTTTAAAGTAGGTTATTGCATAACTGTACATAACATTGCTTTTACTTAACATTTTAATTCTACTTATGGTGCATGTTAAACTTCAGGCAGAGATCTAAGTACTGCCAAAGTTAAATTAAATTCTGTCCAGCGGTCGATTTAAGACGCTCCTGCAGTTTGACACATCCTCAGTACATTGTCAAAACTTACGATTTCTAATCTGGCAAATAACTGCTTATAACTTCTTTTCTACTCAACATTTTGATTCCATTTATTTCGCAGGTTCACCTTCAGGCAAATACCAAAGGTTCATTAAATTCTGTCCAGCAAGTTTTGTGTGATACTGTGACAAAATCTATCTGGACAGACATACAAACATACATACAGAGACACACATACAGACATACAGTACATACAGAAATACAGAACATAGAGACAGAAATTTTTCTGAGACTGGTTTCGGGTCGACTCATGCATGAAGCGTAAAAGTGAATTCTGATCAACGTACGGACAAAAGCGTTCTTTTATTTATATAGATTTCACTGACATCACTGATCCATGTCGTTTCTTCATACTTGTCACTGATCCTAATCAGTCCTATTCTGAATCAGGTATAGAGAAACTACATCTGGAGTAGCTGAAAATACAATTCCACTATAGTTCACCCTTCAACAAAAATATGACTAGTGCCAAAAGCCTGGACTCAAGGGTTTTTCTTAACTCTGACATATAGTTTATAGGCCTTATTTACTTAAGTATGTGATGATTCCATTTGTAATTCTATGTTATTCTAAGACTTTAAATAGGCTATTGTCCAACCCCTCCAATGAAGTTTGTGTTCCCCCCACCCCCACCCACAAACCCACCCCATCTCGGTCACTCACCGGCAGGAAAACGGCGGGACAGAGCTCGGAGTGCAGAATCATGAGCAGGATGCCGAGGAGAGCGGTTCCGAGCGCGCAAGTGCAAAGGCGCTGCTTGTCCTCAAGGAGAAACTTTCTGTCCCTGAGGCGGTATAAACTGCCGCCCTCGGTCGTCCGCTTGCCTGGGTGCGAGAGCGACACCGTGATGTCCGTCGTGTCGCCGTTGCGGCTCCTGAGCCCGTCCGTTTTGCCGTCATGAAGCGAGTTGCGCACGCTCATTTCCATACGAAATCAAAGAAACACACACACAAGCACGAAACGGCAGTGCCTCCTGCCAGTCCTCAGTCACCACCGACCCGTTTCTCTTTCACCCATTCGGGTGCAGTCGCGTGTCCCACTCGGGGAGACATGGCACGGAGGCGCATAAACGCCAGCGCAAACCTCGCGCCCACCTGAGGTTCCCTCGCGCACGTCACTCTGCTATTGGCTGAAATACTAACGCCTCTCGATTGGACATAGAAGAGCTCTACGTAAGGTTTTATGTTTTATCTAGGCTACCATTTGGGATTTGATCCAAGTCTATGAGGTTGATAAAATGGCTCAAACTAAGAAATTCGATCAGCAGCGTGAGCTATAAAACATATTAATTTATACTCTATCGGATTAAGGAGGCAATTGGAATTTTCATCAAGTCTAAGAAATCCCGCACTTTTTATTTAAAACGTTCAGCATGTGTGTAATAATTACACTAATTATCGCATTTAATTTTAAGTAACCTTTACCAGGTGAGGATTATGGTACTGTGGATCCGAAACCTATATTTAGAAACACTGGACGTGAAGTAGATTGATATTCAATTAATCAATCAGTCAATCAAAAAGTGTATTAAACTACTACATTAATTCACATGAATATTTAGGCATATTTTTAAAATACCAATGTCTCGGTACTTTGCATTGTTATTTTAGAAACGTATTTATAAAATATACTGTATCCTAAAGAAAACAACCCTCTCTTGCCCCTCCAACAAATCTACAATTACATGTAATTACTACACATAAGATATAACAGGGTTCAGTGTATGGAATTATTACTAAGGCATAACGAGGCCCTAGAAATACAGGAGCAGAAATGCCTAATGTTTGCTTTGTAATAAGACAGTAAAAACAGGTGAATGTATAAGGTGTGTTTGGTAAAGGATTAAAACAGATTCTAACTGCTGGTGAACTATGATTTGTGTAAAGGGCAACCTCTTGTGGAAGACTAGTTAAGTAGCAGGTTGCAACCTAAAAATAAAAACGCCTAAGCAACCTACAGCAGAGTAAAACAGGACACTCGTTTTAAGTGATGCTTTGAAATCGTATGATTCCTGTGACACAATAGCAGGAACTGAAAGTCAATCACTTATTGTAAATGCGAAGTTTATATATAGGATTATATAGGATTATGGAAAGACAAATCCTGAGTGTTAAGGTAGCATTATTGGCCTAATAAGATGACAGAGCCATAATGGAAAGTGTAGAAATGAACAACATACATTATCTAATACCAAAACCTGTCAGAGAAACTGATTTCTCATTAAGTCAAGTAGAATTTTGTCTTTGCCAGCTCCTTATTTATTTATTTATTTTTCCATTGTTGGAACGTTTTACTCCTATATTCAGTATTTTCACTCACATTCATCTTAGTGGTTTCCACGTAAATCTGATCCTCATCAGTCCCATCCTGAACCAGTCTCAGATAAAATCCATCTGAAGTTCTGCATGGCTAAAAACAAGCTACCCTCTATTGCCCCTCCAACAAATATACAATTACATTTAATTACTACACATAAGGTATAACAGGGTTCAGTATATGGAATTATTACTAAGGCATTAACGAGGCCCTAGAAATACAGGAACAGAAATGTGTCCTGAAATATCTATTAAAAGCACGCTTTATTCTTGTCAATAAAAACAATTTTAAAAAATAAGTAATGAAAATAATAAAATGTGAGTATGTACAATAGCATTTGTGTTATGTTATTGAGACCTTAAATACTGGCCATGGGAACAGGTTGTGTGGGTTTGGCATGTTTTTTTAATGTATATTTATTTAGGCTATTTTTTTGCAATAAATTTGCCACACTTAGAAATTCTTCTGGCTTTGTGTAGCTTTTGGATGTTAATATTATGTCTATTGTACTAAGATAATTTGATTGTATTGCATGTAATTTTATTGAATTACTGTATCCAAAACATAAAATTTCCCCCGTCATCATGTTTGTTCAACTTTACAGGTGAATGCCCTTCGTTTAAATATTCTAAAACATATTTTACATATATATTGTATATGTTTTAAAAATGTTTTATCACTGTTAAATCTTGGTCACTCACCGGCAGGTAAACGGAGGGACAGAGCTCAGCATGCACAATCATGAGCAGGATGCCGAGGAGAGCGGTTCCGAGCGCGCAAGCGCAAAGGCGCCGCTTGTCCTCCAGCAGAAACTTTCTGTCCCTGAGGTGGTACAAACTGCCGTCCTCGATCGGGCTCATCCGCTTGCCTGGGTGCGAGAGCGACACCGTGATGTCCGTCGCATGGCCGTTGTGGCTTCCGATCCCGTCTGCTTTGCCATCAGAAAGCGAGTTGCGCACGCTCATTTCCATATCGGCGCCCCCGAAATCAATCAATCAAAAACATACAAACAACAAATAAACACACAAGCACGAAATGACTGTGCCTCCCACCAATCCTCAGTCATCACCAACGTTTTTCTCTTTCATCCATTCGGGTGCAGTCGCGTGTCCAACTCGGGGAGACATGGCACGGAGGAGACATACACTTCAGCGCAACCCTCGCGCACACCTGAGTTTCCCTCGCGCACTTCACTCTGCTATTGGCTAAAATCCTAACGCCTCTCGATAGGACAAGCACCAATCAGCCATAACAATAAAATCGCTGACAGATGAAATAAGTGAATAACTTTGATTCTACCAATCTAGGAGCGTCATTAGTCCAACTAGGGACCGTGTTTCTCCATTTTTACAACCTCTGGTCAAATGTTCACACACTACGGCCAATTTGGGAACGCCAATTAGCCTCATCTTCGTATCTACGTATTAGACCAATTATGATAGATAGATGACTGGGTCAGAGCATTTAAAAAAAAAAAAAGCAGAGCTTTACCAAAAGTGGTACGTAGAAGGACAAAAAAAGCTCCTGTATCACAAATTGCTAAAAATGCTAATGCTGGCTATGATTGAAAGGTGCTATAATTGCTATAATAGTAAGATTTTAATATATAATTATTATAAATATTATAAATATTAACTTGAAACTTAAATACCCAATGCATTGTACATTGCTGTGTATGAGGATGAGTAAGGGCAGACCAGTCAGAATGCCCATTCTGAGCCCTGTCCACTAACGAAAGCACCTCCAGTCAGCATATGAGAATTAGAATTTGTCAATGGGGCATAGAATAAGGTGGCTTGGTTTGAGAAATTCTGTTTTTTATATCATTTGGAACGGCTGATATAAGGATGGCTTTGTGTGTGTGTGTGTGTGTGTGTGCGTAACTTGGGACTGTGGTGAGCTTTAAAACAGAGCTTCCATGACACAAACTATGCAACTAAACCACATACTGTACTCTGACTATAGAACATTTGACCATTATAAATGTTTTGCACCAGAATGACACTTGTTTAAAGGTGAATAGAAAACAATCTGCATAATCCAGTTGAAATTCATGTTTTTTAATAAAAGATTTAGTCACCAGTGAAATGTGTTATGCCGAGGAAACTTTAAAACAAATAAAAATGTGTAAGTTTCTTGTAAAGCCAAGAAAACATTCAATATTAAAACCTGCTGGGAGCCTCTTAGCAGAACAGAGAATATGCCAGATAATGTTACATGAAACATTTTTTTTTGTCTTTTTCTTTTTTTTCTAACAGCTAAAAAGGTAATAGCAATAAAAAAAGTGAATAAAGTGTCATGAGCCCTGTGATAACCATGCATGTGAACACATGCACCCATCATTGGGTGCATGTGTACAGGTTTGTGTCATGGAAGCTCTGTTTTAAAGCTCATGTGATGTGACTTCTGCAAAAACTACCTTCTTCAGACAAAAGTTGGAAGCGTCTGCACATGATCCTGGCAAACTCCACAACATCTTCTCCTCACTACTCAACCCACCGACTCCTCCTGCCCCTTCCTCTCTGACTGCTGACGATTTTGCCACATTCTACGATGGGAAGATTGTAGCAATCCGCCAGTCCTTCGCTCTCAACCAAAGTCCTACGGCAGAACCTCAGGACCTTTCCTTCCCCCCTTTAGCAGAATTTTCCAACTTGTCATCTGACGAGATTCAACAGATCATCTCGTCATCTAACCCCACCACCTGTTCATTAGACCCAATCCCTTCCACAATGCTCCAGGCCATCTCACGAGACCTCCTTCCCTTCACCACAGCCATCATCAACCAATCCATATCATCTGGTCATGTTCCTGCCGCTTTTAAGAAGGCGAGGGTTATTCCCATCCTCAAGAAACCCTGCCTGGACCCATCAGAAGTTAACAACTATCGCCCGGTATCACTGCTCTCTTTTATTTCCAAAATTCTTGAAAGAACGGTTTATAATCAAATGTCTCTTTATCTCTCACAGAACAACCTTAATGACCCAAACCAATCTGGATTCAAAGTGGCACATTCCACAGAGACTGCCCTTCTGTCAGTCACTGAGAAGCTCCATGCTGCTAGATCTGCTAAACTTTCATCTGTCCTCATCCTCCTGGACCTGTCAGCTGCATTTGACACCGTGAACCACAAGATTCTATTATCTATCCTTACAAGCCTTGGAATTTGTGGAACAGCGTGGCAATGGTTTGCTTCTTACCTTAAAGATAGGTCATATGAGGTAACATGGAGGGGATCTACATCTGCCCCACGTAGACTCTCTACTGGTGTCCCGCAGGGCTCAGTACTTGGTCCTCTTCTGTTCTCCCTCTATACCCGGTCTCTTGGTAAGGTCATATCATCGCATGGATTCTCATACCACTGTTATGCAGACGACACCCAACTTGTCCTCTCCTTTCCTCCCTCTGACACTCAGGTTTCCACCCGGATCTCAGCATGTCTGGCAGACATCTCATTTTGGATGGCTGCTCATCAGCTGAAGCTCAATCTCAGTAAAACCGAACTGTTGTTTATCCCTTGTGACTCATCTCCAGGTCAAGACCTTGTGATATCCATGGACAACAACCAAATCACTCCCTCAACCACCGCCCGCAATCTTGGGGTAACCGTGGACAATCATCTGTCATTTTCCCCACACATCGCTAACCTTACTCGCTCTTGTCGATTTCTTCTTTACAATATCAGAAGAATTCGCCCATTTCTTTCTTCACAGGCTACTCAGGTGCTTGTTCAGTCCCTTGTTATTTCAAGACTGGACTACTGCAACTCACTCCTGGCAGGCCTGCCTCTGTCCACGATTCGTCCTCTGCAACTGATCCAGAATGCAGCAGCACGACTCGTTTTTAACCTTCCCAAGTTCTCCCACACCACCCCACTCCTCCGCTCCCTGCACTGGCTTCCTGTAGCTGCCCGCATCAAATTCAAAACACTGATGCTTGCCTACAAAGCCAAAAATGGCCCAGCACCCACTTACCTCTCTGCGCTAATTACACCACGCACTGCACCACGTTGCCTCCGATCCTCCAGCACTGCTCGCCTCATCCCACCATCTCTCAGGGATCGAGGGCGGCATTCATCCAGGCTCTTTTCTGTTCTGGCACCTAGATGGTGGAATGAACTTCCTCTAGATGTCCGTACATCAGAGACTTTGACTATCTTTAAACGACGATTCAAGACGCATCTGTTTCTCCAGTACTTGGACTAACCCCCCTCCCCCCGAAAAAAAAAAAAAAACAAACAAAAAAAAAACACCTCAGTTGTGTTGGACTAATGGTACTTAGTTATTAACCTAGTTAACCCAGTGTAAGTATGTATCCAATGTTGTAAACATTAAAGCACTTTTTGTAAGTCGCTCTGGATAAGAGCGTCTGCCAAATGCCTAAATGTAAATGTAAATGTAAATGTAATCATTGTGCTTAAGTACTTATATATACACTCACCTAAAGGATTATTAGGAACACCTGTTCAATTTCTCATTAATGCAATTATCTAATTAACCAATTACATGGCAGTTGCTTCAATGCTTTTAGGGGTGTGGTCCTGGTCAAGACAATCTCCTGAACTCCAAACTGAATGTCAAAATGGGAAAGAAAGGTGATTTAAGCAATTTTGAGCGTGGCATGGTTGTTGGTGCCAGATGGCCCATTCTGAGGATTTCACAATCTGCTCAGTTACTGGGATTTTCACGCGCAACCATTTCTAGGGTTTACAAAGAATGGTGTGAAAAGGGAAAAACATCCAGTATGCAGCAGTCCTGCAGGCGAAAATGCCTTGTTGATGCTAGAGGTCAGAGGAGAATGGTTCGACTGATTCAAGCTGATAGAAGAGCAACTTTGACTGAAAAAAACACTCGTTACAACCAAGGTATGCAGCAAAGCATTTGTGAAGCCACAACACACACAACCTTGAGGCGGATGGGCTACAACAGCAGAAGACCCCACCGGGTACCATTTATCTCCACTACAAATAGGAAAAAGAGGCTACAATTTGCACAAGCTCACCAAAATTGGACAGTTGAAGAATGGAAAAATGTTGCCTGGACTGATGAGTCTCGATTTCTGTTGAGACATTCAAATGGTAGAGTCAGAATTTGGCGTAAACAGAATGAGAACATGGATCCATCATGCCTTGTTACCACTGTGCAGGCTGGTGGTGGTGGTGTAATTGTGAAAGGGGGTCAAACACCATATTAGTATGGTGTTCCTAATAATCCTTTAGGTGAGTTTATATATATTATAAAAAGGGGGCGTCACGTCATTGACTAATATATATATATATATATATATATATATATATATATATATATATGGGTCAATGACGTGACGTCCCCTTTTTCTGTCCGGGTTAATTTTATTTTGCAGAAAAAACTAAAAAATACATAAAAATTTCTCATCTACTTGTTATACCTTCTTTACCTACTAAACCACTCTAACTTCTTTAAATTGTTAAGTTTTTCATCATTTTTCTGCTATCCGAAGTGCCAAAACCCCATATGGGGCGATCGTCCGGCCTTGACTTTAGTTAGGACAACTGGTTTAAAAACACTTTAAATCAACTTAAATATATCTCTTTTCCTAGTTGCCATAATTTTAAACATGTTTTACATCCATTGACAAAACTATAAAGCATTTGCTCATATATTTTTATCATGATATACAAACGAATGTTGTCCGAATTATGTTGATTCTATCCATTTTATCCGGGGCGACCATCAACAAACCACAATTTTGGGACCTTTATTTTAAAAAACATCTCAAGGATGGGATACTGCATCAGCCAGACACAAGTGAAGACCCCCTGGAAACAACTGTATAGTAAATCAGTCTCTCTCATATAGTAAGAAAAAGCTATTTTTTAACGGCTGTGATGTCGTAGTCACTTCTGGTCATCATGTGGGGCGACCACCTCAAAACTGTGAATTATAATTTTTTTCCACAAATCTATATTTTGATGATAAATTTGATAGTGCTTTGTCACTAGAAGAAGCTAGTTTGGTTTCTGAGGCTAACTGTTAGCCTGTTATACTTGATTAAACTTGAAAACATCATATGGGGGGACCGAGTATCATGTGGGGCGACCACTGCTAAGTGTTTTAAATGGTAGATATTAGTCCTATATTTGTAGTTTTCATATTCTATACATCAATTATATACATAGAGTTAATCGTTTAAGTATAATTATTTGTATATTTTATCTTTTTTTTCTAAATTCAGCCATTTTCCATTCCTTTTATAGGGATAAACATTTATTTTAACTGTATAATGAAGGAGACTCTGATATTATAGAATAAACTTGTGAAATAATGGTTTTCCTAAAATGAAAGGGCACTAAAGTTTATCTTTCTTCATCAGTTTATCTACTTACTGATATGAGTTCAACTAGTCCTAATGATACATAAAAATGTGAATTCTGAGATATATTACGGTCGCCCCAGATTACTTTTTTAAGGCTTTTTTTTAAAAAAAGTCTTATCCGTCAATGACCCATATATATATATATATATATATATATATATATATATATATATATATATATAAAGAGGACACCCAAAAACATGACCCACTAAACTAACAAACCATTCAAAATGCACCTCACAGAACCAAATCACAAAACAGAACAAGAGCAATGAAAAACAAACAAACCAAAAAATATATGAACTTACCTTCGCTGTTTACTTGAAATAAAAAAGTATCCCTCCTTCTTTCTTTCTTGTATATTAATAAAAAAACCAATAATAATCACACAGGTGACCGTTGGCAATCTTTTAGTACTATGCATTGCTTTTATTAAAAAATAATAATATATTTATACAAAAATATAGCCTAAGGTTCTCAGTATAAAGTTATGTATGTTAATAAAGGATAAATATATAAATAAATTGTGGCAGTTTTTAAAAATTAATTTGGCCTATAATCAACAGTGATTTTGTTAATAAATCATGAGCCCGCTAGTCTTGCAAAGCTTTTGGTTATTATTCACCCCATCTCCATTCAACTTTTGTAAGTAACATGAAACAGAAAGCAATGAAATTAGTATGCCAAAGAAAACCACAGATGCTCGCTGGATGTTATTAGTTTTTTGAGATGAGAAGTTTTTTAAATAATCAAACCAGCCCATCTGTTATCAGCAGCCATGCAACAGTCAAAGTCACTGAAATCAAAGGTTTTTTCCTATTGCAGTATTTGATGTGAACATTGAAGCTGTATATTGACTTGTATCTTCATTATTTTATACATTTTGCTGAAGTAAAAATGAAGTATAGATTAAATATTTCCCTTAGCAAGCACATGTAGAGGGGTTTCGAATAAACTGGTCAAAGACTTTATATTGTAGCAGGTGGTCAGTGATCCTAAAAGTTGTCATGAGAATAGGAGGTTTTGGTAAGTGTAAAGGGGTAAATTATCACAGTCCAAGTCAAGTCAAGTCAATTTTAACAGTGGTCCTTATTGCAAAGCAGCTTTACAATCTGAAATGTAAGACAATGTGTATGAATCAAAATGATCAAATTGTCCCTGATGAGCAAGCCAAGGGCAAGGAAAAACTCCCTGAATAGGCAATAGGAAGAAACCAGACTCAACAGGGAACCCATCCTCATTTGGGTAATAACGGATAGCAGGGATTGTTTGGCAGTCATACTGTGTCATAGGCTGCTGGAAGTTCAATATAACAGAAAATGTGTTTGAGTTATTGGAGGGTCAGTCTAGGCCTGGTGAGTTGCCATTATAGTCTGTAGAATCGTCTGTGTACAAGGGTGTGATAAACTGAATGTAATTGAAAGTTGAAGTAGCTGGTTATGGACCTGATAAAATCTTTTAGTCTGATCATAGAGTCCCCAAACAATGGGCCAATTTACACCTATCAGCCATAATATTAAAACCACCTGCCTAATATTGTTTAGGGCCACATTTTGCCACCAAAACAGCTCAGACCTATAGAGGCATGGACTTTGAAGGTGTGTACCCAGACATTATCAGCAGATCCTTTAAATTCTAAAGGTAGTTCCTTTATGGATCAGACTTTTTTTTTTCCAGAACATCCCTCAGATGCTCGGTCAGACAGAAATTTAGGGAAATCAGAATGTAAGCTGACACCTTGAACTCTTTGTAACATTCTTTAAACCATACATGAAGAAAATGGAAGGGCACATTATCCTCCTGAAAGAGCCCACTTCCTAGTTGTAGTGGTATACTTGGTATTCAGCAGTGTTTAGGTAGGAGGTACATGTACATACACATCAATGCAAGAACACAGAGCTTCAGCAGGACGGTGCCCAGAGGATCACACTGTAATTTTGTAAAAGGGGACCTCTAGCGTTAGACTGAAGTAGGACCTTAACACAAAAACAAACAAACAACGTAAATGGCAAGCTGTTCCGCCACTGAAACATTTACTAATTACATAATGCCAAACATTATTTACAGCAATAATTTCCTAAAATGGCATCTGTGAAACAAAGTAAAGGAGTCTAAAAGGTTTGTTATTTTTCTGGAAATTATAACCCCTTATTAACAAAGTTATTAGCATATTATGTTTATTATTTATTCATTATAGTAAATAAATAATTGTTTATTTATATATTATTTGCTTGGCCACTTTGGTTTAAAAAAATAGGACTACAAACAATGTCAACTTTCTGGAATCAAGCTCTATACAATAGCTCTATAGCTGTAATAAATATGCTGAAATATTAATATAACATTATCATTATAATAATAGGACTATTAGCACATTTCCTTGGATATTTCTGGGACAAATCATCATCATCATTATCATCATCAACTTAAATAATTATTTTGATTGTGTAAAGATGCTTTGCGACAATGTCAATTGTTAGGAGCGCTATACAATAAAATTGAATTGAAATCTTTGGCAAATCAGATTTTTTGGCAGTCCCGAATTTTGTTTATCTACTTATACTTTCTTAAATTTTAATGATCCTGACAAATTCGTAGCTAGGACATAACGTGAAAAAGACATAAGGCTAGTCACTTAGATGACCTAGAGTAACCCTCAGATAAGTGTCCCACTCTTTAAATCTTTTTAAGTAAAAACAAGATTCTTATAGTTATGTTGACCAAAATCTGTAAAATCTAAGCATTGATAAGTTACATAAAAATAGAGTGTACAAAGAATCACAACATCTCAGGTAGCTGTGTAATGTTATATAAAAAGTATTATTTTAATAAAGCATAAAAAACATTTACAGGCTTTGCATGACTTAACATACCTTGTAGTTAAAGAGAATAATAAACAGGAATAAATAGGCTTATAGTAAAAGACAAATAAAAATTACAAAACAAAATGCAGGGTCACTTAACTTAAAGTTAAAAATTCCAGTGTACACAGCTATTTACAATAATAATTTGCAGCATCAGACTAAAATTATTATTAATTAATTGTAAAAACATGTTTTATAATATATTGACTTAATTATTTAAATCATGGCTGACTTACAAAGCTAAGAAATGTTCTGCACTGTACAAAAGCCCAATCTTATAAAAATGTTGCTGTAAAAAGCTGACACTTACAATAATGAAGTTCTAAGCAAGGCACAATAAATACTGCTTTTGGCAACACACAGCAAAATCTACCAGCTCTAAAGGGAATGACAGAAAAGTAACACAAGAACCACTGCAGTGTTTCTACAGTCACCATTATAAAGGATTTCTGTGACTCATTTACATAACGGTCTATGTTTATTCAGTTTATTCAGTATCCTGAGAAATACCTAGTCACAGTGAAGTGTGAGCTACAACATTACATGTATTGCACAAAGGTCACAGTATTTATAGTGCACCCTAACTGGCACTCTTTGGATTCGATGCATGTGCGTGAATTAAAGCATATAAAAGGATAAAAGCAATAGACTGACATACCTGAGAGAGCATTTAATTTGTGAATTTCTTTTTATTTTATTTTATATAAATTCATTTTTTTTTTTTTTATATATCTAGTTATGTTTTGGTCATTAATGCCCCAACAGGTAATGTATATTAAACTTCATACTAAAATGAATATTTTGACAGTTTCATAAGCAAATGAAAATATCCTCATTCTCTGCACAGTTGCATTACATTATCATCATTATGATTATTATGATTTATGCACCATGTAATGTGGTCCCTGATTAAAAGGATTAGGCTGCAAATACACATATAAATAGCATTGCTTGGTTTAGTCATTAATTCAGTTTGGATCATATGAAATTTAAAGAATGCTCCTACTACTACTATACATCATGTCATTATTTTCATATATGACCGTTCTCTTCTCGTAAATCGTTTAAAAACCTCTCAGTATTTTATCGTCATACCAAATCATATGTTTTGTTTGAGGCAAAATAATGCAGTTCGAAAGTTCACTAAACAATATTAAACCACACTTATAATGTATCTAATTTATATAAAGGGGCCCAAAATGTACTGTATACACACTTTAATAGTTATCTATGCACTTTTTTAAAACTCAAATTGAATTATGGCAGCAATGTGTAGTATTATGTTTCCTCTGAAGATGTCAGGCAGTGCATCATGATTGACTCCACTCTTCTGATGATCACATGATAAAGTCAACGATGATGTCCCTACTGACATCTTTAGAGGAAACATAATACTACATGCACTTTGGGCTAGGGCAAGGATTACAACTGTTGAAGTGTGTATACATGTTTTGGGCATCTGTATTATAGAGTCTACAACCAGATCAGATCTAAAAAGTAACATATAACTAGAACATACACTGATAAAAAGTGCACATGCGTACATGTTTGTAAAAAATAGAAATCAAAAGGTCACAATCTTCTATTTGCACATGTGCTTCTGTGTGAACAGCTTCTCTTAATATTTCTAGTTATATTATTTATAACAAAAAGATAAATTACATATTGGTATTTCAAATTCTTCTATTACTACTATATTAATTTGTAATATTGGAAAAAAAACATGAGGGGTAACACCAAATCAAGTGGAACAAAGTTTAACCAGGTCATACCATCTTCTCATCTTTCCTGGTGCCTTCTACCCTTTGGCAACTCCCCAGGGCTGCAGACTGGCATGCGGCATGATGAACTGTGGTGGAGGGTTCTGGAAAACGTAGTAGCCCAGAAGAGGAGCAGGTGGGGCGGTGCACACAGGTGTGAGGAATACAGGACGCTTCTTTTTATACTGAGTCCACACTGGTGTTGGGTGGTACAAGTATTGAAGTCCCGGGAGCTTTAGTCAAATAAAGTAAAAAGAATACAGTTAATAAATGCTAATAATAATGTAAATGACATTCAAAGTAACATATCTTTTAGAAACTGATAATTTTATTTGCTTGGTTTTAATTGAAAATTTGTCAAATCACTTGATATTTGGATTTTTTTATGTAATAATATATTTCCTATTATAAAATCTGAAAAACAATCTACAGTATAAATTATTTTTTTTAAGTACTTAGGATCATTAACCAATGATCATCATTATTATCTACTATAGTTCCTTTTCACACTATTTTAATTGCCATTAAAACTGTCTGAAATATCAGAAGATCCTTAGGTAACTTTTGGTGATTTACCTGAGTTGTAGGAACCTTCCGTGGCTTTGGCTCCCTCATCCTGGGCTTCATAGCAATTACAAGAGGCTTGTCGTCCCCCACTTTTTCATCTTTCACTTTCTCTTTCACGCTCCCCACCTCTCCTTCCTTTATCTCCTCCTCTGCATCACTGGAATCATCCGAGCCACAGTCAGAAGTTGCCGAGTGGTAGTCTGATGTCTCCACATTCACCGAATCTGAGCTTTCTTGATGCAAGCCAGACTCCTTCTCTTCTAGCCCCTCCTCCCCTTCTTCCTCACTGAAGCGAGCCACTATGAAATGTCTGCAATTTTCACCTGACCTGTTGGAGAACATAAAATGTGTTCAGGTTCTGAGAATTGACACTTAATAATGCACATATATTTAAAATATGGTATGATCACAATTAAATTATGTATAGTTTCAATAATATAACATCATGTAAAAATAAATTGAGACTGCTCTTCAGTATAAAATATGTCCTGATCCTCAAGAGGTTTAGATCTTTTGCTTTCTAGCACCTACCCTAAGTGTTGTCACAACTATTACTCAACTGTTATTTTATTTTAACATAGAATTCAGACGCAGTTAAAGGTCCTTCAGGATTTACTAAATTTTAAATAGTTTGTTGGCATGAAGGGAATAACCACATTTTTTCACTACCTTTCTTGCTGATCTACACTATTGATACCATTAATTATGGAGCTGAATAAACTTCACGTGGGCATTAAACTATCCATCTATTACATATACTGCTTATCCTGTGTGGGGTAGCAGGGGGCCTGGAACACAAGCAAACACGCTTTCACAATCATACACTATGGGCAATCTGGAAACTTCTACTTTGCTTGTCTTTGGATTGTAGGAGGAAACCAGAGTACTCAAAGGAAACCCAAAAAGCATGGTGAGAATACACAAACACAGTGCACACAGGACCAGAGTCGGGATTCTAATGGCCATCTCTGAAGGTGTGAGATAAAAGTGGTAACAACTATCCACCATGCCACTAGAATAAAATAAGATTTATTAAAAATAATAATAATAAAAAAAATATATATATTAAATTGTGTGTTTGTAAATGTTTCAGTTAAAGTTTTTCTTTTTGTTAGGTTCTCAGAGTTCTGCCGTTTTTTAATCATTGCAACCGAGGATTTTTCTTCAAGGACATATTTCATTCAATTTTATTTATATAGCTCTTTTAACAATTGTCATTGTTGCAAAGCAGCTTTCTTTCAAAAGAAAATTATTAAAATGTTTATGAAATGTGAAAAATGTGTACGAATCTGAATGATTAGATAATCCCTAATGAACAAACCGAGGGTGATGGAATACTCCCTGAGAGGGCAATAGGAAGTAACCTTGAGATGAACCAGATTCAACAGGAAACCCATCCTCATTTGGGTCATAACAAATAGCAAAAATCGTTTTGCAGTCATACTGTTTTTAATGTATTACTGTATTAGAGTATTATATTAAAGATAATTCAGACAACTTAGAGAGTAAACGTACCGTGCTGACACCTCAAATGGGTCAATCCATAATGTGATTTCACGGGGAAGACACAGTTCTGATGGCCTTAGCTTGCTTTCCTCACAGGCTTGTAGCAAGGAGCCATCGCTGTAGCAAGGCGTGCTCTTGTTTATTCTTATGCACCTGGGAAGAGTCATATCGGCCTTACAATGAAATCAAGTCCTACAAAAAATCTCATGTCTTTTAATCCTGCTAGAATCCCAATCTGATCCAATAAAGGGTTTCAGTCTGATCCAATAAAGAAAAAAAGTGTTATACAGTATTAACATTTGTTTACCTGTATGCCTGTCCTTTGTCAGGATTTTCCGGGTACCAGTGGTTTGTGTATTTCTCACACAACAATTCTTGTAGTTTAGCGGCGAACACGTTGGCCTTGCATTCATCAACATGTCCTCGCTCCAAGGCCAAGCGCTTCAGGAAGTTTACAGCAGCACTCACTTCTCTCTTCATCCCCTTGCTGCATGAAGAATATTAACAAAATGTAATTCCACCTTAATTGTTATTGAATGTACCTTTCTTCTGATTATACCTTGTCTATATGGTTTTAACACAGTTCATGAAATTGCTTTATTAAGATGTTTATTAATTCCTGTTTTTAATTGAGTAATTTAAAAATACTTATCCCTCAAAAAGTACTTTTTTTGTTATGTCTGACTGGAGTGCTTTTAATTTCTTAAAAACATAAATATGCCCTTGATTATGATGGAATCAATTTTATTATCCTTTTTTTTTTTTTTTTTACATGTTTGTGCTTTTCATTAGATTTTGGAGAATGTACAGATTTGTCCATTTTCAATGGTATTCACTTGGGTTGTGGTCAGGGCTCTTTGCATACACATTTAAGTTATTCCACACCAACCCTCGTCAAACCACATCTGAATCAACCTCACCTTGTGCACAGGGACAGTGTCATGCTCAAACATGTTAGTTCAGTACAAGAGTTAGTACAGTACAAGAGTCATCTATATATGAAGCTGTATTTAAAACAATGCACTGTTAAACCAAACCAAACATAGAATTGTGATTGCTGTAGATTGCATGTTTGTGTAATAAATGCACCTTTATGGTATTTAACTTTTATGCTATTTAGTTGATGTTTTTGTAATAATAAATTCAATTACCTTTATTAAAAACAGCCGTTATAAATATGAGGACATATTTGAGAATTTGTATGATAGGGAAATGAGATACAAATTAATTTAGCACATAGCTTGGAGCATTACAACAGCTATAGGAAGTCAGTTAGTCTTGGGAAAAACAAGATATTCGTTCAAAAAACCTCAACAGATGTCCTGTAGGTAGAAAATGTCCTTAAAACTATCAAAATGTTTATCTTATGCTTCGCATGTTCATCCACACAGAAGACACAACATTGGATTATGGGACTACATGGAGTTAGGCCAAGAATAACTGTAATTCTATGGCATTTAACAGGCGTGATATCTTAACCTGGCTGCTCGGTACACAGAGAAAGTACACACAGTTAGAAAGACATGATACCTTAAATAATGTCATTTTTAATCTATATTTTAACCTATATTTTTCAACACTAAATTATAAGAGGCAATATAAATAGCTTAACTAAGTTAGTTAACTAATAGTTGTTAACTAATTGGGTAATCAGCAGATAGTAAATAATACACATTTTTTTCCATGTTATTTCAATCTTCCGTTTCATAAAAACAATAAGACACGAGTTGTGTAACATGACACAGTGCAGTCATGGTGTGTATTTCTGAAGGTTAAAGGATGAATCCCAATTATGCAAATGATCAAATTATTGCACTACTATTGTAGAACAGTCCTTTTATGACTAGAACCTTAGCTGTTTTTATTATCAGGAAAAAACAAATCATGCAAAATCATGTGACAAGCCTCCATGCCACACACTGTCCATTTAGACATTTGGCAGACACCCTTAACCCGTGGCAACTTACATTTTTATCTCATTATACATCTGAGTAGTTGAGGGTTAAGGGGCTTACTTAAGGGCTCAACAGGAACAACTTAGTGGTTATAGGATTTGAACCTGGGACCTTCTGAACTGTAGTCCATTGCCTGAGCTATAACAGTATTATGCAATAGTTTGCAAATACCACATCAGCACAGTGCGCTATTATCAATTATTTCTTAAAAACACACTTCTGTTTTGTTTCCCTATGTTACTACTGTATACTTAAAATTATTATAGTAAGATAAATAAAATACAAAAAGATTATTTAAAAAAACGTAACTAAATTATAAAGATAGCTGTGTGCACAATAAGAGTTAGAATTTACAATCGATGTTTATTAAATACACTTAAAAGTGTTTTTTTGTACTAGTTCATTACATCGCAAAAGTGCATGTAAATCACGTTATGGTCACCAAAAAATAAACAAATTTTGGAAAAAATATTAATATGTAAAGGAATTGAACCTTTAAGAAATGACCAAAATATTGTGAATGACCTTTAGATCCCTATAACATTTTGTTCTCTGTTTAACCTAAAGCCCATAAAGCATTTACACTCTAGCTGGTGTTGTTACATCAGAATGAGGTCATGATAATCCTCACAATGTTGATTATTTCCCTTGAGAGTAAATAACTGAAGAGCAAATGCTCCAACATGGTGATGTTGGGAAATGTATAAAAATAAGGAATAATAATAAGAAATATTTTCTATTATTATTATTATTATTTGTTGTTGTTTTAGTTGCACAACCCAACTACAATTACTCATACAAGGGAATTATGAAGAAATGTAGGAAACATTAGCGTGAAGAGTAATGGGTAATTGTTATTTCTTGTAAATATTTTTTTTTACAAAATCTGACAATTGCTTTCTATTTCTTCTTTTTTATTAATTTTAATAGGTTTGTTGATTATGTCAAGAACGTTGGTTGGACAGATGGTTGATTACAGAAATCCTAATAATTAGAATAAAAGGCAGTAAACTCTCAACATATTTTATACCAATTTTCTGACAAGTTTAACTTACTTCATTTTTAGCTATACAAAAATGATTAATGAAGGTTATATCATCACATGGTTACTGACAAAAAGCTGAAGCTACAGATGGTGTATGAGCTACAAGCATTGTCACTGTGTCTTGCCATATCACGTGGCTGAAACTCTAAAAACGTGTCTGGGAAGATTTTGAACAAGATTTAGACTGAGCTTAGTTTTTCCTTAAGAGGTAAAAAAAAATTTAAAAAGGAAAATCCCTCAAACTTTTTTGAACAAACCATGTCCCCCCCCCCCCCCCAAAAAAAAGAAACATTCTTTAATTGTAACTTTAAACAATGCTATCTAGTGCTAAAGAGCCTTACTGACTGTAGATATTTGTTTTTACTATCACTTTCTTCATCTTACAAGACTATTATTCTGATCTGAACTTATGTCCAAAATATTTCCAGCAAACTACTATACATTTTTTTTTTTTTTTTAAAAGCAACGAAAAAACATAATACTATATTACTAGTTATACAGTGTTCATTCATTCAGGAAAATGTATTATTAAAAATGTATGTCAGATTATCCACACAGACGTTAAACTTTAATGGTTTCCTGTAACACTGCTTTTATGTGTATCAGGCTTTTTGCCCATTTTTTACAGTTTTTGGTCACTTATTTTTAGTTTGTATATGACTTCTTCGACTTAACAGTACTTTAACAGAACTCACCTTGCATGTGTTAAACAAAAGTATCTTCAGTAAAGAATCTTCGAAAGAATCTTCAGTTAAGGTGTGATGTTGACGGTTCAAATGGCTACAATCTGTACTGTTTGCCGTTACTTCACGTTACTTCACGTTACTTCCTCATTACAGTGCGCTACAAAAGTCCACGTTTCGTCCAGGCTTTGTGTTCAACCAAGTAGACTTTCCCATAAAAAATAACAAGAGGTTGCGTCTAAATCCGCATACTGTTGAACCTAAGAGTGTGTGAGCACTGTACGCCACCACTTGCCTTACACTCTGTTGGCTCCTACTTAGTACATTAGTGTGCGATTCGGGACGCGGCCTCTGACTCACTTCCTCGTTCGGGTTTCTGACTAATGCCGGTTATTTCCCACCCACTGTACAGCACATTATCAGTATGACGAATTGATGACACCTCGGAAACGAACCAAATATGGACAGTCAAGGAAGCGTTGTAAACATAGCATCTTGTGGCATCACATAATAAAACAAAACAAGTCTTCTGATTATGTTATAATATAAATATTTACAGCATTTTACTCACAATAAAGATAACCTTTTGAATAGAAAGACCCTTTACAGAAAGTTTGTTCAGATATTGTATTGCATTTTTGTTCAAACACACAAAAAAAAAAAAAAAAACACCTTTGAAACACTTGTTAATATACTAATGTGAAATAAATGTTTAGGAAAGTACTCTGTTATTGACCAACTCTTACCATCTGGTATGGCAGCTCCACGGGGTCAGAAAGGATGCTGGTAAAAGGGTGGTAAAATCACACACACACACACACACACAACTATTTGCAGTTCAGTTTCAGCAGATGCTCCAGTAAACTGCATTTTGTTGCTGAGTACCTGAACTATGCAATGACTATAAAGTACCTACCTAACCAACCACCCACCTACCTACCTACCTTACTTACTTATCTATTTGTTTTAAAAAGAAACAAACATACAAAAGCATTAAGATAGGAATATATAAGTAAAGTTGCATGTTATTTGATTTTGAATAGAGAAACAAAAACATATGTTTTTGGAAAACTTTTTTAGTCCTACTTAAACATATGAGGTATTATAGTGAATAAACATATACAGTAAATTATGTAGACTAGTTCACAAACTTTGTAATTGCAATGTTTTCAAATAATGACATACCGCTTGTCTCTATTTTTTACATCTCTATTAGTTCTATGTCATATGTATGTACAGTACATACAGTCATGGCAAAAATTGTTGCCACCCCTGAATTTTTTTCCGGAAAATTAAGTATTTCTCACAGAAAAGTACTGCATTACCACATGCTAGACACATGGTACCTCTTTGTGTGTATGAGAATAACACAAAAATTGAGGGGAAAAAAAAAAGCTAATTTGACATAATGTCACAAAATTCTAAAAATGGGCTAAACAGAATTATTGGCACACTTAACTTAATATTTGGTTGCACACTCTTTGGAAAAAATAACTAAAATCAGTCACTTTCTATAACCATCAATACGCTTCTTACACCTCTCACCTGGAATTTTAAACCACTATTTCTTTGCAAACTGCTCCAGGTCTCTCATATTCCTTTTCCCAACAGCAATTGTAAGACCTCTCCACAGGTGTTCAATGGGATTGGCCACTTTAAAACTCTCCAGCGCGTTGTTGCCATCCTTTTTTTTTTTTTTTCCAATATGTTTGGGTTCACTGTCCTGCTGGAAGACCCAAGTTCTCAGATGCAAAACCAGATTTCCGACACTGGGATCTATAGTGCGACCCAAAATCCTTTGGAAATCCTCCAAAGGAGTTCATGATGCCTTGCACACAGCTTGAACCTCCGCCATATTTGACTGTAGATACTGTATTCTTTTCTTTGTAGGCCTCATTCAGTTTTTTGGTAAACAGTAGAATGATGTGATTTACGAAAAAGCTCTATCTTAGTCTTATCTGTCCACAAGACATTTTCCCAGAAGGATTTTGGCTTACTCAAATACATTTCGGCAAACAGTAGTCTTGCTTCTATACTGTATGTCTCTGTCAGCAGTGGGGTCCTCCTGGGTCTCCTGCCATAGCATTTCTTTTCATTTAAATGTCGACAGATAGTTTGCGCTGACACTGATGCTCCCAGCTTGAATTTCTTTGGAACTTGTTTGGGGCTGCTTATACACCATCTGGACTGTCCTGCGTTACAACCTTTCAGCAATTTTTCTCTTCTGTCCATGCCCAGGGAGATTAGCTTCAGTGCCATGGGTTGCAAACTTCTTGATAATGTTGCGCACTGTGGACAAAGGGACATCTAGATCTTTGGAGATGGACTTGTAACCTTGAGATTGTTGATATTTTTCCACAATTTTGGTTTTCAAGTCTTTGCACAGTTCCCTTTTTCTCTTTCTGTTGTCCATGCTTAGTGTGGCACACACAGACACACAATGCAAGGATGCAAGGACTAAGTGAACTTCTCTCCTTTTTATCTGCTTTTAGGTGTGATTTTTATATTGCCCACACCTGTTACTTGCCCCAGGTAAGTTTAAAGGAGGATCACATGCTTGAAACAATCTTATTTATCCACAATTTTAAAAGGGTGCCAAAAATTTTGTCCAGACCATTTTTGGAGTTTTGTGTGACATTATGTCAATGACTGTAGCTTTTTTGCCTTCATTTTTTTGTTTTGTTCCAATACACACAAAAAGAATAAACATCTGTATAACAAAACTTGTGTTAATGCAATACTTTTCTGTGAGAAATACTTGATTTTCTGGAAACGTTTCAGGGATGCCAACAATTTTGCCCATGACTGTACAGTATAACATCTCCCTCGCAGCTCTTCCTCATGCTTTATTTGGTAGTACTTCCTTTGGTTTTTTGGAATTCTTTTGTCTAATCAGAACATGCTAATGTGCTTCCTATCATATGACTAATTCTCTTTGTTCTACCTGAAACATGCTAGTTACCCTTGTACCTTCGTAAGAGATGCAGGTGACGCATGTCATGTGGCTAAAAAATGTAAATATTTTCTCTATCTTGTGAATAAATTAGAGATAACATCGGGTATGCACGTCCCATCTCATGACTCATTAATGAAGTGACACATTCATTAACTTTCATTTTAAACTTAACAGAAGTATATTTATCTGATCATCCTTAAGCTTTGATTATACAGTAGCACACCATGTGGTGGCCAGTTCATGTGTGAAAATAATTTATCATGCTCCCAGAACAATTCTTTGACCATTTCAGTCCAAGGAAGGAGTCTTAAGGAAGGAAAAATTCAATAGATGTAATCAACCTGATCATTCAGTACATTCAGATCATCAGCTGACTAAATTTTAGTGCCACCTATCCTTGCTGAGACCTGACCTGACCTCCAGATGCTTGTGGGCAATATACAGTACAGTACATGATGGCTGTACATGATTGCTTCCCTTTCTTCCCCGATGCGCCATCACTCCGGAATAGGGTCAATCTGAACAAATCAGAGTATGACTTTTTCCATTGCTTCAAACTTCAATCTTTATGCTCCATAACAAACTGAAGACTTTACTTCTGGTTAGTCTCACTAAAAGGTGGTTTTCATTTGCCAACACAGCTGTTTAGTTCCAATCCCACTCACTCTCATTCCCTCATCATCTATACTGTCAGTTTATCATGTATTGAGGGCCTGGAGCCTATCCCACGAGACTTAAGGCATGAGGCTGGGTGCACCCTGGACAGGGTGTCAATTCATCGCAGGGCACACACAATTATTGTGCAATAACACACTGCAGGCAATTTGGGAATGCAAATAAGCCTTATCTGCAGGTCTTTGGATGGAAACCGACCAAGCATGGGGGAGAACATACAAACTCCACGCACACAGAAATGAGAATCAACTCTGGTCGGGAATTGAACCCTACCCGGGAATCAAACCCAGACACTGGAGGTGCAAGGTGACAGTGCTAACCACTACATCGCCTTGCTGTCCAGTCCCAATTCCTTGAGTTTTTCTTACACTATGTATGTGTGTACAATTTTTACAATGCAGATTCACCCAGCATTTAACTGATCTCCATTCACAATTTTTATGACCACATTTCTTTAGCCAAGTTGACAATTCAGCCCTACCCTTAAAGGTTTCATAATGAGTCGAACAATTCTTAACCCAATTTGAGTCATTTCAAATCTGTGTAGTTGTTCTCTTTGCTCAAAACAGAACACGGATTTGACCATTCTGAAATGGCGACTTCATCAGGTAGTCGTGCAAGACTATCTTTATGGTAAAGTGGAACAGTCCCCAGACACCACATACAGTACACCCCAAACAAACCAAGTAAAAGCTTTGTAAGAAAAAGCTCTGCCCCCTGCTGTAGTTTTCATAAAGCGAGGTACTGACAAGTAACTTAGATCGAAGTAGGTGGGCGAATCATAAAACACTAGCAGTTTATTCAGGTATGTTGTGGCGTACGACAGTGATTTATAGGTCAGTGGAAGTATTTTAAAATTAATGTGAAATAAGTGTGGATAAGATAAGAGAAATCTGCTCATATCTTTTTGTTTGAGTGAGTGCGTTCTGGACTAAATGGAGCTTATTTATGCACATAGTTAAACATCCAGACTGTAAGGTGTTGCAATAATCAAATATAGAGGTGAGAAAAGCATGAACTAATTTTTCTGCATCATAAAGAGACAATATATACCTTATCTTGGTGATATTTATAAGATGAAAGAATGCTATCCCAGTAATATTATCTACATGAGCTTTAAGTAAAAGACTGGAATCTATAATCATAATGATGAAACGGGAAGGCCATCCAGGGTTACTGTGTTATCAGAAAGCTTACTACTGTAGGTCCAGTGAGTACTTCTGTCTGGTCAGGATTACGCAAAAGGAAACATCCAGTGTAATGTGTATTGTGGTAATGTCCTTCACACATTCCTCAATTGTATCAAGTCAGTGTTTCTTTTCTGGCTTTGCTGTCATTAGCATAACAACTGAAACTAATACCCTGCTTACGAATGATGAAGGGGGTAGGGCTTTTTCATATTTAGCTCCAAAACTTTGGAATAGCCTTCCAGACAGTGTTCGGGGCTCAGACACAATTTCCCAGTTTCAGGACGCATCTCTTTAATCTGGCATACGCGTAACTCATCCCATAACGTCATACTTCAGTACATCTATTCTGAATGGCAACTACGCTAATTCTCTCCATCTGTTCTGTACTTTTCTACCCATCCCGAGGCATCTGGAGATTGTACCAACTTCAGTAGATAAAGGCCAACCCTGTGAGGATCCTGAGGCATCCAGAGAAGGACCAGCTCCAGCTGAATTCTGCCTTATTATGATTGGAGCTACACATCCTGCTCCTGTGCTCCCAGTGATCCAGACCCCATCTGCCCTCTGCACCTACTGACTCATCCCTATGCTGAACTGGACTTCATGTTAATTTAAATAATTTCTGTTTATATTGTACTCTCAGCTGCATAACACACATGGTGTTATATTATCTCTATCTGTTATCACCCAAATGAGGATGGGTTCCCTGTTGAGTCTGGTTCCTCTCAAGGTTTCTTCCTATTGCCATCTCAGGGAGTTTTTCCTTGCCACTGTCGCCGTCACCCTTGGCTTGCTCATCAGAGAAATTTCATTCATTCATCTTGTTATTATCTAGGGACACTTTTCTCACACATACACAATTTATTATTATTATTTTTTTTATTATTATTTTTTTTTGTGAATTTCTTTCATCTTTGTGAAGCTGCTTTGAGACAATGACCATTGTTAAAAGCGCTATATAAATAAAATTGAATTGAAAAAAAAAATTGAATTGAATTGAATTATGTAAAGAGAAAATAGCAACAGGCTTAAAACTAAACCCTGTGGAACACCAAACTTCACTTTAGAAGTAACCTAGTTATTATTATTAGTTATTAACCCAGTTAACCCAGTGTAAGTATCTATCCAGTGATGTAAACTTTAACAGAACTTACACACTGGATAAAAGCGTCTACCAAATGCCTAAATGTAAATGTAAATGTAATTAACCATTTCAGTCTACAAACTGATAATAATCTGTCAAATAATATCTGGGCCAGGAGAGGGTTGTTTCTTTATTTCATAAAATTTTTTCTAATCTATTAAGGAGAATATATACCTTGCTTCCATTCTACAACCTTTTCTATGATCTTGGAGATCAAGGGGATGTTTAATAGTCAGACAGCTGACAGGCGTCAAGGTCATGTTTCTTAATTAGGGATTTAATAACTACTAGTTTAAAATATTTAGGAACGTAACCACTGCTGAGTGAAGAATATTTATTTTTTTATATGTTTGAGAAAACATGTAGGATCTAGTACACATGTGGGAGGTGGAGGAATTATTAATCAACGAAATAGTATGGCTTTTTTTATTTAATGATCTACCCTGTCAAAGAAATGTGACCATAGTCTTAAAGATTAACTGACCAAGCGATAAGCTGCTACAGTACACGTAAAGCTCACATTAATTTACAGTAAGTCATACCTTCTTGATCTCTAATCAATTGTTTAATTACAAATGTGTGCATTTTTGGTATTAATCCTCACTTGTGGTTAAACCAGGTTTAAATAAAGTCCTTTGTGTCCACTGGGCCTACTTTGCAACATTCCACCTTAAATATTAGTGACACTTTATTGTATTGTGGTGTGTGTGCTGTTGTTTTAAAACAACCATTAAGCAAAATTATATGAGAAACTCTGGTGTTATTATCAGTAAGTTTGTGCTACAGTTGTAGGCATTTCTGTTCTGAGCGGATACATTTTTAAAACTGCACCACACTCTAAAAACTAACTCAGAGGACCTTTTACCACTACTTGATTTAATACATGGATGCAAGTTAAACATTCTAATTAATTGATTTAGATGAACTTTCTAAGTTGCAAACTTTATTTTTATAAGTTGTGATCAAATAATAATGCTGGTAATTATATTAACTTAATTTTGCATGTAATTTAAACTCAAATTTAATTGTTAATGGGTTGAAAACAAAATTTAAGTTGTCTTAACTTTAAAAAGTTGCCATAATAAGTTAATTTTTTAAAGTTATATCCTACCCCCTATGCCTGGACGTGTTCCAGTGGTAAGATTGTGTGTTAGCAGACTTATAGGCTAACCAAACTCAATATAAACAAAATTTCATGGTGAGTAACACTTCAATTTACATCTAATAGTTCTACTAAAGTAATGAATTTGCACTTGTTTCATTGAGATATCTGCTCAGCAAGAGAGCTGTTTGGAAAAACATTATTCAAGTTTTGCTAATTTGACCATTTGACTGTAAGCTACATAATGTTAACTAATTTCAGTCACAGCCACAGTTTTTAAAAGTCTTTTGTTCATTCACATAGATGACCGTGTGCTTCCACCGTAGGCAAATTGTAGTAGCAAAGAAGCAAAAGCAGAGTGTTTCTTTTATTTTAGTTTGCCTGTATTTTAGTTACTTTTGTAATACAATTCAAAGTTAATATTTGTCTGGGTTTTGTGGTATTTTTCATAACATTAAAGGGTATGTAAAATGTTGGCATTGTGATTCTGACAGTATCACTGAGGTGTATGTGTCCACCTGAAATTAATATTTTGCATCAATAGTTATTCAATAGACATTATCAATCTAATTAGATTAGTGTGTTGTTAAGTTTGTCAATATTGTTTTAAAAAATGGGCAAACTGTAAATTTATCTCTCTCATTGGAAATGACTGGTGTCATTCAGAGCTTAGTCTTTTGGAATGTTCTATGACATGCTACTTGGCTTTTGACTGTTATATTTATAGAGATTTGCCTAACTTTTTTGTGATAGCATAATTTATTATGCTTAGTTATTCTTAATGAGGACCAGTTGAATTTAGAGTTTTTTATTTGCATTTTGTGCAGAATTTATATATAATTAGTTCACATACTTAACTGCAGTTGAAAATAAAAGCTAATTGCACAAAAATAATGGTTGAACTAATGTCTTTTTTTTTATCTACTAGATTAACAAAAACCAAAAAACCCTACATAAAAAGAAACCTGAAAAAAAAAATCTATTTGGAGTCACTTAATTTTTTAAATGGTTGTTATTTGAAATTTTGTATAAATTATTATAGTAATTAAACAACGTATACAATTACTTTAAAACAATATGGTAAAGCCATTTGGAGCAACATAATTTATTCGAGTTATCAACTTAAAAACTTGCCTTTTTTCTAACAGTTAATAAGTAAGGAGTAATTAAAATAATCTTTGACTGAAGAGGAAAAGCTAATTCCCCCAACGCAAAGAAGCTTGTTGGTTCAAAATAATTTCAAATGAAGTTGTCATAACTCAAAAAGACTAATGCAAAACGTTGCATTAATTTTTTTTGTTAAGTCTAAACATTTCTTTTTAGAGTGCATAAGAAAGAGTGTATTGTTCACTCACTAAATTTAGGAAACATGCTATTAGAATTCAATTTATGTCATTCCCCACAGGCCCACTAGGGGGAGGAAGAGACACAAAAACACAGCAAAATTATTTCACACTACAGTAGCTGAAGTACCGGTTGGTGAAAGGAAAAGAGTTTGTAGAAATATTTAAAAGGTTAAAGCTAAAAATAAGCTGATCGCCTAAATGTAATCAAATATGAAATGATATTATTATTTTTGGTTGAATCCCACATACATGTCTGCCTCCAACAGAGAGTAACTCCCTAATTTTTTAACTGTAATTTCATAAATTTGTTTTGTGACAACACTATACATGTGTATGATATTGGTTTCCATTTGAGTGGTGGCTTAATTTTAGAAAATTGTACAAAATTAACCTACTGTAGTTAACGGCAAGATGTTGAATATATTTTTTATCTTATTAAAATCAATGTATGTTGTACAAAGTACAAAGTTGTACGTCTTTCGTTGTCAGCCAAAAACACTCGGTAGAGTGAATCACAGATGAGAAATTGAAAAAGTAGATAAAGATTAAGTTTCGTCTTAAACCGCTCTAGAGCATTAAAATTCACTTATATCACTGTTATTTCAGCGGTGAAACATTAATTAATCCCAGTAAAAATATTCAGTTTAGGTTTTTTTTATTAATATCTATTGGTGCAGATGTGTGTTTACATTGAACAAGTAGCTTATTAGTAACTTATTTTAAGGTAGATTATTAAATCCGGCACATAACATGGCTTTTACTCAACATTCTGATTTCATTTATGGTGCAGGTTAAACTGTTAAGTACTGCTAAGTTTTATAAAATTTTATCCAGGCAGTTTTGTGTGATGCTGTGACATAATCTGGCTACACAGGCACATATACAGACATACAGTACATCCATACAGACAGAAAATTTTCTTTGGATCCTGCAATAAATGAAACTTAAAAATATAATTGAAAGAGCAAGTTCTGACGAATGTACTTTACAGACAAAACCTTTATTTTATTTAGACAATAGACAACTGCATCTAGACCAGACCAGGCTAATTAAAAAACATATTTAGCACATAATTACATTTTGATTTCATTTATGGCACAGGTTTAACTTAAGGTAAATATCTAAGTAATGCCAAAGATTCATTCAATTCTATCCAGCCAGTTTTGTTTGATGCTGTGGCAAAATCTGGCAGGAGAGACAGACAGACAGACAGACAGACGTTTTCAGGTCCTCCTGGTTTGGGGTCCTTGAATGTATGAAATGTAAAGATACTATTCAAAGATTAAACTTTGACCAACGTACAGAACTTTCTTTTATATTTATAGATGGCCAAACCTGACCATCCTACTTATTACCTTATTAAACATCCCATTCCAGATTGTGTACACCCTTTTGCTGCTATTTTAATAAAACCTTTACTTTCCTCAAAAAGCTCGATTTTGGAACATGTCTGTGGAAATTTGCCCATTCATCTGCAAGTAAATTTGTGAGGTCATGGTAAGGAAGCCAGGGGCAGAGTCATGCATTCAAGCCATTCCTTCTAAAAGGCACATGACATCTGGCTGAGAGTGTCACGCTCTCAGCGCGCCGCGCTGATCAAAGACTGCTTTTGCTGCTGACATTTCCCTTCTCACGCGTCATGCTCCTCACCATGCTGGTTTGTTTTCCCACGCTGTCATCTCTCCTCACACACCCCCTGGACCGCCCCGCCGGCACACCGGTTTCTAATCTGGCCCTGCTGGATTATTGTGTGTTTTTGCCGCAGTTTTCTCGCGTTTAAGTTCATGATTTCTTTTTCACGTTACCGACCACGCTCTGTCCCCGTTTTTGCCTCTCACCTCACGCTTAGGATTTATCACCATACTCGGATTAAACGGCTTTGGACTTCCGCTCTCATCCCTCGACTATGACCCAGATTTGCCCTTTTTCTGCGACACTGCTCCTCATCTCTTCTCACTGCACAGCTCGCCCAACGCCTCACAGAACCACCTGCCTTTCTGCACCTGGATCCATCTCTCTGCCTGTTCGTTCGCCCCTTCGTGACAGAATAATCCAGCCAGTTATGGATCCAGCAGAGTACGACAGGATGAGAGTGGCTCTTCAGAACCAGGGCACTCTTCTCGGGAAGAAGCAGCAAGAGCTCCTCACCACCAGGCAGACTCTCGCCAACATCACCACGGAGATGCAACATCTCCGATTAGACTCAGCACGGTCCACAAGCACTGAAGCCCAGCGCGAACCACGTTTGCCAGCCCCACCCACTTATGGAGGGGAGCCAGGTACATGCAGATCTTTTCTCTCCCAGTGCGCACTGATTTTTGAGCTACAAGCCTCCACCTTCTCCTCAGAACGGTCGCGGGTGGCTTACATCATCACCCTCCTTACAGGCAGAGCCCGGGAGTGGGGCATGGCCCTCTGGGAGGTTCGCAATCCATGTTGCTATGACTTTGGTGCCTTCTCCAAGGAGATGAAGATGGTTTTTGACCGTTCTCATGTTGGCAGGGAGGCTGGGAGCAGGCTGTTGAGGCTCCGCCAGGGAGCCCGCTCCACTTATGATTACGCCATTGAATTTCGGACCCCCGCCATCACCAGTGGGTGGAACAACAGGGCCCTATCTGACACCTTCCTTGAAGGCTTGTCGGAGGCGGTCAAGGACCAGCTGGTCTCTCAGGAGCTTCCCGCCGACCTCAATGAACTCATGGACCTCGCCGGCCGGGTCGACGCGCGTCTCCGTTCAAGGCATGTCTCCAGAGGACTACTCTCTGCTCGGAGAAACTCTTTCCCAGAACATCTCAAGAATCTCCTTCGCCAAGAGGTCCCAATCAGAAAGTGCCTATGCGTCCCAATCAGAAAGTGCCTATGATAGGACCCATATCTCCGAGGAGGAGAGAAGGCGCCGCCGCCAGGAGGGAGCCTGCTTCTATTGCGGGTCCTCAGGAGATGCACTCAAGACCTGCCTATTAAAGAAGAGACGTCCTCTAGTCAGACTGGGAGCACTAGGGGGCGCTCCTCCAGATAGACTCCCAGAACCTCGTTCCCTACTCCCTGCTACGCTAATCGTCGATGGCAGAGCTCACGGGATTCAGGCGCTCATCGACTCCGGTTCTGACCGTAACCTTATCAGCACCGCTACAGTCAGGAAGCTAGAGGTCCCCTGCGCTCCTGTTGAACCCCCACTCTCGGTTCAGGCCCTGGATGGCACTCCCCTACCCGCCATCACACGACGCACCCTCCCACTCACCCTAAGGACCTCAGGTAATCATTTTGAGGAGATCAGTCTGCTGGTCATTGATAGATCCCATGCTGCTGTGGTTCTTAGTTTGCTCTCGCTCGCCCTTCACTGTCCCCAGATTGACTGGACTAAGCAGACCATCACGGGCTGGGGCTCCTCATGTTCCAAGTCTTGTCTTCTCTCTGCTCTCCCTTCTGCTCCAGCTAAGCTGGAGGACCCTCCAGACATCTCTAATGTTCCCGCTGAATACCACGATCTCAAGTTAGTCTTTAACAAGGCTCGGGCTACCTCACTCCCTCCTCACCGACCTTATGACTGTCCTATTGACCTTCTTCCCAGCACCCTCCCTCCAAAGGGCCGTCTCTACTCCGTGAGTACTCTACGCCCCCGCCGTCTTCCAGAGCCTGATTAACGACGTACTCAGAGACTTTTTGAACCTCCCTGTATTTGTCTATTTAGATGACTTCTCGAAAACAACTAGTGCGAGTTCCACACGACGACCACCACCTTTCTAGGGTTTTTCATCTCCCCCTCGCAGCTGGAGATGGAACCGGCCAAGGTTCAGGCAGTCTCCAACTGGCCAACCCCAGCCTTGCGACGAGACCTCCAACGATTCCTTGGTTTTGCCAATTTCTACCGCCGGTTCATTCGAGGATACAGCTCTGTCGGGCCCCATTGACCTCTCTGAAGAGGTCCCCTCGGCGCAACATTTTGTCTGCCGCTGCAAACGGACGTGGTTACGAGCCAGATGATCCTTACTGCAAGCGTCCAGATCGTACAAGAGACAGGCTGACCGCCACCGCTCCAAGACTCCCAGGTATCATGTGGGAGACAGAGTCATGCTCGCCACCAGGGACATTCCCCTAAGGACACTTTCACGCAATCTCTCTCCACGTTTCATTGGCCCATTCACAATAACCAAGCTAATCAATCCATGCGCTATCCGACTTTTACTTCCTTTATCCATGCGACGCATTCATCCCACCTTCCACGTGTCCCAGCTACGACGCATCGCAAACTGTCCTCTAAGTTCAGTTCAATAAGACCATGACCAAGACATAATGCCAAGAAAACACAGAAGTGGCTTCAGAACATCTCTGTGAAAGTCTTGGAGCGACCCAGCCAGAGTCTGGACCTGAACCAAATAGAGCATCTCTTGAGAGACCTGAAAATGACTCTGCACTGACTTCAGCCATTCCACCGGGTTGAATTTAAATGATTTTGCAAAGAGGAATAAAAGAATCTTTTAAAAGAAAGGTGTGCTAAGCTTGTATCATTATTCACAAGTAGAGTTAAGTTGAGACTATCATAGCTGTCATAGCTGTAGCTTTGACCAAGTACTAAGTGTCTGATTACTTATTAAAATTGGTTATTTTAATCTTAATAACAAAAAGGTGTTTTAACAAAACACTCTAAACAACTATTTTTACTCTGTAATTGTGTGGAATCGGGCATAGAACAAGAGGCAAAAAAAAAAGTGAGTCTGCTACTTATGCTCTTTAAAGCCTTAGTAACTGCTATAATCTGTGGTGATATTAATTGGTAATTTCTGAGGCTGTTAACTCTATATTAACTTCTCCTCTGCAGCAGAGGTAGGTTTTGGTTGTGCTTTCCAAGGATGGTCTTTATGAAACTATCATAGGTTCATCAAAGTAATGGGCTTTGCAGTTGCACTTGAAAATAATGTTTTTGCAAGATCTATTCCAGAACAGCTGACCTTTGTGTCTTAAAAATATCCAGAGACAAAGGGACAAGGGGGACAATCAGCCAGTGACACTGCTGAGGCATTACATAAGACCAATTTTCTTTGATAACAGCCTTCAGCTCATCTAGATTGTTAATTTAAGTGTGCCTTATTTTCTTTTTGACAATTACTCATAGAATCTTTATGCAGTACAGGTCAGGTGAGTTTGTTGCTCAATCAAGTAAAGTTATATCATTGCCAGCAAAGTAGCAGTGAGTGGTAGTTTTAGTACTGTGAGCAGGTGCTAATTGCTGCTGGAAAAGGAAATCAGGATCTTCATAAAGCTTCTTAGCAGACGGAAGCATGAAGTGCCCTAAAATGTCCAGTAGCTGCGTTGACTTTAGACTTGATAAATCCCAGTTGACCAACACAAGCAGGAACTTCACACTAGATTTCAAGCAGCTTTGATTATGTGCCTTTCTGCTTTTCCTCCAGTCTCTGGGACTTTTTTTCCAAATGAAATGCAAAATTTACTTTCATTCGAAAAGATACATTTGATACAGCATCTTCTGTGGCTTATCCTTTTTGTGGAGGGTGTCTGTGATCATCTTCTGGACAACTGTCAACTCAGCAGTCTTCCGCGTGCACTGAATTAGGCCAAGAGATATATGATATAAGAATAGTGTACTATACTACAAGGGTTTACTATATAAATAGTATCTAGAATACAAGCGTTTCACTTTTTAAATTATTTAAGAAAATGAACTTTTTAAATGACATTTAAACTTTTTAAGATGCACTGAACACATGTTTTGGAATGTCTATCAACACATATCCTTTTGCTAATAAAAATAGGTCTGTGTCTTCAGTGCAAAAGCCCTGTATGACAGGAGTTGGTACAAAAAAATTGGTTAGTCACTAAAACTATTCAGTCATTTTTTAAATGATAGTTTATTTACAATTTCCTTCAGGATCATTAAAGTATCTATCTATCCATCTAGCCATCTATCTTATCTATCTATTTTATCTATCTATTAAGTTCTTATTAAAAGGGACTTGTTCTTCTTTAATTGAAAACAGACAGTGACTCAGCTGTTTGGATAGCCAGGGGTAATTCATTTAATCACCAAAGAATCTTGATACACATCTTGCTGCAGCTTGAGGGACAATGGGTCAATTCAAGCTCGAAGGTAATGTGATTCAAGACAGGGATTGATAAGCAGGCATCGGTCCATTTTTAAATGTTCAGGATATTCTGAGAATGTAAAGAAGAAGCCTGCATTACCAAGATGTGTTAGCATTACCTAAGGGTAGTCAGCTGATGACTGATGCTACTTATATAAAAAAAGGATATCTGCAACAAGGACTAAATGTAGACATGCATAGATTTGAAAATGAGAGGTTGTATTTACTATAATAAAAATAAAGGTCAAAGATAGGGCACAAGGTAAATACAATGCCATCAAAGTTGCTTGATCTTGATTAGAGCTCTAGTCCCATCTAAAGAGAAGCAGACCCATCATGCCCCATCATGCTTCACCATCGGTATGGTGTACTTTTGAAATGTACAGTGTACAGTGTTTTTTAGTGAATAATACTGTAATAATACTTATCAGACAGTAGAACACTCTGCCAAATGGAATGATTAGTTTGGGGTTAGACTTCCTTGGAGTTCTATATGGGACACTAATGTTCTTGAAATTCCTTTGTACCAGTCTCCTGATCAATTCTATTTTGACAATGCGCAAAGGCTTTGTAGGACCATGACTTTAGCAATTGAATAATTCGAAGATTTAAAATAAATCCTACAGAGTCAGCTGGTCTGTACTTGGGGCTCACCTGAATCACTTTATTAATGCTTGGCATGTGATCATCACATTTAAACATGACTTTGAAAGTGATTAGTTCATTATGAGCATAGTTACATTCCCCATTATAAAATGGTGAGTACACATGTGAATCCATGCTATTGTAATTTTTTATCCCCTATCTCTTCTTCCTATTCAGTTTTTGCTTGATTTTGTTGGTTGCAGTATCACAATACGCTAGAGAATGTGGGCTGTGTCTTTTTATTGACTTAAATAGACCACTTCTGGGTTCTTGTATATATAAAGACTGTGTGGGCTAATGCCACACAAGCAGCACACTCCATCTTGAAAAACATATCGATTTCACAGTGAGATTAATGTGATCAATAACCATGCCCTTTCAAGATCAGCAGCAGGATAAGCAGACTGTACACTCACATTGTTACCTTTCACACTCCCTCATTACCACAAACATTCACCCTTTCTATTTTCTTCACACACAAACATGAACACAAAAGCACACTCTAAAACATGGCATTTATTTCCCCTATATACAGAAAACACACACACACACACACACACACACACACGCACACACACACACACGCACGCACACACACACACACATACACACACACACCCTTTGTTTGCAGGTATGTCTGTGTGCCTTTTTTTGGTTTTATCTGCTTGCTTATGTGTACAGCACCAATTGCTTTAATGCAGATCAATACATGTTTGAATTTCCTGTGCACTACAGGCATCTGCATCTTTGGAGGCATGTGGAGAAAAGTGTGTTGTGCTTCGTCTTTTTTATTGCAGTGCAGTCAAGAAGGAAGAACTGAAATAGATTTTTCAACTTAAAATGTGACTTTTTTTGCTAACCACTTATGGTCTTACATGTTTACATATGTAATAATTCTTAGAATACTCCATGTATGAATAATAATATGATAAATATGATAATTTAACAATTAAATGTAAAGAAAAGGTGTAGTAACAGACATGTCAACTTTAACAGTTTAACAGTCTATTTTGTTAAAATATATAATAATTTGTTACTAATAAAATATGCACTGTAGCTTAGTATTTAGCACTGTCGCATCGCATCTCCAGGGCCTGGGTTTGATTCATGGATGTGTGCATGGATGTCCCAGGTCTGTGTGCATGGACTTTGCATGTTCTCCCCATGCTTGTTGGGTTTTCTCCGGGTTCTCCTGTTCCCAATCCAAAGACATGCAGATTAGACTAATTGGAATTCCCAATTGTAAATGAATAGTATGCAAATGTAAATGTGACTGTGCGTGTGAATGTTGACCAGAGGTCCTGCCATGGTCATATAAAATGAAGGGTGGATGAAATAAAATAATTAAATATAGCTCTTTTCTGATTGTGCTTGTCATTTACTTAATAGAGTATATATCATTGAACTGAATATGTAAAGATTTAACTTATGTGTACTCACACACATACTTAGTTATCCTATTTATTATCTCCTTTATTAAAATTTGACTTAGTTTGCCTCACCTAACAGATCCCCTCATGCTGCTTCCTGCTCTCCTCATCTCAAGGTCTACTTCCCATCTTGAAAGTCAGCTGTATGGATACCACAGCCTTCACCTAAGCTGTACCAAAACTGAACTAGCTTTTTGACAATCTTTTTATAAATTGTCAGATGACCTGATTCCAATATGTATTATTATTATTATTATTATTATTATTATTATTATTATTATTATTATCATCATCACCATCTTGTCATATCTCAAAATCTTAACAATTCTCCTGCAAGAAATATTAAAGTAATTAATTTTTTACAGTTAAAATTATTTATAATTGAACAGAGTCTATAATATCATTGCATGATAGAGTACTATTAACATCACTGCTACGAAAGAGTGGAAGTCTGATGTAGAAAAAAATGAAGGCAAAAATGGGAGGGTGATTCCCCCTCTCTGATACACTCCTCCTCTTTTCCTCCCATATTTCTTCGTAAGCCACCCCCTTTCTCTGTCTGTTCCTGCTTTCACATTACCAACCACTCTCAGCTCTATCACTCATTGGGCAAGCGTGCTTCTCATTCAGAGATTTGGTCTACACATAAATCCTCGCTTGTCCAGTCTTTTGCAGGATAAAATTGATCTTCCTCCTCCCATTTTATCCATAAAGGAAAGGAAGGAAGGAGAAAGAGGTGTCTACAAAGTGGGTGATGAAGAGCATGAGAGAGAGAGAGAGAGAGAGAGAGAGAAAGCACAAGCAGAGAAGAAGCACAAGAAGGAAGCAGGATCCAGTGCAGAGGACTGTGATTAATGGGAAAGAACAGAAGAATAAGTGAAGGAGGAACATGGGATGATGGACAGCCATGCTGGAAATAAATCCACAGCTTCTCTTCTCTAATTCACGGTATTTAGATTGTCTTTTTATTGATATTTTCTAATTTATGATTTTTTTTTTATTCCTTTTTTTGGGTGGGTGGTATTCTCCCATCTATTTCTCCACGTCTTCCATTAGAGCACATGAAAAAAGAGGCCATCCATGTGGGCACATGACGGAGTCATTTTTTCCTTTTCTTCTTCGCATTTGTCTTCAAATAATGCTACGAGTAAACAGTAAATCTATGTTTTGAGTTATAGAACAATATCAGTCCCTTATATGGGCTCAGGTCGAGATATAAAGATAGTCATTAACATTTTACACAAATCTAAGCTGGCCCGATAAAGGAGACATAACCTATATATATAGCCCTTACTTGCAGACCCACATGTCAGCTTAGTTTTTCACACTGTGCCATTATGTGCTGATGCTTGCTTTATAATTTGGTACTTTTTTTTTTTTCATTGTATTCCTCTCCCTCCCATATTCAGCACACTCTTCTGCTGATCCTCGAGTTCCCATGTTTCTGTGCGTTTAGAAGCTTAGCTCTAACTACACTGTCTGTTAGTAGTTAGGAACTGAAATAAACACTGTTTACGCATAATGATTTTCTGGTGTTTGAGAAATGGAGTTTTGCAGAAGGACAGTGCCTTCTTCCAGTTCCTTCCCTCTCTGCCTCCATCTTTATGCCATCCATTTCCACATGCCATCTGATTGCCCCTGTTTTATATTTCTAAAATATCACTATCTATTATATTCTACAGTACCAGTTAAGAGCTTGGATACACCCACTTATTCAAGGCTTTAGTTTATTTTTGGTTATTTCTATTCCTACATTGTAGAACAACACTGCAAGCCTGAACATTATATAATAACAATAATGGAATCATGTGGTAAGTAAACAAAGTAAACAAACAAACATAATAAGTAGGACTATTGACGGCCAGGTGCTCAACATACCGTCATGTTCGAAAGTTTGTACCTCTTTATCTAATTCTATGTGTTTTTCTGAAACAACATAATAAAAATCATCTGATCACAATGGGTCTTAGTACTAGCCCTTGGACAAACAACAATATATAATTTCATTCGCTATACAAATAATTTTTTATTGAAAATTTTATATAACTTATATGGAACAAGACTGTTGAGAATGCCAAATGTGTGTCAAACAAATTAATAGGTTGTTAATATAAAGTCTCACTATATAAATTTATGTGCGTAATTTCATAGTTTTTAGGTCGGCAGTACTGTTCTTTACTGTTTAAAATAGTGAAAACAGAAAAAAGACTTTCTATATATTTAAGTTTCTGCATATATATATATATATTACTGTATTATTATAGTCTACTTTGTAGTACCGAAGACGTTTCTATGTTATGCTATGCCTAAAAATTGTTGCACAGAACATCACGACATCTACATAAATACATTTTACTGTGTGTGCACTCATGGTACAGTGGGGCAAAAAAGTATTTAGTCAGCCACCAATTGTGGAATTCTCCCACTTAAAATGGTGAGAGAGGCCTGTAATTTTCATCATAGGTAAACCTCAACTATGAGAGACAAAATAAGAAAAAAAATTCCAGAAAAAACTGTTGTAGGATTTTTTAAGAATTTATTTGCAAATTATGGTGGAAAATAAGTATTTTCTTTTTCGTTTTCTGTGAGACGTCACAAGGTTTTCACACACTGTTGCTGGTATTTTGGCCCATTCCTCCATGCGAATCTCTTCAGAGCAGTGATGTTTTGGGGCTGTCGCTGGGCAACACAGACTTTTAACTCCCTCCAAAGATTTTCTGTGGGGTTGAGATCTGGAGACTGGCTAGGCCACTCCAGGATCTTGAAATGCTTCTTACGACGCCACTCCTTCGTTGCCCAAACAGTGTGTTTGGGATCATTGTCATGCTAAAACCCAGCCATGCTGATGGAAAGAGGTTTTCCCTCAAAATCCCACAATACATGGCACAATTCATTCTTGCCTTTAGACGGATCAGTCCTCCTTGTTCCTTTCCAGAATAACAGCCCCAAAGCATGATGTTTCCACCCCCATGCTTCATAGTAGGCATGGTGTTCTTTGGATGCAACACAGCATTCTTTCTCCTCCAAACACGACAAGTTTTTACCAAAAAAGTTCTATTTTGGTTTCATCTGACCATATGACATTCTCCCAATCCTCTTCTGGATCATCCAAATGCTCTCTAGCAAACTTTAGACGGGCCTGGACATGTACTGGCTTAAGCAGGGGGACACGTCCCTGGTGGCGCAGTGTGTTACTGATGGTAGCCTTTGTTACGTAGGTCCCAGCTCTCTGCAGGTCATTCACTAGGTCTCCCCGTGTGGTTCTGGGAATTTTGCTCACAGTTTTTGTAATCATTTTAACCCCACGGGGTGAGATCTTGCATGGAGCCCCAGATCGAGGTAGATTATCAGTGGTCTTGTACGCCTTCCATTTACTTATAATTGCTTCCACAGTTGATTTCTTCACACCAAGCTGCTTACCTATTGCAGATCCAGTCTTCCCAGCCTGGTGCAGGTCTACAATTTTGTTTCTGGTGTCCTTTGACAGCTCTTTGGTCTTGTCCATAGTGGAGTTTGGAGTGTGACTGTTTGAAGTTGTGGACAGGTGTTTTTTTATACTTAACTAGTTCAAACAGATGCCATTAATACAGGTAACGGGTGGAGGACGGAGAAGCCTCTTAAATAAGAAGTTACAGGTCTGTGAGAGCCAGAAATCTTGCTTGTTTGTAGGTGACCAAATACTTATTTACTGAGGAATTTACCAATAAATTCTTTGAAAAATCCTACAACTGGATTTTCTTTTCTTATTTTGTCTCTCATAGTTGAGGTATACCTATGATGAAAATTACCGGCCTCTCTCATCTTTTTAAGTGGGAGAACTTGCACAATTGGTGGCTAACTAAATACTTTTTTTGCCCCACTGTACATTTTACATACTAATATGTTTTAAAGCACAATAATTTGTGTCATATTTTATTTGTATGTTTGTTGTATGTACGTTTACTGTTAATCTACTGAATTAATCTATTTACCAAGTTGTCTTTTTCTCTATTTGACAGCATGCTCTTGAAATATAATATACCTGTACTTAGCTTTTCTGCAGTTCAATAGGAAACTAATTCTATTTAGTTTGGACAAAGCTAAAACAGCCAACCTAATGTTGTTCTTTCAGGTGCTTTCCTCATGGGTCACAACAGCAGATAATTATCCAAGCCACACATTTTTTGACACAAATTTTTACACTGAATGCCATTTACATTTTTATCCAATGATGACACAGATCTTTTGCATGGCAGGCATGAAATCTACCAACCTAGCCACCAATACCCTCTAAAGCTGACTAAATGATTGGGCAAAATATCATAGCTAGATTCATCTGCAGTTCGAATGCTTCTTACTAAGCATTATTCCATTGAATATAGATGCTAAGCATTAGTGACATAATCAGTCATTTGACATGGCAGTGGATCAAAGGATGCTTTTAAAGCTTATGTTTTCTAAAAAATATGCAGCAATGTCTATGGTTATATATAGATCACAGTACACAGTACACAGATAATGAAAGGTTGTACAAGGCAAAGCTATTCTTTACTTTAAGCTGACATGACCATGCATGATGTGCTCATGGTCCAAGTTATGCGAATTCCTCAGGAGTAGATGTTAGAATTGTGTTCCAGTTGTACCTTCAGATGGGCTGATTAAGATTAAGGTACTTAAAGAGATGGTTCAGTTTTTTATTTTTATTTGACTTAAATCAAAGTGACAGAGAGTTTGATTTATATAACACAGAGGCACTGGGGAGACATCAGTCCTCCTGCTCATTTTCCAATTGAATATCAGTCTTGAGCTCCACCATCTGACACAATACCTCGTGGTAATCGGAAACATTAAAACACTTTGTTGAAAAGCCAAAACAGTGGCGCAGTGGCGCCCTTGAAACTCCAGGGTCTGGATTCGATTCTGTGCCCACTGAGTTTGCATGTTCTTCCTGTGCTTGGTGGGTTTCCTCTGGGTACTCTGTTTTCCTCCCACAGTCCGAAGGCATGCAGATTAGGCTAATTGGTGTTCCCATATTGCCTGTAGTGTGTGAATGAGTGTGTGTATGTGTACATCCTGCGATGGATTGGCACTCCGTACAGGGTGTAGCCCGCCTTGTGCCCTAAGTCTATAGAAGATGAGTGAGTGATTGAATGAGTAAGTTGAAAAGAACCTCTGCTGAAGTCTGAGGATAACCGTAAGGGTATAAGGTAGAGAATTGTGAAAATGGTCTTTGACAACTAGATAGACTGTGACTGTGTTATTGGGCATGTGCAAAGTTCTGAGATAAAGTCCATTAATGTACATTCATTTTGCACATTGCAAAATGTGTTTATTTTGCTGCTTATTAATGTCATGCAATTAGTCATGCTACTGTGGAAGTTTATATATATATATATATATATATATATATATATATATATATATATATATATATAACTATATATTTGTGTGTGTGTGTGTGTATAAAATTATAGCTCTGGTTTAAAAGCTCAAAAACCATATTTGTATATATATATTTGGTTTTGGAGCTTCTGTATAGTATATTTAATAAGTATAGTTTAGAACACAGCATTTATTAATTACTCATCTTATCATCATTACATAGTCCTTCACAATCCTAATTTACCAGAGAAAATAATTCAAATAATTGATGGTGTTTCCTCCCTTTTGCCGATGTGCTATATTGCAAATACTGCATTCCTTATTAAGGAGAGATACTGTAGCAAGAAAGTGAAGATAACACACATGACATTATTTGAGACAGGTTTAAAAAAAATGCCATGTGCACTCTCTGGAAACTGGAGAGCAGATGTTTACATCTCAGGTTATGTACCTGGGGATTGATGACCAGTCCGGTATGTCTGTGCCTGAGGGTATGTCTGACACTGACAAATTGTTATATTTGATCTTTGTAGAAATTTAGGTAAGATTTTTTTTTCTGAAAAACAAACAAACAAACAAACAAACAAAAAACTCAGAAAGTAGCATGTTGAAGCTGAGATATGTCAAAGGCAGAAAGCAAAGGCTTGGAATTTCCCATTGCTTCCAGCAGAGAGACAGGTTATTAAGTTTCACAGCTCACATATGGGAAGACTAATATGCTGGTTTGTATCATTAAACCAGCATATCATCTGACCCACTGAAAATGGTTATACACTTGTGTCTGGCCCTAAAGAAATCTTATAGACAGCACTTTCTGGACTGGTAATGCGAAGTTTGGTTCGTTACAGTTTTTTTAGTAAAAGTTTGTGAATATTGATAGAATATTTGATAAAATTCAGGTAAATTAAATACAATTTATTTTGTATCACTTTTAACAGTGTAAATCGTCACAAAGCAGCTCTCTAGATTTTAATAAAAAAAAACATTTATGGCCATATCACTTCATCCCTAGTAAGGAAGTGAGAGGCAACAGTGACAAGGAAAATCTTAAAAGGAAACAGACTCAAAAGTGTTTACTGATGGAGACTTGTGTAAAAATCTGCTAGTGCCAAACATTTCGAGCAATTACAGTCAGAAACCATCACAGAACCAATGTTGTTATTAGGTAAAATCTGAAGCCATCTTTAAGTTATTAAGTAAAACTGACGAGCAGATAGTGGTTCCCATTTGATAAAAACTTCAACCAGAAGTGAAACAAAATCTTGATGGATTCAAGCTAAAACATATTCTGCTGCCACATCGACTAGATGCACAGGCCCAGAAAGCATCGTGAAGACAGACTGTATACGTCTATATGTGTATAATATGTTAGGTTGAACTTTCTGAATTGCTGCACACAAATTAAAAAAAAAATTTTTTTTTTTAACTAAACTAGTCTTTTGTAGCCACAGTTATTGCATATATTTAGCTTTTGATTGACATTTTTCTATTTATGTTGGAGAGGATGAGATAAGCAACACTATTTTGCATCCCTTCAATTTAATTTAATTCAATTTTATTTATTTATAGCCCATCTATAACTATGCAGTATCTAGTTAAATGTGAAATTGTAACAGAAAATGCATTATAGTAAACATGAAGTCCACTTTGTTGAGGTTTTTTGTTTACTGATGGAGATGGAGATGTGTGTGTGTGTGTGTGTGTGTGTGTGTGTGTGTGTGTGTGTGTGTGTGTGTGTGTGTGTGAGAGAGAGAGAGAGAGAGAGAGAGAGAGAGAGAGAGAGAGAGAGAGAGAGCTCTGTCCCCAGTTATAGTCTATTATATGAGGTACTAACAAATAGCTTGCAACTTTTGTTGACATAGGCATGGTGAATCACAAAGTGCAGTGTAGTTGAGGTAGGGGAGCTCATATCACCCTGTTTTAGTAAAGACTGTGGGTGCTGCATTCCTGAATTCTCTAATTGAAGCTTATTTATGTACCTACTGGAATGTACCGATTGTAAGGCATTACAGTAATAAAACCTAAAGGTAACAAAAGCATGAACTAATTCTTCTCTATCATGTAGTGACATTGTAGTCTTATTTTAGCAATATTTCTCAAAATGAAAGAGGGTTGTCCTAGTAATATTATTTACACAAGCTTCAAATTTAATGCTTTAATTAATAATCACACTGAAGTCTGTTACTGCTGCACATGATGAAAAAGAAAGGCCATCCAGAAAGTTTACTTCTAGCTGCATCTGGTTCTTTCTTGTCAGAATTAAGGAGAAGTAATTTAATAAGTATCCAGTGTCTAATGTCCTTTACACGTTCCTCTACTTTACTGAACTGGTGTTTCTCGTCTGGCTTTGCTGAAACATATCTGTGTGTCATCAGCATAACAGTTGAAGCTATTACCCTGTTTGCGAATGAAATTACCCGGAGGAAGCACATGTAGAGAAAACAGCAAGAAAACTTTCTGCAGTTTACATTTTAGCTAAACTACTGTACAAACTAATAAAAAAAGGCTTTAGACAGGAAAGAAGTCATTCCCTTATCTCATGAAACAATTTTCTAAAATAGTTTATCATTAGTGTCAAAAATTGGGCAAGCAACACAAGTGAGGAGACAGAGACCCAACCCGAGACAGAGACCAGCACTAGGTAATTTACCACTTTAACCAGTGTTGTCTCTGTGCTATGATATCTATTCACCTACTTTTATCCTACTATGTGCAAACACATGTTACATTCCCTATGTCTATTCACTATTATTGTGGTTATATGTTAATAGTGAATATCTACAATATGGACAAAAACAAATGTACCATAAAAATGATGGCAAGAGAATTAAACCATCCATCATTAATGATTAAGAAATAGTAAAAACATATAATGTGAAGAAAATTTCCTATTTGAAAGGAAATGTGCAGTGTTTTTACAAGCACATACAGTATAAAAGATAATGGTGTTTCCAAGCAACCAGTCTGCATTTAATTATATATATACTAACAACATGATCAATAATAATTGTTGAAACCTTAAAATATCATAACCACATAAATATACTGGTTAGTACACATACTTTAACATTGTGAACATTAACGAAGTGGGTTAGCAAATGTGTGTGCACATCCTGTACATGTGGATGTTATATCTAGGTTTTGTAACAGTATGCTGGAAATTAAGACTTGCATATAGTAGATGGTGAGCCAGAGAGATGTTGATAATGTCATGCTCATTCAGCAAAGTCTGTGGTGATGTTCTAAATTGAAGCCTGACTGCTCTCTCAAAACAAGGTCAAAACCAGAAGGTCAAAGGTTAAATGACGAGGTGTAGAGAGCATGTTTTTTCCGCCCCTTCCCTCCACCCACGGTTTTTGGTGTCTGTTTTTTCCTCCCTCACCTGCTGTACCATTGATTCATCTAAGTTCAGTTCAAAATATCTACAGTGTTCAGACTGTATTGTGTAAAATTTATGTTTTTAAGGAGAAAATGTTCTCTCTGTTTCTGTATCTCTTTCACTCACTCACTCATTGAGTCACACACTCACACATATCTCTTGAGAATGGTATTGATCTAAATGCATTTATCTTCCAGTTATCCACTAAACCACCCTTCCCACACTAACTGCACATAAAAAGAATCTCTCTCTCTTTTACACACACACACACACACACACACACACACACACACACACACACACACACACACACACACACACTGTATTGCTCTATATAAACTATTACTCACACAGTATTACATTTACTAATAACTCAGCTCTTCAATCAAACAAGACTTCTTGTATCTTGGTAATCTTTGGATACAATTTCAGGAGTCTTGTAATTGTCTGAAAGGTTTTGTATACTTGATTCTGATTCTATTACACATTCACATATATATTCTATCAACGTGAAACGAAAAATGTCAAAATTATTTTGTGGCCAAAGAGACTTTGAGTTGTACAGTAGCTAATGGTCTTATACATAAACAAAACCTATAATTTTTTTTAAACAATATAGCCATAATGCATATATGGTTTGCTGCTCACTGGTATATTTGAACAGGACCTGTATGTATTGTTGTCCTGTCCAATTTGAAAGCCTGCAAGTAGTTTCAAGCCTTGTTTGATTGACCTATCCTGGGATCCCCCTTTCAGTAAGTCTGGTTGGTGGCAGCCAGGTTGCCATGACACCAGACTGTTTTGCCTGACCTTTGGCCCCTTTAAGGGGTCCTATAGTCAGCCAGGCATTACCAATGTGGGGCCAATCGAAAGGGTGTAGAGGAGCAGATGGGGGGAAGGGACCGAAATTTTTTAAATAAGGACTGCTCCTTTCAATGGCACCATTATCCATCCACCTTGCATGCACTGAAAGTAAGTTTTTGGTAAATTAGAGAAAGTTTGTATAGATCAAACAAAAAAAATAATTTTTAATACAACAGCCTCCAATGTGTGACCCCACTAACAGTAATTATATTTTCATTCATCAAAATCCTACAGTGTATACTGTAAACAGGATGCTTACTGGATAGTACATAATCTCTAATACAAATAGATCAATCCCTTAAGTGTTATCTCAAAAATGTAATTTAATCAAAAAAATGTTCCTATTGTGAACTTATCATGTAACATAATAAGTAGTATGTTTAGTTGTACCTTTCATAACCCTGGACATCATGTCCATGGTAATCTCACAAATACTACAAATGCAGTAGATAGAGACTGGCTTGAAAGAACACTGGAACTTTCCTTTAAAAAAGAATTAAACCACATCTGACTTGCCCTCTTAGCGTGTGTTTATTTTTATCTTTTGTCTGTCAGTTAGTTATGTAACAAGATATCAAAGTCTCTTTGAGTCTGGTGAAGTTTCACTCAATTAATATGGCTCTGTGTCATCACTGCGAATCTTTTATATACTTTATATTATTAGAACTGTTATGGCAAGACTGTATTAGAATGAATTCCTGGTAGTGGACTTTAACTGGATAAAATAGAATGGCTCACAAAGTGATTATCTATACATTTATTAATGTATGTGCTTTTTAAATATGCTAGCTGAAAGGCTTGCAATAAATTAGGCCAAACAGCTATGATTATGCAAAACAAAATACACTTAACTTACAAGAAAGACCGATTCCCTGACAGTGAATGCATATTTCAAAGCCTTTGAAATGAGTCTTATATACAGCAAAGAACAGAAATCATTTTCTTCTCCTCTGAAGGCTATCTGTGATATGTAATGAGAACTCAGATCAAATAAATGGCTGTATTGTTGCATAGACAGTGACTGACAAAAAAAGGGGAATTTCTAATTGTTTGTGATTGTTTATACCTCAGTTTGCTTTGCCTTAATTAGTTAAGCTGTCATGTTTGCCATGGTTATGCATGCCTGGTGGTAGCGCATTTCACAAACCTTTCCTATAGCTTGTACAGTATGTAACAGATCTACACCGCAGAGAGGCCTGCCAGGCACTGGCATGATATATAAATAAGTAAAACCTGCTGCATATGACCATAAATACACGGTATTTTTACATTGTATTAAAAATTTTGTAATCATCAAATCACTTGAAAACATGAACCCTATTTCCCAAGTTCTCCTTTCCACTCTGAATTTGCTCTCTAGATTGTCTGGTTCATCGTTTAATAAACATATATTTGAACTCACAGTAGATTCTGACAGTAGATTTTACCATTTCAGAGGTCAAGTTTAGTTCGCTCACGGGAGAGTATTCAGAGAACAACAACAACTGGCTGCTTTTCTGATATGGGGAAGCTAATCATAAAATCGCATGATGTCCTACACATTCTCTGGATTGTGGCCTACAGGGAAAGTTGGAGGACTAATCACAGTTCGTTCCATCTAACTGGTGTCATCACTCTTATCTGCAAAGGGCTAGTGTGGTTGCAAACTTCCGATAAGACTAAACTAGTGGCAATACAACTAAACCTAATAGATAATTACCCCTAGCATTAAACATTTTTTGCCTAAGAGTGAACTAACTTAAATCCTGTTTGTCTTTCCAGCCCTTGTTGACACTTGAGTTGCAAAGATTTTTACTGACCAGAACCTGGTCAAAGAGTCATCCAGTCTAGTCACCCAGGCCAGTTCATGCACTAATTGCCTGACCTATTAGATAGGTTATTATCATGCATTAAACCCATCGGCTGTACCTGTATTGTATTGTCGTATACTGATTTCAGATTACACTGATCAGCCATAAAGCTATTAAAATTAAAACTACCTAGGTTTTGGGTCCCCCTTGTGCCACAGGGTGGGCTCTGGCCCTACGGTGCTTGGCTTCACAAGACCTCAGTGGTTCACTGTGGTATCTGACACCTGGATGCTAGTGATGGGTCTTTTGGATGCTGTGGGTCGTGAGATGGAGCCTCCAGGAATTTGGTCAATATAATATAATTGATCAATCGATCAGTATAATTCAAAGTCCATTTTTTACAATTATGATGTTTGCAAAGCAGCTTTACATAATCAAAAGAAATTATGGAAGTTTGTATGAAATGTAAATTTGTAAGTATCAAAATGATTAGATAGTCACATTGATCTAGTATAGGTCACATTGAGTTATAAATTTAGAAGCCGCTTTAGAAAAACCTTGAACTCTTAGACTATTAAGCCCTGTGCGTGGTGGACTGTGGTGCACTGGGTGCTATGATTGTCTAATGGCCAGTTAACATTTTTTTACAGGCCAGATGGACTTGCCTTTGGTCCCTGTGGTCGTAGATGGGCTTTGGGTGCCCATGATACAGTGTTCAGTTTACAGGTGTATATATAATTGATAATCAGAGTTATTCATTTTAGGTGTTAGAGGTGTTAATGTTATGGCTGATTAGTATTGACTCTCACCCAGTTTTCCCATCACTCCGGGACTAAACTAACTTAACTTCTAAATCTTCCTCCACGTTTACAGACATTCAGAGATACCTGGGCTTTGCAATATTTATAGGGAGTTTATTCATGGGCTCATCTCCTGTGCCCTATGTGCCAAAAAATGTCCGAGTCCAGCTCATAATGCATTTAACCACTGATAAATATTGATGGTAACATATGAACTTGATAAGTTCTGCCTTAATTCTGCCAAAGCCGAAGTCCCTAGACCCCTACAAGTCTGCCACCTCCTTCCTTCACACATTTTGTGATGTCCATCGTCACATCTGGCAGTGATTTTCTCACCAATCTGGCCCCTCCTGACATAGTCAGGTGCTTAGTGAAAATGGAATTTAAACAAACCAGGTGGTAGGGTGGCTTAGTGGTAAGCACTGTTGCCTTGCACATCCAGGCTTAGATCTCACCTCCAGTCTAGTGTACATGGAGTTTGCCTGTGAAAATATGCAGACAGACTATGTCGAATTGCCCCTCAAGTGTAAATGAATGTGTGAGTGTGTGTGCATTTTACCCTGCACTGGACTGGCAGCCCATCTTGAAAGATTTTTCTGACTTTGTGATAAATGTTACCAGGACTGGCTCTGGAGAAACTTGGACCCTGAACAAAATAAACCCAGTGGGCACAGGTGGACTGCAGGATGTTTTAAGTACTAGAGACCAACTGGCAATGTCTTCAGGGCCCAAAAAATGTTAACACCACAGATGTCTGCAGGGTTTTAGGACCTCATATTAAAATTATCCAGCAGATGTTCCTAAGATCTGCAAAGTAGTTTTCAATAATAAATACATTTAAAAAAAAGTTTGCATTCTAAATTTCAATTCATACAAAAAATATTTAATATGGTTCCTACCTGGGTTTGACACTGACTTTGGCATAACACCTCAACATATTTTACTGGCTACTGGCTTTGGCTTAACACCTCAGCATATTTTTTTTAAAATATTCTAACATGTTAATATTCTAGGTGGTGAATTGCTGTGTGATCTTGATGCTTAGCATTGCAGTCTACTTTTCTTGCCTAAGTTGTGTGTACGTCTGGAAACCATTCAAAAAGGGTACATTCAAGAGAATTTTTTTTCAGTTCATCATGATTCACCGCGAGTTCTGGCGCTGTGATTAGGTTTCCATCTTTCAGCGTGTCAGTCCTTGCATAGTCAAGCCGCATAGGTGAAATAGGGGTATAACAGCAGGAATAACAGAGAAGGGCGGGTTATCGGGGGTGGGGCTTGTATGATGACTTTCACACACACACTAAGGGATTGGGAATAATGGCTATCTGGCTCATGGATTACATAAATTGTCTAAATAACGAAAAAATACCTACTGTAAATAACTGAGTACTTAAATGGCGGACCTAACCAGTTAGATTACTTGTTAAAAAAAAAAAATCTAAGTACTCTAACACGTTACCTAATACTTGTGAAGACATAGCACCATGGGTCCCAAAAACATTAGCAAGGACAGTAGCAAGAAGAAGAAAACGGAACCACTTTCAATTTTGTTTTTAAAGCCGGCGGTGCCAAAAGTTAAAGTTAAGTGAGGTTTAATGTCTATTTATTTAAAATGTTTTAATTGTTTTTATATGCAAAATTATAATTATAGTCTTGAAAATTGGAAATATTAGTAATATTTTTAGGTGGCTGGAAGGGATTATTTGCATTTACATTATTTCCTATAGGAAAATGCGTTTCACAATATAAATTTTTGCCGTAAGAACTTGCGGATTAAAATCTTATGTATTTTATTATTTAACTTGTAATTGACTTTATATCTAAAAAAAATATTAATGTTGTTCTAGATAAACCTGCACAATTAGGAAATAAACATTGTCTTTTTTTGTTATGTTTTAGGACCTGGTCTTAATGTTTTATCTGTCATTCCTTCATCTGAGGACACATTTTATTGATGAATAGGTTGCCAACTGATCCAGGTAATGTTTTCATGTTACTACAGTTTATTTGTTGATTTTTTTTTTTAAAACCTGAATATATCTTGATTAAACAATCAAATAGACGTATATAACCTATATTTATGAAAAGAGACATACAAGCCTTACCAGGATTTCTGGCTTTGGCAAATAATGAATAAGTCGTTTTAGAAAGTTCTCACTTAATATAAGTTGCTGATATGGATGAGTAATAATTTACCACTGCAAATGACCCACCGAACTTTATTACATGAAGGCCAGGTACATAAAAAAAAGTAAATCTCCAGCTTCACCACTACACCCATTAAATCTCTCTACCACCTACATGTTTAGCACCCAAACATAACTGACAGCACTGCCATGGTGACTGCTTGGAACCTTGCCAAACTGCCAGTGGTTACCACAGCACCTGTTCCTATGGCAACCCTTTTTAACAACTTATTCCTCCACACCACACAGTTAGATATAGATAAGGTTTATAGAAAAGAAAAAGACTATAAGGATTTATGCTAAATGAAGATTTATTTTTAATAGGCATGACTGTACATAAGGACCTAGTTTGTGATATGAGGTGTTCCTTAAAAAATAAAAATAAAAACTGTTAGAAGGATGTATGTGTTACACTGAAGGTATTATAATGTGAAAATAAAAATTCCAGAATTTGGATAAATATATTTAAATTTTACAACTCGGCTTTTATCTAGTGTAGCTACTGTAAGGTGGTCATTACCTTTAATAATATTGGATTAATAAATATTTAATTTTTTTAAATAAATAAAAAACAACTCGATTAAATTAATAGTCATATTAATTTATTAATCATGAAAAAAAAATCGGTAGTGACTTTTTCCCTGCAAATGTATTCCTCACCATAATAAAAAAATATACCTTAGAAACCAAATTTTATAAATTTATAATTTTATAATTTGGTTATTTAATTATTTCTAAAGCAAAAAACATATTTAGTAAAATCAATTACACATCATTCTCACACTTCCAACACATTGTTTCATGCCCTCAGGCCACAGTTTCTTCAACGTTCTGTCTACCTGGGTAAAATATGGTTCAAAGAAAACAAACAGCATACACATTTGAGATTTACGACACACTTATACATCTAGTAACTGATCGAGTGAATTAAGAATTATTAAAGACAGACTGCCATTGTCGTAAAAAGATTAGCTGAGCTGAAAATTAAGTTAATGTGATAAAAATACAATACTTAGAGGTGGAGTTATCTGAAATAAGGAGAAAAAGAGGTCTACACAAGAACAACCACCTGGCATGTGTGTGAGGGCATTTTGGGACAGGGGAAAAAGAAAAGAATTAGGGAAGACAAAGGGGGAGGGAGAGGATCCAGCAGCAGTCAGGGGGCCTCACAAGGGGATTAGCAACTTGAGCTGCATCTAGGAAGGGGGGGGGGGGGGTGTAGGAAAAAGGGTAAAGAAATCCAATGGGTTGTGCATTAATGGAGGCTCTGACATCGTTGTGGTAGTGAAAAGGGGCCAAGACTCAGAAGTACTTATTGGGTGAGCTGTAATATCCAGTTGAACATGCAAAATATCTCAAAAACTCCTGAAGCATGCACATTAGTTAAAAATATGTAAAATAATAATAATAATAATAATAATAATAATACATACATACATACATACATACATACATGCATGCATGCATACATACATACATACATACATACATACATACATACATACATACATACATACATGCATACATACATACATACATACATACATACGTACATACATACAAAATACATATAAAACACCCATAGAGTCATTTGATGGTGACAAAAAATAGATGCATATGCATTTGTTAAAGAAAACAGATTCAAACAGATCCTAAACATAAAATGAAGAGACAAGAAAAGGCACTTAGCTGACATCAATACAAAGAAAACTTAGAGAATCCAAAAAAGCGGCATGCCAACAATAAAAAGAAAAAGAACAACACAATGTCAAGACAGAATTCAACCTCGATAACTTTAGGTAAAGGCACACTGAGCATTGTCACTTGGTGTAATTATTCTCACTCTCTATTTAGCTGCTTTAAAATAGTCAAATTATTGTCCTGTTTCAAGCAAAAAGAAAAATACCGTAATTTAAAATATCTGGAGCAGGGCTAAGAGCTATCCAACATGTTATTAATACCTGTAAGGATAGTGCTGAATTGTCAACTTCGCAAAAGAAATTGGTAAAAATAAATAAATAAATCGAGAATGGCGATAACTTCAACATTTGGTGAAACTGCATTGTAAGAAGAAAATCCCCAATAGAAATATGTTTAGTATGTTTTTTAGGGCTATGTTTAATAATGAAAGTAATAGTATTTCCACACAGGCAGACACACACTTGATGAGAACTCCATTTGTTAGTGAGGTTATTTGGAAACTGAAGGCTTCTGTTTGTTGGGAGCATAAAAATTTACCTTTGGAAAAATAGAAAAAGGTCATGTGGTTCGATAAATACAAATTGACCCTATCCCTGAGTGATAGGTGCATAATTAACTTGGACCACTAGGTGGGGTACACCCTGGACAGGGTGCCAATACATCGAAGGGCACATGAGCACATACATTCACTCACACACTATGGGACATTTAGAAAGAGAAGGAAAAGATACAAACTCCACACATACACAGACCAGAAACTGGACTCAAACTGTCGACTCCCAAGGCCGCAGTTCTAACCACTATGCCACCTGAGTACTATAATGAAATTAATTTGGATGGCTGAGATCTAGAGAGAATGAATACGAAAAACAACCAAACAGCAATGATGGCTGAACGTAGCCTTAGAGAGATAAATTATCACATCAGGGACTTGTGGGACAGGTCGGTCCCACAATTTTAGCTATAAGCCCCTTGACCTAAGTGCAATAACAGTGCAAAAAAACCTTAATGACGAGTCAGAACTAAAAAGAGCTAATAATTGTAATCAGAGGATCCAGTGTGTGATGTGTATGTTCAATGGTTATCAACTTAATTCTGCAAAAATATGTTTTGATGGCATGAAGGCATAATATAGGAATAAAGAAGAAGTAAAAAGTATGTGTTTAACTGTGTGTAGTTGCTTATGCATGTGTGTGTGTGTGTGTGTGTGTGTGTGTGTGCGCGCGCTGCATAAAAGGAGAAAGACTATGTGCATTTTCTTGTTGATCCACAGGAGGGCAATACCATTAAAAAAATGTATGCAGTTTATGCAGTTTAGTTCATAATATTGATGTCAGATACAATACATTACAGTACATATATAGACTCTCTATAAAAACAGTAAAAAAGAAATTGTGTGGCTTTTGTAAGAATTAGGAAAAAAAAAATAACACTAGCAGATGGACAAACAGACCACCATGCCATCTCCTAGGCCAGACGTTCTGAGAAACAACTTCAGCATGGAGAAGAGCTTTGTGTGCCGCAGATTGAGGTAGTTGGTTGTATGGTTTCACATCGTAAATGGCCTGGAGATAACTGTACAGCCTTCTAGCTTTCCCTGCGGCAGCACTCGAACACCTTTTGCAATACCACATTGCCACTGCACCGTGGAATAGGACTGGAGATGAAATTAGTCATGTCCTGTTCAATATCCTAGAACAAGACAGACAAAGGTTAGACATGAACACTGAAACACAACTCATGTGTCTAAAAAAAAAAAAGTTATTACAGCTGTAAGCTTTTTACAAAAAAAAGAAAAAAGGAATTACAGCTGTAAACCTTTTACCAACAACACGAGAGTGAGAAAACATTCAGCTGTAAGCTTTTTATACACTGGAAATGTATATACAAGACATTTAACAGAAGTTAAGCGTGTACAAAAAAACAGGCGGCGTTCAGGATGAAGGCGGGCTTTTAAGTTACATGCATTATTTCAAAACAACACAGTTGATAACTGGAAGAAATGACACAGACGATAAATGTTTGTTAGTGTTGTGTGAAGGTGTGTGCGTTATTTAAGGCCTTGTTTCATGTTATCCTAAAAGTAAAATTTGGTGCTATTGCCTCTAGTGGTGGCAAAATTTGATATTACAGCAGATTAGCCGTCAATTTTTAAATAAAAAAAATGCAAAGGGACATTAAGAGTCTACATAACACAATAGTCCAAAGAGACGAAGTACATTTTAACCTTAGAACGTACCTTGATTATATCTTATTCTTAGTCATTTCTTAGGCAATTCAGCCAATTCTGTTTGGGTGCAATACAACCCTGAACATGAATGTGAGTACCTGTCTATTAAAAGTACTATTCAATGCCAAATTTGTACCTACTGAACCTAAAGCGAATTAAGACTTATGAAATATCATTTCACTTAAAGAAGATATAAAGGTTTTAATATAACAGTGGTGTCTCAGAGGGCTAAGGCACTAAGTTACTGATCGGAAGGTCGGCGGTTTGAGCCCCAGCTCCACCAGGTTGCCACTTATTCCTAACTGCTTCAGGGGCGATGTATCATGGCTGACCCTGTGCTCTGTCCCCAGTTACGCTGGGATATGCGAAGAAGGAATTTTCCTGTACTGTAATGTATATGTGACAAATAAAAGCTTAACTTTATTATTATTATTTTACAATATAAAACAAATTTACTAAGTGGCATGATACTCATTGTAAACCTCAATCTACTCGGAGGGTTAAATAAAATATGTTTACAAAGTATATTTTGTTTAATTGTATTTTGTTTAATATTCTATGTATTTTGTATATTGTATGTTTAGCTGCTTTTTCCAACTTAGCTTCTCCATCCCTGTGCTCAAATGAAGCATTGTCATACTGATTTGACTTTTGTGGTGACACACACATACTGTAGTCCATAAATAAACATGACCACCCTTGTATACAAACTTTTGCTTAACACTGTGGATGTGTATTATTGGAGATATATGAATGTAACATTTTACATACAATATATATATATATATATATATATATATATATATATATATATATATATATATATATATATATATATATATATACAATATGTATATATATATTATAGACTTTATAATTGTAAATGTGTCAAGTTTATGCACCAACAACCTAATCTGCAGCAGATCACATGGCCTGGTATCACTATTTTAAGTAGCAATTTGTTCTGGGATTATATACTAAATATGCACGTCTGTGATTATCTGTATCACGATATTGGGTTTGTTAGTGATGCGTTTAGTTTGGACATATTACGATGTCTATATGCTTTGGAATATTTAAATATAGAAAATAGAGAAAATAAATGATTTCATATCCATATCCAAGTATCCATAATGACATTTAAATAAGGATGTAATCTATAGCTAAGTATTTCCACTGTCTACCACATGTTCATGTTGCTTTTTCACCACTGTCTGAAAGTCACATCGATGCCTAGCAGGCATGTTGGCTTAAGAACAAAAGAGTTCAGCTAATAATTGCAAAGGTACACAGAATCATTCCTGTTTTGTTCATCCTCTATTCATGCTTCCTAGAATGGCAGTTGCGAAAAGTCCCTACTGTACGATTTTTTTTTTTTTCTGGTCTTTATTCTTGTCATTCTGCAAGTTTCATGGGAAATAAATCTATTATGTACCCCCTATGCTTTTAGAATATGAGTACACAGTCACAAAGACTTAACACAGTTACCCATGTCCCACAGTGTACCATGCAATTGATAAAGTTTTCTGGCAGTATCTAAATAAATATGTATTTTTATAATGGTTACACATAGCTCTTCTTCTTCTTCTTCTTCTTCTTCTTCTACTTTTTATTTACCTTTACCAATAGACCTGCATAGCTTTCTCATACAAATGAGCTGCATGGGACATTAACATATCAGGCTTTTGCTTAATCAGAATTACTGTACTAAATGCACTCTCAGACAGGACCACCTCTACCAAAGAATGTGTGTTATTTCGCATTTACAAAATTGTGAAACTGAGCAATTCTTTTGCTCATATTCTTGTACAGGGGCAAAGCTCAAAATGAGGGGTATGTCTATATATTGATAAAGAGATGCAAACACACTGGATGATATTTTCCTCTGCTTCATCTATCATCATCAGGGCGATGCTTCGTTGTGATCCTGACCCTCCCCCTACATCCCCTCTCCTCCCTACTGTCTCTTCTCTTCTCCTCTCTCCTCATCTGCCCCCTCCCTGTTCCCTCTGTCTCGCACACATTTCCTCTCCTCGCCAGACACACACACACACACACACACACACACACACACGCACACACACACACACACACACACGCAGTCTGCAAAAGGGGTGTGTGTGCAAGGGGAGACATGGTGCCTGAAAAAATGTGAGCAAAGGGAGAAAGATGAAGAGAGGAAAGACTGTAAGAATGGTAAAATGAGGAAAGAGACAGGAAATGAGTCTCATTAGCTGGAGCGAAAGCGCAAACATATGTGCATTCACAGGTATGTTTGTAGCATGTATTTTGATGTTCATTATGTATTTTTTATTGTCTACCTGTCTCTTTTTTTCTGGTGACTCTCGGTCATTTAGGATAGAGAGACAGAGAGAAAAAGACACTAACAGGATGCTTTACTGAGAGTACATTGTTCCCCTGAAACAGTGTTACCGTCCAACTCTGCAGATGTGAGATGCCACTACTAAGGTAACCATAATCTTTGCTTTTTAGTTACCCTTGTATATGTTTCAGTATATGATCAACAACAAGCTGTTTAATAGTGAATTATTTTATTTATTTATTTATTTATTTATTTATTTATTTATTTATATATTTTCATAATGGAAGCAAGCATGTGCATGTGACAAAGTGTTTCCTGTGGTCTCAACATTTACATCCATGCTCACCTGTGCACATATGTATATGCAGGATGTGAGTCAAGTACCAAACGTGGAGTTGACTGAAAAATAGCGTGACATGGTAAGATAAACCGTTGTGCATCTCTCAAAATTATTTTGTTGTCGTAGTTAAAAACTGTGCCTGTCTGGGATGTAATTCAACATTTACATTGAAATATGCTGCTCTGACTATCCCACAATATTTCATTACCATCTACAAAACACTGTGACTTCATAGTTATGCACAACGTCTCTATTTGTAGACAGAAGTCATAAAATGATTTCCAGTTAAAATATTTCGAGGAGACAAAGATAGAGACAAATCCCTTTAATGTCGTCCTGAGATGTTGCAGTGACAACTGTCTACCCATAGGGGGTGCCATGCTTGTTTTTTGGGGGGGAAAGAAAGTAGATTTAATGTAACTCAAAATGTGTCAATTAAAAATTGGGCAGTATCAAAAAAAACATTTTGTGTTCAAATTACTTAAAACTTTGGATTCACCGTGAAGATGATGTTGCAGGTAATGTATTTTTGTCTCCACTTTATCTAATTGTAGAGGAAATAATATTGTTCTCAATGTTTATGTATGTATGTATGCATGTATGTATATATTTATTTATGTATCTATCTATCTATCTATCTATCTATCTATCTATCTATCTATCTATCTATCTATCAAAAAGGATGTTGCAAAATATTTATAAAAATGCGCAGTCTTTTTGTCTCAGACGTCAGGAAATGTAGCTGAGCTAAAACAGCTTAGAATGATTCACGTTTACATCCCCTGTGACGACACAACCTCATTGCAGCAAAAATATCTACTGACATTCCACAGATTTATTATAACTTGCACAACAATGTTTGGTGCAAATGTAATCCAAAACTACATTTTTCTATTGTGTGTGAAGTTAAGGATTAGTGGCAGCTTGCATATAAGTGCTCAGAGAGAGATTAAAAAAAAAAAAAAAGTTGGAGCATGCACAGACACTGCTTTTTGAAAAAAAAATTCTGCATGCATCTCCATCCCTGAGACCCTTAACCTGTGATATAAATTCAGGTCACAGGTGAGGTGGTCAGGAAAAGGGCAGCATGCAATATCATCTGTTATGTTAACCCAAGAACTGTTCATAAACTCCTTTTTATACTTATATGTATGACTTCTATTCTTATATGATTCATACAAATTCAGAAAAAGGTACAATATAGTTAAACCAATGCCTTCTCTTCTATTATATCTACAATCATGGTATGGGAATACACTAAAATAAATGTCTGCAAACATTAATTACTGGTATAATTATTTAGGTGGTGCAAGGGAGCACACTCTGTATGCTGGCTTTGTGTTGTGACCTATGAAATGGTCCAGTCAGAAGACAGCAAAGGGTTGTGACCCCGTGGTTTGACCATCTTTGAAAGCGTTTTTATGCTTAATAACTATTAGAATGAATGTATTTAAAATGTTCAAATCTAACCATGAAAAATCAGAAACCAATTTGGAGTTAGACTAGATACATGTTTACGTTATAATTTATATTTATAATATTAAATATTTATATATTTTATTAACTTTGTATTTGTTATTCATTTAATTATGAATTAAAATGTACACTGCCTGGCAGAAAAAAATCCTCTAAAATTTCATTGGACTGCCTTTTGCTTTGATTACAGCTGGGGACACATTTTAATAAGCTTATTCAATGTCACAACATTTATTTCCGTCCAGAGTCAGACTGCTGTGTAAAGCCTTCTCCAGCACGTCCCAAACTTTCCCAATAGATTTAGGGTCTAGATGCATGTCTAAAAATAAGGTCTCATGCTCTAAACCACTCTTTCATGATTTGAGCATGATGAATTCTAGCAGTGTCATCCTGGAATATGCCTATGCCATCAGCAAAAAGTCCATTTCTGGAAAACCCTGCTCATTTATTATATTCAAGAAGTCAGCTAACCTAATTTTTTGGGGCAGATAATTCTGACCAACAGAAGCAATTTCAGATCATAACACTGCCCCCACAGGCTTGAGCAGTAGGCACAAGGCAAGATGGGCGCATCACAAATTTAAGGCTTTTTTCCATTTTATCCTCACTGATAAGTGATTTTCTCATGGCTACACAGCTGTTTAGTCTCAATCTCGTGAGTTTTCTTTGGATTTTGCACGCGTGTGTGTGTGTGTGTGTGTGTATAAATGCTTTTACTTAACATAGCTGTAAGTTCTATTATTTTTCCCCCCTTAGCCTTTAAGTGATCTCCTATTATGCTCATATAGGATGTTTTTCCAACCACATTTCTTCCTCGAAGAGGGTGGTTCACCACTTTCCTTCCAGGTTTTAATAATGTTTTACTTTTTATTTATTTATACAATCATGTTTAAACCTGAATTGTGATAGTATGAACATATGCCATGACCATACTTATGAAAAGCCAAATAGAAATCTTAATATCAGTTTGCGAATAAGAAACTGAAAAAAAGAACAAAACAAATGCTGAATAAACAGTTCAAAACTGAATGACCTCAATTGACTAACAGACAGATAGACGATGGACTGATCAACCACTTGTCATCCACTGTGGGCTCCTGCATTCTATCGATTGCCTTGTCTCAGAGGAGACAGATGAATGCATTAGCACCCAAGTTGCTTGCTGCCACTGGAACATATTAACTTCGTATATTAGGCACCCTGTCTGGTTTCTATGGCAACAGATGGAGAATGGAGGAAGTAGAGGGTAAAGAATTGGGGGGTGGATGGGAGAAGAACGAAGAGGAGGAGTAGGGGGAATAGGGGATACAGGAGGTGATGGGGCTGCCTTGGGGCCTTTACTAGTCATTCGCTCACCATCTCTCTCTCTCATATACACACACACACACACTGACTGGTTTTCAGCATCTACTTTTTTTTTTTTTTTTTACAATCTTTTTAATCTATACATTATGCTTATTGACTTATAACCTTAAATTTTTGTGTACTCTTATGAGTTAATGTGCAGTGGTCATAATCATGAGATTCCTTAATTTAATACACTGTTAAATTATTTTAATGTTTTAATTAATGTTTGTATTAAAATTTCCCACAGAAATGCAATGCTGCTACACGCACAAACCCAGACACCTCTTTGTCTGCCTCATTTGTTCATTCTCTGTCTTATCTCCCCATATTGGCTGGCAAAAATGGTGCATTGTGTGAGGGTTCTGAGACAATGGACTAAACTCATGGCTAGCAGAGAAACGCAGATCAATGGATGTGTTCACCTTTCTTTTTTTCAGCTGCTCTGTGTTTAATCAAGAAGCTGGATTGCACAAATTAGGCTTTTTTTTTTTTAAGAAAGCATTGTTAATTTTTTCATGTTTTCCTTTTTAAACATTATTACATTAAACATAAATTTAATATGAAATTAATTAAATCTAAAATGAATCTAAAATTGATCTTTAATTTATCTAATAATACACACTAAATTCATTTAAATTCTGAATCTGAAACATAACCAGACATTAAAAGAAACGTACTGAAATGTGACTTTAACATCCTAAAGGTTCTGAGGATTTTAATCATTAAGCCTTACAACATTGTTCTGCTGAACCCTATCAGTTCTCCAGTTGTTGTTTTTTTAGATGATGTAATTGTGATAGCAAATTCAAATATTTTCAAATCTAAACACATTAAAAATTCAGTTGGATTTAAAGCCAGGCCACATTTGTAGTTTGCAAAATGGCTGGATTTGTGGTCAGGTTAATTTCTTTAATGTCTTTTTTTGGGGTTGTATTAAGTTGTTACCAGTGCTTTATAGATACAGATGAGAGTATCAATTTGTGCTGGGGACACACTGTCAGTGAATATAACATCCGTAATATAGATTCCTGTTTCAAAACTCTGGACAGAATATTTAACAACAATCCAAGGGTAATTGAGGCAGCTAAAGTAGGTAAGACATTCAACTGACACATAAAGACTGGTAAATGTTTAATGTCAAAACTAAACAAATCCATGTTCAAACCTCAGACATAATAATTGACTTAAATTGAGGGATTGTGCAGGATTTGTGTATGCTGCCCAGATGACCCAAACAAAGATCAGTCTCAGTCATGGAAAACTTGTTAACTGACAATATTACATGCTATGGTCTAAAAGTTTGTTAAACTGCATAGAAATACATATAAATATGGGATGACGTCCAAGGAAAAAAAACTTAAGCATGACATTAATCATTCAAATGACTGCATCATCCTAGAAATCCCACAGAATATATATGATGTTAGCTTGAATGTTAACAGCTTACAATTTCATTCATTTTCTTTCCTCATAGTACTTTAAATAGTCTGTACTGGATAATATTGTAAGCTTTTTCAAACTTTAATATTTTATTAATACATTAATACAAATGTCCCTTTATTAATACTGTAGCGTTTTTACGCCGAGAAGAATGCTGGAGAGATGAGTGAGCTTATTTGCTACCCAATGCAATGGCTGGGAGTACTTTATTTAGCACACAGCCGGTAATGGCATGAGCAGCACCTTCACTCAGGAGCCTACCTCTGATTCAGCGTCAGCCTGAACTAGAGCACATTTCACACGTCACACCCCCCAACACACACACAACAGGGCCCAAGTCACTAACCCAAACACCTTTCCCCATCATGGTGAACACACCGACATCCCCGCAAGGCATGCTGGTCGTCAGCCGCCGCCCCGCCCACGCCACACTGCCCCCACCCGAGCTGTGACCGTCCCTGGTCACCATGATGAACTTGGTTTCGAAGGCGTGGAGGCGGTCGGCGCTGGCGGTGGAAACGCCGGCGTCCTTTGGCAGGTGAGGGATAAACGTGAACATAGTCCTGAGGCGGTCCGGCCTCCACAGAGTTCAATGTTTTATCGGCGTGCGGCTGGTAAGGCGCAAGACGGTCCCGGTGGAGCAAAACTCGTACACGCCCCGCCAACCGCACCCGGTAGATGACATCGGAGAGCCGAGCAATTACCGTGCCGGGGTCCACCCAGTGAGAGACACGCCCGGTCGAGAGCCCCCTCCTTCTCCTTCCGGAGGAACACACCCACACCTGCTCGCCAGCAGCAAAATCTCGCCCCTGGCTGTGAGTGTCCACGCCCATTCGCTCCATAGGTGCCCCCACCCGAAAGTCTTGCAGCGGTGCCCGCAAGCGCTGGGTGGGGCCCTTCTGCCTGGCGAGGAGCGGTTCACAGTTCAGCTGTGAGACCGGCGGAGCGACTGCGGGTGACGCTGTAAGACGGCTGCATGCTGGTTTGGACGGCTGATCACCACGGGAGGGCCTGGAGGACTGCACGGGGGGAACGTCCTGCGTCGAGGGTTCTACGTCGTGACGGCGCTCCACTTGCTCGCAGTATCGGCCACGCGCTTTGCTGCCCGGCCGGCGAGGTAAAGCGCCGGTGTTAGCGCGCAGATTTCCCGCTCGGTCTGCTTTTGGAAGTGTGCTGCTAACCTGTCCGGCTGTGGTTTGGGTCCAAGCAACCTGGCTACCCCGAAGTTACCACGGAGAGTTCCGCTGGACAAGTTCAGCACCGCACCCCATCTCTCCAGAATGTCCAACCCCAAAATGCAGTCCTCCTCAACATTCCCCACAACGAACCCGTGGGAATAATTTCGGCCACCCACCTGGACTCGCGCTGTGCGACACGCCCTTACCTTCACGTAGCCCCCAGCAACGGTGCAGATGCTGAAGGCAGGATCGGGCCGTCCGCAAACACGCTCGCTTTGCCCCAGTAATCCAGAGCGCAGCAGTGAAACAGCGGAGCCGGTGTCCACGAGCGCCCGCAGTAAGACGCCATCCAGCACACAGTCAATGTAGAGCCCAGCGCGGCTTACCACGCGTCCTCCCGGCGCTAGTCTAGCGGCTGCTGGGGTACGCTGTCCCGTGCCTCGGCCTCGCCGCGAAACGTCGGACAGTTGCTCGTTGCCTAGCCGCGACGGGTAGCCCTGTCCCCGGCTAGGTTCATGAACCGAGCGCCACTGAGCTGCGGGCGGCTCTTCCGCCGATATGGGATCAGCGCGCTCGGCCTCGCGCAGCGGCAGGTCGCTTTGCCGGCTAACGGCGCGCGGAGCTGTCTCTTGCTCCGGCGCTTGCGCTGCGCCAGCCTCCGCCCCGAGATCCAGCGCCGGGATTTTCACCTCGCCGCTCCGCGTTGGTTGCCGTGGTGTGCTCGCTTTAGCGCCGTCGGGAAAGCGCTTCTTCTTCGCGAGTAGTCGCTCCGCTACTCGGCGGCCCGCTTGGATTTTCAGTAGGTCTTCCGTTGTGCGCTCGAACCCGTTACTCTCCATCCCACTTCTGACACCAATGTAGCGTTTTTACGCCGAGAAGAATGCTGGAGAGACGAGTGAGCTTATTTGCTACCCAATGCAATGGCTGGGAGTACTTTATTTAGCACACAGCCGGTAATGGCATGAGCAGCACCTTCACTCAGGAGCCTACCTCTGATTCAGCGTCAGCCTGAACTAGAGCACATTTCACACGTCACACCCGCCAACACACAACAGGGCCCAAGTCACTAACCCAAACACCTTTCCCCATCATGGTGAACACACCGACATCCCCGCAAGGCATGCTGGTCGTCAGCCGCCGCCCCGCCCACGCCACAATACGTTTTAAAAATAATTGTACATCAATATACAGACAATATATACACTTTTTTTCCCTTACATATAAAGACAAATCTGTGTGTTTTAAGGTGATGGTTCACTGAAAAAGATGCCTAGCCTAGTTCCTCTCAGGTTCATTGACTCTAAAATCTGTCAACCTCACAAACATTCACAATAGACCATCAATTATCTTTGTTTAAATATATGCATAACCTTTGCCAAATCAGACAAATATAGGACTTTGCAATCATTTGAAGTCAAATAACCAGTTAAACCTGACTATGACCCTTCCCAGGAGGAACCCTATGGTTGTATGACGTCATACTTTTGTAATTATTTACTGATGGGGAACAGTTACGTGCCAAAACTCATATTCAAAACCAGTCACCGTCGCATTTTAGCAAAGAAATTTGATAACGTAATGTCATTTCATCTGGAAGTTGAGTCATGTCAACTGCACTTCTTCTTAGTTTAGTAGAAACGTTTCATCCAAGTAGCTTCTTCACTTGGATGAATAAGAATCTTCAGACGTAATGTCATTTTAAACAACACTTTGTCTACTAAATCATTACTTCCAAGTGGTTTATAGCTTCTAACACAAGGCTGAATTCCTAATTGCTCTCCAACCCCTGGATAAGGGCACTGCTTGGCTTGTCTGACAGTGGATTATACACTCTACATAGCGCACTCGCTTTTCATTTAACGCTATTTGGGATTCAATCCCGAAACCCGGAAGTTAACAGAGCTGATATTGTGAAGCGGGAATATTAAGATAGATTTACGAGGTTTACATGACCGTCCACTATCTCTATGGTTTATTCTCCTCACCTTTTGGCTACATAGTACCAGTAATGGTTAAGAACTACTTCCACCCCTGTTAATTACGCTAACTGTTGGTCTCCAGTGGAAGGATATGTGTTGGTGAAGCGAAAAAAATAGTGAAGTTTGGATCATTTTAGTGAGTCGGTTCTTTGAATCTCCTTCATCAAAATAAACGAACCATTTTTTGAGTCATTTAGTTCATTTCAGAAATAAAATAGAATGTTACATTATCTATAAACAGTTATTTTTTGTATACAAACAGTATGTTTTTAAAAAAAATAGTTTTTATATGATTGTACAGTTAGAAATTGGTAATATTCGTAATATTTTTAGGTGCATAGCTGCGTTTACATTATTTCATATGGGAAAATGCTTTTTGCAATACAAAATTTTGCCCTAAGAACTTGCCTCCAGAACAAATGAAATTTGTAGGCTAAGGGACTACTGTACAGCATTTATGCCCCGTTTACCGTATGCCAAAACCTCCATGGTTCCTTAAGTAAAAGGAATAATAGGAAGAAGAAGAAATAAAGGAGACATATCAATTTGGAAATGAAACAAAAAAGCTATTGATGAAAATCTCATGATTTAAGCATGCCACACTCATGCACTGCACCTGAACTGCAGTAGTAAATATAGCTATTTTAAGTATCTAAAGTGCTGGTACGTTACACAAAAGTATGGGTATGCAATAATATTCACACCACTATGGTATTCAGACAACTTCCGAACCTCATGTTCACCATGCATTCCATTTGGTTTAATAGAAAACGTGTTCATACTGGCCATGCAAGTACAGTATCTATTTTTCTACTCGTTGCCTCCTGATATAATGGTTTGATAAATTGCAGTTGTGTATTATTATTTTTTACTTAAAGGAGTATTTTTTGGTGCTTGTTGTTTGACAAAGCAAAATATTTATTTTATTTATTATTTTTGTGTCTTGTGTTCACTACGCTCAGCAGGTTTTTATGAGAACCCTTGGTTAGTAGTCAGCATTCTCATGGAAAATAAATAAATAAATAAATAAAACACCTTGCATTAGCAGTATTGGCATTTCAAGGAGTTATTTTTAAAGTTGAGAGATGAAATAAGGATATTTATGAATAGTTTCTGGAGGCTTAAGTCAAAGTTGGTTTAAAGTTATTTTACCAATGTAATTCTAACTTTTAAATACAAACTAATACCAGCATTGTTCTAACATGCATAAGGTTGCCAAAGTAAGGTTGTTACACTGGTTTGACAATAAAAAATTCCTTCTAGTGTTTACTTGCTTTATTGTTACTTTGTGTATTGATTTATTCTTTTCTCAGGAAGAGGCCATGACTCAGTACTAAAGGAGATTCTGAGGGCTGAAATCATGCCTATTGTGGAAGAATTTCACCAGCATATGCATAATGGTATCCATTGTTACCAACTCTTTTAAACTGCTGTATTTAGCTTGCAATTTACTGTATTCTGAATCTGATAAAGTGTTTAATAAAGTATGAGTTTAATAAAGTTCAGTCCTTACTATTCATTTATATAGACACCATCAAACAAACAAACAAAGATCAGCTTACCACTCATAATGCACTCACTGTCTGGATGTGACAAAAGTTAAATAGCTCTATTTTTTACTTATCATATTTCTCAGACACTGTGTATGAAGTTCGGTTACAAGCTGCTGCAGAAACTTTCATCGTGATGGCCTCTGGTCTGCCTCGAGGTAAGATCAATACCCTTTTCCACTTTGTGTACGAAATAATATAGGTATTAAGTGGTTTTATTTATTTGTACTGCTATTTAAATTATTTCCTGTGAGCAGTTCTTTATGTATTTAACATTCCTGAACACATAATCAGCTTTATATTTGTTAAGATCCAAACTTGCTTATGGTAATCAACCTGCTGATCACCTGCTCATAATTAAATGAGTGGGACTCATTTTAGACTCACTTAAAAGCGTTTTATGTTTATCTTTAACGGTTCACCCTTTTCTTATCCTTTTTACAGCTTCTGGATGTTTTCCCCCTTGTGGTAGGTGACTGTTTATGCAAACTTCCATCCTTGTATAACATTCTGTATGATATTAATAGTAGCACCTGTGCTAGCTCTCATGTTCATGTTAACAATTGTTTTGTAACACTGTCAGGTTTTCAGTCTCTTGGCACTGTCTATAACTGCATGACTTGTCAGTACGATTCCTGTGAGTTTCCCCTGGATTGCCCATGTGAGTCTGTTTCGCATAGACTATTCATACATGTGTACATACAGTTCAAGAAGATAGAAAAGGGTTACATATCAAATTGTAATTTAAGAGGATATTTGTTTATATACGCTGCTCAAAAAAATAAAATAACATATTAAAAATTACAATTACAATCACTTTTCAATAGAAAATAAAATCATGCTTTCCAACCATACTGATATGGATGTGGTAATATGTTAGGAGCGAAAGGATGCGACATGGTTTATTAACCTACAGATAATTTTTAATTTTTAATTTTTTAAGGTTTATTAACCTACAAATTATAATCCTACAGAGGGCTGAATTCGAAGACACGCGAAAATTTTATTGAAGCTACTAAAAATGGTACAGTTCTCGAAAGTTTGGACTTCCTTTGCAGTCTCTGTATGGTTCAGGTATCGCCTCCTGGTACACAGTGGTGACATTAAGCCTAGGTGAACGCAAAATGAGTGAAAGACAGTCAGAAAAGATGAGGGAATAAATGTCAGTGTAACCCGTAAAACCATTCATGTTTTAGAAAGTCATCTCATTTTTGCCCCTCTAGTACACCTGTTGTTACTACTGATTAACAACTCTCAGCTACTTATCTGACCAGAACAATTACCCAGAAGTTTAATTGACTTGATGCTATTCTCTGATTAAAAAGTGATGCTGTGATTTTTTGGAGCAATTTGTATTCTGCACATATAACTTTACAGTATATAACTGATTTTACTGTATGACTAAAATCCTTATATGGTGGTGTTCATTTCCAGACAGCACAGTTACAATTACTGTGAAGTGAATTATCCTCTTTACAGTACCACTCTCCTTAGCGGCTCTGCTTAAATATTACAATTACAGGAATGCCATGCAGGCAGAGGTGGCCCTTTAAGGGAAGCCTTGGTTCAATGTAACGTGTTAAGAAACTTGCCTAGAGTATGTACTATAGTATGTGTAATGTTAATGTCTATGTGTGACTTGGTAGTGCAGGAAATCACAGTGGCAGAAAACAACAGAACTCAGATGTGGTGTCATGTGCCATTCGTTTTGCCAAGTGACATACAGATAGTTTGGAGATACGCAGAGGTAAGATCTTAATGCACATACCCCATCAATTCATGTGTCAAAATGTCAAGACTGACTAAGCCAAATAGATGGGGAATGGTTTTTGAATGACGTTTCTCATGTACCTACCAAAATGTCCTTTAAGGCCGAAACAATGTTGATGGATCAGTTTAAGGAGGTGACAGTTGGCATGGATAAGCTGTTCTCCATACCTTCAGCACGACTGGAGCACACAGGCACATATCAGTGTGAGATCTTTTCTCAGGAACGCTCATTGGTCCGCATCTACTATCATCTTACAGGTTTAACACCAATGTCTATTTCTCTTGCAATCATTGGGGTTTTTCAGTCAACTCAGTCTGATCTTTATGTATAATTTGTGATTTTTTTTTTGTTAAACCAACAAACTTTTTTTTTTGTTAAATCTAAAACAAGAATTAAATACATCTAAATATTAGTTTGAGAGTGAGTTTGTGGAGTCTATAATCTTTAATCATTTCTTTTATTCACATGTAGAGAACCAATGTCGATATATTGTATGTGTGTCACAAGCAAACTTGTAATGTGTAGGGCAAAGTAGTGTTTATTTCAGTTTATATGTTTAAAAGTAATACTTGTACATGAACACATAAACCCTCAATCAATTAAACACATTAACTCCGAATTAATATTTACTACAGCTCTTATTTTTTCTTCCTCTCTCAGTTTATCCCAGTGAGGTAGTTGGTCAAGCAAAACTACAGGATTTGTTTAATAAGGCTCTTTTACCTGCTGGACAGTTTCATCTTCTGCCCTCAATGCCTTTATTTTCACTGCTGAGGCTGCCTATTCCAGCTCTCCTGACCATCTGTCTGACATCACTGCTTACGCTGCTCTTCCTCGCTCTATGGTAAAGTCCAAATTCGTCAGTTTGTTTGCTCACACAGTTAATGATTATTTCACTATGCATTTTTGAAAATGCATACACATACAGTTGGCGGGTAAGAAGGAGCTTTAAAATATACTGAGATACATATATATTTAAAATTGGTTGTATACATACAGCAACAGGCAAAAATTTGGACACACCTTCCTACTGTACGTTCAGCTGTTCTGAAACTGTTCTTGCAAGAACATGTACAGTAGCAGAGATGTAGATGAAGCTGTAATAAAGGCTTTACAAAGCACACAATATCAACTGTTTAAAAGAGATTACTGCATATTTTGGATGCCGTCTGCATTTTTTTCTACAATGTAGAATAAAATAGAAATCAAGAAAGGCCATGGAATTAGAAGGTGTGTACAAACCTTTGACTGGTAGTGTACATGTGTGACTTTTATATTTGTATTATTGAGCTGTTTCAATGTGCATATAATTCATGTAGTGAATATGCACACTTAAATACAGTATGAAGTATATACAATGAAGTAGTGTTCACTTATAAGAAATCTTAGTAGAGGTCTACATAGAAAATCTTCACCATTATTACTTTGTTCTGTTGGCAATTCTTTAAACATATCAAACTGTAATCATGAAAAATTTTATGAGGCAGCAACACAGTGTTTGAAGATGTCACGCCTCATTTGTCAAAGCATTTTCTCTCTCACTATATATGCACCTATTAGTAATGGTAATCATGTGACGTAATCACGTACAGCCGTGGGCAAAAGTTTTGAGAATTTCATAAATATTGGAAATTGGAAAAGTTGCTGCTTAAGTTTTTATATTAGCAATTTGCATATACTCCAGAATGGTATGAAGAGTGATCAGATGAATTACATAGTCCATATTTGCCATGAAAATTAACTTAATCCCAAAAAAACCTTTCCATTGCATTTGATTGCTGTCATTAAAGGACCTGCTGAGATCATTTCAGTAATCATCTTGTTAACTCAGGTGAGAATGTTGACGAGCACAAGGCTGGAGATCATTATGTCAGGCTGATTGGGTTAGAATTGCAGACTTGACATGTTAAAAGTAGGGTGATGCTTAAAATCATTGTTCTTCCATTGGTAACCTTGGTGACCTGCAAAGAAACGCGTGCAGCCATCATTGCGTTGCATAAAAATGGCTTCACAGGCAAGGATATTGTGGAACCTAAATCAACAATTTATAGGATCATCAAGAACTTCAAGGAAAGAGGTTCAATTCTTGTTAAGAGGGCTTCAGGGCATCCAGGAAAGTCTAGCAAGCGCCAGGATCGTCTCCTAAAGAGGATTCAGCTGCGGGTTCGGAGTGCCACCAGGGCAGAGCTTGGCAGCAGGCCGGTGTAAGCGCATCTGCACGCACAGTGAGGCGAAGACTTTTGGAAGATGGCCTGGTGTCAAGAAGGGCAGCAAAGAAGCCATTTCTCCCCCCCCCAAAAAAAAACATCAGGGACAGATTGATCTTCTGCAGAAAGTATGGTGAATGGACTGCTGAGGACTGGGGCAAAGTCATATTCTCCGATGAAGCCTCTTTCCGATTGTTTGGGGCATCTGGAATCTGGAATAAGACTTGTCCGGAGAAAAAAAGGTGAGTGCTACCATCAGTCCTGTGTCATGCCAACAGTAAAGCATCCTGAGACCATTCATGTGTAAGGTTGCTTCTCATCCAAGAGAGTGGGCTCACTCACAATTTTGCCCCAAAACACAGCCATGAATAAAGAATGGTACCAAAACACCCTCCAACAGCAACGTCTTTCAACAATCCAACGACAGTTTGGTGAAGAACAATGCATTTTCCAGCACGATAAAGCACTGTGCCATAAGGCAAAAGTGATAACTAAGTGGCTTGGGGACTTGGGAAAATTTTGGGTCTATGGCTTGAAAACTCCACAGATCTTAATCCCATTGAGAACTTGTCGTCAATCCTCAAGAGGCGGGTGGACAAACAAAAACCCACTAATTCTGACAAACTCCAAAAAGTGATTATGAAAGAATGGGTTGCTATCAGTCAGGATTTGGCCCAGAAGTTGATTGAGAGCATGCCCAGTCGAATTGCAGAGGTCCTGAAAAAGAAGGCAAATACTGACTCTTTGCATAAATGTCATGTAATTGTCGATAAAAGCCTTTGAAACGTATGAAGTGCTTGTAATTATATTTCAGTACATCACAAAAACAACTGAAACAAAGAACTAAAAGCAGTTTAGCAGCAAACTTTGTGAAAACTAATATTTGTGTTATTCTCAAAACTTTTGGCCACGACTGTACAGTATAGTAATTATTTTCATAAGTGAAAACTTGTAATGATTCACAGTGCATTTTTTTTTAAAGGGTGCTGTATTGGTGGTGTTAAAGAAAACAGAATGTACACCAGATTCAAGAATATGAACCACAGTGGAAGACGTATGCATTTCAAATTGTTTAACCAGAACAAGTTCCTAAAAGACCCTACTGAAATGGCCTGTAATTGTTTTAGTTCACCACTAGAGGGTGTCAAAGCCTCTAATGACAGTCTCCTGACATACAGTATATGATACATTTTGGGACAAATTAGTGCTCTTATGGAATGTGAACCAGATAGAAAAGCCACATCAAATCCTTTAAAAGGACATTTTTAAATTGCCACAATCTTTGCTAGTAAATTATCCCCAGTGAATTTTATTTTATTTTTATAAGAGAATTCACTGTGGCAGCTATAAAGCTGCTTGGGATCTACTAGATATAACAAACGTTTATTCATATGTATAGAATTCTGATAAACTGTGCTATATTTTGTATTAAAATCTTTCATTCTTTTTTCTCTAAATCTACATAAATACAATTTATACACAAAAAAGCCTGAGAAACTAAATAAATGAAACTTTTGTCAATGACCAGTTTTGTTGTTTTTTAATTCTTACTGTAATGCTAAAATTAGTCTGATATTACTCATTACACAGGCGTGCCCCTTTAGAGTGGGTTTAGCACATTTGTTTGGTTCGCTACATCTTAATAGCCATAGAAACACAACAGAAACATGTCAGCATGGGCAGCTAATAACAATTAGACAAGAAAGGGAAATACGCAATAGAGAGATCTTGTGTTTTTCTTGGCTTCAGGAGTGAATGAGAAAATCCTAAATTGGTACTAATCTCTACCCCTCCCCTTCCCTTTCTCTCTCTCTCTCTCTCTCTCTCTCTTTCTGTGTGTGTGTTTGTGCTAGGCAAAATAATAATGAATCATTAAATAATGAAACAAAAAACATTATAATATGCCAAAATATAAAAATACACCCAAAAAATTGGTGTTTCTTTCTTTCTTTCTTTCTTTCTTTTTTTCTTTCTTTCTTTCTTTCTTTCTTTCTTTCTTTCTTTCTTTTTTTTTTTAAATATAAATTCATTGTAATGACATGGAACATCAAGTCCAATGTTCCATCTATCACATCCTAAAAGTTTTTTTTTTTTTTTGAGAGCAGGTTGTCATGTATGCCATTTTGAAATGTCCTAATCATACACATGCACATTCTCTTCCTATATTAAAGAAATGGAATAAAAGAAAACCAGCAATCTTTTACAACATTACCTATTTTGGCAGATTTTACCATACGGTATTTTTATATTGTATAAAATGAAAACATTTGCAAGATGTGTTCATTGCTGAGTCAAATAAAATCCCCTGAAATGATTTATTCCTACAAAATACATAGGTCTGATACATGCAATGCTCTTTAAGTGAGAAGAAACTCAAGTACTGTATAAATGACTGTACTGTACTGTATGTTTAGTCAGTCATATTATTCCTACAACTATTATTTATGCCTTAACTTTGCCTTTTCTCTAGGAACCACTTGAAAAAAAAACATACCAAAAAAGAATGGAAAGGAGAAGGTCTTATGTGATAGAGAGACTATTTTAGTCAAGCTGTGACCTTTTCTATGTAGTATGTTGATCCACATATTAAAATTAATCCTTAGGCCATTTATAATTCAGTTCGATGTTTTAGAGGGTTTCTTAACAGCAGTGGTAAAAGAACAGACTTTGGAACTATCAGGCTTTTCTGTGAAATAGACTAGATGATGTTGATGGCAGAAGGGTGAGTAAATTCCAGAAGGGTGACAATTAAAATAGACTCAACTGTCCTCCATTAACCTTTCTAGTTACCAACTAGTGATTTCTTAATTATGCTTCAGTTATGTTTTAGCTAGTCTTACGTTACATAGTTGGATAACACACCTAGTACTGAGAGCTTGAGCAATCCAAAATTCTGATGAAAATTTATTACAAATACAGCAGTTTCAAAGTAACCAGAGGACCTGTTAAGACAATGTCTACAACTGACCTTGTGTGGTGAAAACTGCTTGTCATTTGTAGCCAGTGAATTCTTGTGTTTCGTTAGCATCATACTATTGTTACAACTGGCTCACTTCAACTCTATGTATTGATATTGCTTTTATATGTACAACTGTTTGCAAACACCATTTATTATCAACAGATTTAGAATTTTTTTCCTTTTTTTAAAAACTTTTTTGTTGTTGTTGTTAGTTTTGCTCCGCCAACACATATCCTTCCACTATTGGCAGAACTTATTAACCATGACGGACAGGGATGGCAACCGAGAATCAGTGTAATTAGCGGGATGAAAGCAGTTTTAAAAATGTAGCCAAATGATGAGGAGAATGAAACTTGGAGATGATGGACCTAAATAATTCTTTTGACTATGTAAAGCTGCTTTGCGGCAATGAAAATTGCTAAAAGCGCTATACAAATAAAATTGAATTGAATTGAAAATGGACAGCCCTTAAGTTTCTTTTTATATTTCCACTTATTCCACTTTAGAATATCAGCTTCTTTAGTCACCTAATGAACAGCTTGGTTCTAGGGTTCAATCCCAAATAGTGTTTAAATGGTAAGCTATTGCAATATGATGTACAATCTATTGTCACACACCAATTATTGCCCTTAAACAGGGGTTGGAAAGCGATGTGGAATATGGATTAGAAGCTGGTTAGCTTTGTAGCTATAAATAAAAGGACATGTTTAACATCCAATAATCTTATCAGATGTGTTTTTCTTGCTGACAGTGCTTTTGTGAGTGGTTTAGATTGTGTTTTTTAGCAGACAGTTGTTTTCACCCATGCTGTGACAGTTAGTGTAATTAATGATTGTAGAACACCTGGAATGCAGCGTGATACAGTGGTGTGAAAAACTATTTGCCCCCTTCCTGATTTCTTATTCTTTTGCATGTTTGTCACACAAAATGTTTCTGATCATCAAACACATTTAACTATTAGTCAAAGATAAAACAAGTACAGTAAACACAAAATGCAGTTTTTAAATGATGGTTTTTATTATTTAGGGAGAAAAGAAATCCAAATCTACATGGCCCTGTGTGAAAAAGTAATTGCCCCCTGAACCTAATAACTGGTTGGGCCACCCTTAGCAGCAATAACTGCAATCAAGCGTTTGCGATAACTTGCAACGAGTCTTTTACAGCGCTCTGGAGGAATTTTGGCCCACTCATCTTTGCTGGATTGTTGTAATTCAGCTTTATTTAAGGGGTTTTCTAGCATAAACCGCCTTTTAAGGTCATGCCACAACATCTCAATAGGATTTAGGTCAGGACTTTGACTAGGCCACTCCAAAGTCTTCATTTTGTTTGTCTTCAGCCATTCAGAGGTGGATTTGCTGGTGTGTTTTGGGTCATTGTCCTGCTGCAGCACCCAAGATCGCTTCAGCTTGAGTTGACGAACAGATGGCCGGACATTCTCCTTCAGGATTTTTTGGTAGACAGTGGAATTCATGGTTCCATCTATCACAGCAAGCCTCCCAGGTCCTGAAGCAGCAAAACAACCCCAGACCATCACACTACCACCACCAGATTTTACTGTTGGTATGATGTTCTTTTCTTGAAATGCTGTGTTACTTTTACGCCAGATGTAACAGGACATGCACCTTCCAAAAAGTTCAACTTTTGTCTCGTCGGTCCACAAGGTATTTCCCCAAAAGTCTTGGCAATCATTGAGATGTTTTTTAGCAAAATTGAAACGAGCCTTAATGTTCTTTTTGCTTAAAAGTGGTTTGCGCCTTGGTAATCTGCCATGCAGGCCGTTTTTGCCCAGTCTCTTTCTTATGGTGGAGTCATTACCACTGACCTTAATTGAGGCAAGTGAGGCCTGCAGTTCTTTAGATGTTGTCCTGGGGTCTTTTGTGGTCTCTTGGATGAGTTGTCTCTGCGCTCTTGGGGTAATTTTGGTCGGCCGGCCACTCCTGGGAAGGTTCACCACTGTTCCATGTTTTTGCCATTTGTGGATAATGGCTCTCACTGTGGTTCGCTGGAGTCCCAAAGCTTTAGAAATGGCTTTATAACCTTTACCAGACTGATAGATCTCAATTACTTTTGTTCTCATTTGTTCCTGAATTTCTTTGGATCTTCGCATGATGTCTAGCTTTTGAGGTGCTTTTGGTCTACTTCTCTGTGTCAGGTAGCTCCTATTTAAGTGATTTCTTGATTGAAACAAGTGTGGCAGTAATCAGGCCTGGGGGTGACTACAAAAATTGAACTCAGGTGTGATAAACCACAGTTAGGTTATTTTTTACCAAGGGGGGCAATCACTTTTTCACACAGGGCTATGTAGATTTTGATTTTTTTTCTCCCTTAATAACGTCAACCTTCATTTAAAAACTGCATTTTGTGTTCAATTATGTTATCTTTGACTAATAGTTAACGGTTTTTGATGAGCAGAAACATTAAAGTGTGACAAACATGCAAAAGAATAAGAAATCAGGAAAAGTAGTTTTTCACACCACTGTACATCTAGTTAAACATCCCGGTGCTGTTACCGTTTATTAAGTTGTTACACATACAACATAAATTAACAACATAAATTAACAAATGCTAACTAGGTAACTAAGACACCTAATTAGCTAAGACAAAACAGATTAACACTATACATTTACAAAAAAATAAGTACTATACAAAAAGACAACATAAAGTGCATGTGCAAATGTGCAAACAAGAGCAACACCACAACAAACAACATAACACCATCCAATTCTGTAGTAATGAGGTACTGAGTTGAGGGAGTGAGATGAGAACAGTAAATAGTTCTTGTAATTAGCAGCGAAGATATGAAACAGTCCGTGCTTTTATAAAAGTAATAAATAATGTGCAAAAAGCAATTCCTTAAAGATTTAAAACTGTAATCAAGAAAAAATAAATGAGGCAGCAACACAGTGTTTTAAGGTGTCACACCTCATTTGTCAAAGCATTTTCTCTCTGTCTATGCACCTATTAGTAATGGTAATCATGTTCTATTTATATATAGTAATTATTACAAGTGAAAACTTGTGCACAATGCATTCTTTATGACACAAACATATCTATCTCTACTTCTCCTAAGAGTCCTGTATTGGTGGTGTTGAAAAGAAAATAGAATGTAAACCAGATTTAAGAATATGAACCACAGTTGAAGATGTATGCATTGAGATTTACTAGCTATATAATTTTTTTATTTATATATATATATATATATATATATATATATATATATATATATATTATTTATACAAATTATTTACATGTATAAAATTCTGATAAACTGTGCTATATTTATTAAAATCCATTCTTTTGTCTAAATCCACCTGAATACAATTTATAAAAATCCTGACGAACTGAATAAATGAAACTTTTGTCTATGACTAGTTCTTATTGTAAAGCTAAAATGAGTGTGATATTACTCATTACACAGGCGTGCCCCTTTGGAGTGGATGTAGCTCATTTGTTTGGTTCACTACATCTTAATAACCATAGAAACCCAACAGAAACATGCCCATTATTTCAGCAGTTGTTTTTGATGAGAGCACCACTTGAAGCCATCGGGCCAAAATTATTACAATATTACAGTTTTGTATTTTGCTCACATTTACATTAAACATGACATTCCTTTGTAAGATAAGGTTCTCATGAAACAGCATTACAGGCATATTCTTCCAACAGAGTATGAAGGACAGTTATCAAACTTGACAAGGCAGACATGAACAAATATGTACATCACAGAATCACTAGCCACCAGCATAATCCATTGTTCTTTATCTCCTGCAGGGCTGGGTTTTATCTTTGTGGAAAAGTAGGACTAATCTCTACACCCTTGCACTGACTAGCGTGATCTGAATGAAATCCTGAAAAAACTGTTCCCTTTTCCTTTCATGAGAATAGCTTCTGAATTACTGCGAGGGATTCAAATCTTAATGAAGCTGGACTAGCAAACTGCTTATCATCTGGACAGAATAAGGAAAAGTGACAAATGGAAAACTGTGTTTAGTACTTTTACCGACACAATGATTATAGTCTTTATAGACTTAATAACACTTAATAGTTTCATTTGGCCCGATTAATGGCCATGTGTTTTTTTTTCGGGCCCTGGTGAATGTTAAATCTAACATTGCCAAAGTAACTGCTGCCAAAGTACCTTGCCAAAGTAACTGCTGTCACTACCCCATCCAGTCTTTCAGGTAAAATGTCAAATGCTTCCTCGGGTTCTCCAATTTATACCAATGATTCATCCAATATTACAGTTCTGTATCCATCCTTCTCTTTGCTGTAACCTCATCCATGGCCATATTCAGCTGGAACAGTCATGCTGAGAGAATAAATAACCTAAAATGTCCACCATTTCAGATATTTTGCTCCAATTTGTGGTGGACGTTGATGCTTCTGGTGGGAAAAAAATTAATATCTCAGGATGGCAAAGTGACTGGATATACGTCAGGTCTAATGGTTTCTATTCTTTTACCAATTTAATTATTTTACCCTATAGCCCTGGAACAAGAAACTTCAAGCCAGACACCTTTTCGCATCAATTTTACTGTTCATTTTATACTCCTACACAAAACACACACTCTTGGAACAAACCATTGTCCTAGATATTGGCAAGATTCTCTATTTCATTGCTGTTTTGTCTTGCTCCGGCACAAGAACAAAAAGTAGAAATACTTTTTTTCCAGGACTTAAGTTACTGTAAGAGGACTTGGTGAGAGGCCAGACCTCAAATTCAGCATTCAGTCTCAACCATCAAGCGATAAGCAGACTAACATCACTGTGGCAATGCTTTCCAGACATGATACTCTGTTTAAGACCGTCTGCCTCAAAATAAACCCTAGATTCATCGGCCTGTTTAACATAACCAAAGTCATCATCCCTTGCTTCTTCAGATTATTTCTGCCTCTTTTTACATGTCCCTGATCAGATGGTATCCTGGTATCCTGCTCACTTAAACCACCCCCCACCCTCCTCCTCCTACTCTTTAGCTCTTTAATGAAGGCAAAACATTCACTATGAATAAACTACTAAGAGCATAATGTCATGGAAGGGACATATAGTATCTGGTTGACTGAGAGAGGTATGAACCAAAGAAAAAGTTTGGGTGCTACCCAAGCTCATTCTGGACCCCTCCCTTATTTCCGATTTTACAGAAACTACCCAACTAAGGTGCTCAGTGGGACTGGCGTCCTGTTGTAGATTAATCTGATCAGGCTGGTCTTTTTGGCTACTAAACCACCTAATCTCACTATTTCAGTCAAGATATACTGCAGGTCTTCTTGGCAGCTTCCTAATGATACACCAGAAACACCTGAAGCTATTCCAGAAATTCCCTAGGGAATTCTCTTCTCTTGATGGCGCAATCCAGTGTCTTCTTGTGCCAGTCCCAAGTTTGGATAAATGCAGAGGGTTATGTCAGAAAGGGCATCAGACTTAAAAACCGATGAGGAAAACGAAAGAGAACAAAGAGTAGAAGATATGACTGTTGTGGAGCAGGAAGTAGCAAATATTAGTAAAAGTGAGGTGAAAAGAGTGTTAAACAGGATGAAGAGTGGAAAGGCTGTTGGTCCTGATAACATACCTAAGAAGGTATGGAAGTGCTTAGGAGAGGTGGCAGTAGAGTTTCTAACTAGATTGTTTAACAAGATCTTGGAGAGTAAGAGGATTCCAGAAGAATGGAGGAGAAGTGTATTGGTGCCGATTTTTAAGAATAAGGGAGATGTGCAAAGCTGGGGCAATTATAGAGGTATAAAGCTAATGAGCCATACAGTGAAGCTGTGGGAAAGAGAAGTGGAAGCTAGGTTAAGGGCAGAGGTGAGCATTTGTGAGCAGCAATATGGTTCCATGCCTAGAAAGAGTACATCAGATGCAGTATTTGCTTTGAGGATGCTGGTGGAGAAGTACAGAGAAGGTAATAAAGAGTTGCATTGTGTCTTTGTAGATTTAGAGAAGGCGTACGAAAGGGTGCCGAGAGAGGAGCTGTGGTGCTGTATGAGGAAGTCTGGAGTGGCAGAGAAGTATGTTAGAGTGGTGCAGGACATGTATGAGAGCTGTTAGACAGTGGTGAGATGTGCTGTAGGTGTGACAGAAGAGTTCAAGGTGGAGGTGGGTCTGCATCAAGGATCGGCACTAAGCCCCTTTTTGTTTGCTCTGGTGATGGACAGGATGACAGATGAAGTTAGACAGAAGTCTCCATGGACTATGATGTTTGTAGATGACATTGTGCTTTGTAGTAAGAGCAGGGAACTAGTGGAAGAAAATTTGGAGAGGTTGAGGTATGCTCTGAAAAGCAGAGGAATGAAGGTTAGCCGCAGTAAGATAGAATACATGTGTGTGAATGAGAGAAACCCAAGAGGAACGGTGAGCGTACAGGGAGCAGAGGTAAAGAAGGTGCAGGACTTTAAGTACTTAGGGTCAACGGTCCAGAGCAACGGAGAGTGTGGAAAGGAGGTGAAGAGGCGGGTACAGGCAGGTTGGAATGGGTGGAGAAAAGTTTCAGGTGTGTTGTGCGATAAAAGAGTATCAGCGAGAATGAAAGGATAGGTGTACACTGTAAACCCTAATGTTGTCTTTACTTATACAATCAAGTAATGTTGACTAAACATTACTTAAAATTTTGCATTTTGGACCCATCACTTAAAAATATAAGTTCATTTAACTTATTTACCATCAAAATGCATAAACTTAAGATTTTAAGTGTTGTGAACTCAAAATCATGATTAATCCTTTGGGGGAAAAAACATTTTCAAAAGGTCAATTTTCACAAATGTGAATGTGGCGTGGGCGGGGCGGCGGCTGACGACCAGCATGCTTTGCGGGGATGTCGGTGTGTTCACCATGTTGGGGAAGGGTGTTTGGGTTAGTGGCTTCGGCCCTGTTTGTGTGTGTGTGGGCCAGAGTTGATGTGTGAAACGTGCTCCGGTTCATGCTGAGGCTGAATTGGATGGTGGTTCCTGTGTGAATGTACTGCTCATGCCGTACATGCTGTGTGCCTAATAAAGTACTCTCCAACATTCTTTCCGGCGGAAAGCTTAAAAATGCTGTTCATTGTTTTATTTCAGTTTGGTGTGCACAAAGCTTGCAGTCAAATATAAGAACATTGTTTAACAGGTTTAAGTTACATTTTCATGTTGAGTTAACTTAAATATATAAGTACACTTAAAAAAAATGTATACCAAGTGAACGCAATTTTTTAAGTACATTAAATAAGTGCTAAGTTTGTTGAACTCAATGATTTAAGTACAGTCTACAAAACCGCCAAGTTAAATAAACTTAAATATGCAAGTTTTGGAAGATTCCATTACTCAATTAAATTGAGGCAACGAGTTTACTCAATCAAATTAGTCCAATTAACTTATTAGGGTTTTCAGTGTACAGGACAGTGGTAAGACCAGCGATGCTCTACGGCTTAGAGACAGTGGCACTGAAGAAAAGACAGGAGGCAGAGTTGGAGGTAGCAGAGCTGAAGATGTTGAGGTGTGTGTCCATACTGAAATGGCAATAAGGTGGTATATATATATATATATATACCACCTCATTGCCACCTCATTGCCATTTCAGTATGGAACAAATTCTTTGTGTTACATTTAATTTTCATTCATTTATTTTTGGCCAATGTGAGTTTTTATTTCTTTTACCCCTCTCTTCTCTTATTTATTCATGGTATTTCTCCATTACACACCCATCCCTTCTCAGTCTTTCATTATATTTGCTAACATTTCTACCTCTTTAATCTCTCTGTCCATACTCTTTATATCCATACTCTATTCTCGCTTACCATTATTGGCTCCTGGTTGCCAGTCCACTTAGCCTGTCTTTCACTTCTTCCCATTTTAGCACATTCATATTTAGGTGGTGGATTGCTCCTCTAATTATAACCTGTATTATTTCTGTCTTGTATCTGATATCTGTTGTTGTCTTTATTATTCCTGCTATGAATACTACTATTTTCCCTATCTCTATCCAAGTATTCCTTTTCTTAGACCATTCCTTTTCCTTCACTGAATCTTTCTCTCCTCTTATTCTCTCTGCCTTTTTCGTGCTTTCCTATTTTTTTTTTGCCATTCCTGCATATGTCACCCTTTCACCCTTATTCAGCTGATCTCTGATTGATCATCACAAGTTGTAGCTCATATTGGCTCAGGGTCCTGGGTCTGCTGATGACGTCACACAATATGCTATCTGTGATAATGGTACAGTAAAAGGACTCGAACAAACTCAAGTCTAATTTAATAAGGATTGCTGTATTTCTTGTTAAAAGTTTTCCATTGCTCATCAATTTAATGTAATTTAATTTTATTCTAAAAGTGCTTTAAACACTGGTCATTGTCGCAAAGCAACTTTACAAACTTTTTTTAAATTGTTTATATTTGCTTATCCCTGATAATCAAGGCAAGGGCGACTGTGGCAAGGAAAAACTCCCTGAGATAGCAGTAGGAAAGACAAGGAAAAAAACAAGGACTCCACAGAGAACCCGTCCTCATTTGGATGGAATGATTTGAATGGTCATAAACTCTCTGACATAAAGAATATCACAATGTGTTTAAGTCATCATACCCACCATACAGACAGTCATATCATGCCAGCGGTCTCAGAACCCAGAGAAGATCTTACCACCCGAACACATAGCAACACTGGTGTAGGACCACATAATGTACAGTAGCAAAGTGACCCAGATATGATCTGAATGCAGATTTGTGCATTCAGACTATATCAGATCCATGTGACATTGGGGTGAAAGATCAGAATTGAGACACTACAGGCTGGTAATATGAACATAAACAGAATTTCTTAGCATAGTTTTTGTCAGTATACAGAAAAAGAAGTAAACATTATATTAACTTACAACACTTTCATCAACGGTTCTTTTTTTTTTTTTCCAATGTACTCCTCAACATGGCCAGATTGTGATGGTTAGGTCTTGTGGGGTGTTTCTTTTATGCAGTGTTTAGTACCTACCAAAAGTGTAAACATAATAACTTCATCTCTTCACTTTAAAAAATATTATGCACCATTTTCTCATTTACCATGACTTTATTCTTGAAATATTGCAAAATATTTATTATAACAGACCACTTCTTTTGTTTTAAATAGTGGCCCTTAACAGCCATCATAAATAATTACAAATTCTTAAAATAATTCTTACAATAATTACAAATAATCAAAAATTCTGTAATTAAATGATAACTATTATTATTTAAAAACACTTCATCGTTTTCAAACAATGCTTCACATTTTTCCAGCACAGTTCCCACGATATTCCAAGTGAATGTATAAATAGCCATTAAAGTCCTTAAACACGAAAATTCCCACGATATTCCAAGTGAATGTATAAATAGCCATTAAAGTCCTTAAACACGAAAAAAAAAACATGTTACAAAGCATAATTTTACATAATACTTTAGCAATTTCATCATGTACAAGTGAGTTTTATGTTGTCATCAGTAGCCATCCATTGACATTAGTAGTAGTGTAAGATGTTTCAGTAGTTATCAGGTATACACTGATGGAGTGTAGCTGAATAAAGGTAATAAAAATTCAATGTATAAAAATCCAATGGTGGTGGCCACAGTACTTAGTATGAATACTTCCACAAAGTTTGCATGATGCAGAATACATTTAAATAATATAGTTTTTATAATACTGAGTAAATTTGTATGATGAATTTTTGTGAAATTTTATAAGACAGTAGAATTCTTCATAAAGTCGTTTTAAAAATCATGTTATGCACATGCACAGCAAAACAGCAATCTAACATGAATAACTATTTAGCACACAAGTAAATTAATTACAGTAAATAAATAAATAAATAAATAAATAAATAAATTTATTAATTAATAAAAAAATAATAAGACATTATATTAAAATTATTTCAAATTTATACTACACGTATAATAAATTATATTACACATTTACTTTGTAACCCTGTGAACGTTTTCGGCACAATCTACGAATCCACACCCAGTATACGAAGACCATAATTAGCCAGTAACTGACATATGCCACAGCACCAGAGATCAAATATTTGATCTCCTCCTGTTTTGCAGCTGATTTCCAGTCCTCTTTGCTTTCCCTGTAGATTGTGTAGCTCAGACCACTCAGCAGGATGGCTGCCCATATCGATAGGGGAAGGAGTGGGATGTAATTTCCCACTAGCTTACGGCGGCCTGAAGTGCCCCAGCTGCTTTTATTCATGGTTAGCATGGCAAAATACTTAGTAGGCAGAAGACTTGTCATGTAGAGGGCAGAATAGAGAGACATGAAGACCATCACTATGTCTTGTCGTAAGATGCAAGCATAGGCTGCCTTAATCAGTCCAATTAATTGAATGCAGCAAAGGACCCACAGGATGTTCCATAACGTGCCCACCCAAAACAGTCGAATCATGGTGGCTGTGACAAAGAAGGGAAAGATTCCAGCCACAATGGACTCATAGGTCATCCAAAGGTTATGCTTGTGCCACCACATGGCATTGTAGAGCCACTCACGAAAATATGACTTTGTCCACCGCATTTGCTGGTTTAACCAACGCAAGAACTGGGACGGTGTCTCTGTATAGCACTTAGATCGAGCTGTGTACCTGATGAGACAAGAAAAAATTATTGTTGAAATACAGTTGAGTAATTGTATGCAAGATTATCATCCGGGTTTAATTGACTGAATGACAGTTCTGTTCACAACTATCTTAATTTTAAATGAAAGCAAGAGATTAAGTTTAACACTTACTTAGTGGCATAACCCATGCTCAGCATTCGGTTTGTAAGATGTCGATCATCTCCAAAAGTGCAATGCTGGCCCAGAAATGATTGGTTGTACCAATCTTCCAAAAACTGTTGCAATAAGTCATTTCTATACAGACCTGAATAAAAGAGCAAAGAGTTCAATAAGGTACAAGATACAGTATTTTTATATTTATTTCATGAAGCCGGATTATTACTATTAGTAGTAGTAATAAGAGTAGTAGTAGTGGTAGTGTTACTACTATTATTAGCTTTTAATTGATTTGATTAATTATTTATGTAAAAACTGTTCAGATATAAATATTTCTAATTCATTATATAATTATAAATAATATATATATAATTATATTCTATAATTACATTAATTATATAATATATATAATCAATATAATTATACAATCTATGATTATATAATTATTTACTACTCCATTTTAACAAATTCTATACTTCACAATCTTTCTCATTTACCTAGGGGGCCACTAATACAAGACACGCAGTCAAAAAATGACTGGCATGCTCTCTCAACGTTGAACGCCATCCAGTATCGCAGACTGCTCATGAAGCTGATGTACGAGTCTTTTAGGTTAAGGATCATCACATCGCCACCTACAGCACCATATCTTGTGTTACTCTCAAGCACCTTGACCAGTTCTACTGTTGCCAAGGGATCCAGCTTTGTGTCTGAATCACACACCTGAGGAATAAAATACAGAGAAAGAGAAATGGAAAAAAGAGAAAGGTTATTTAATGTACTAGAAACAAGTGACTAATACATAATGTATATTCTCAGTCTGTTTAAAAAGTTTTCTTGATCTAAATGCTGGTTACCTGTATGTAGTCCACTGAAGATCCCAGTGCCTTGAATGCTGTGTACATCACTTCTCTCTTCCCTCCCCACTTTTGCATAATGCAAACACACCGCTTAGTTCTGATAATTTCTTCTACCACCTGCTTCTGGGAATCTTCTAGAGGACCCACTCCAGCTGGGTGTGTGTGATAGTTGTTTTGCCACACATAGCAGCAGGGATCCTGATCTGCAAAAATCTCTTTAAACATGGACATCATGTAGTTGTCTTCTTCTGTGTTACCATCCACTACCATGACAATCCGGAGCAGTTCAGGTGGATAACAGAGTGCCTTAACTGATTGTAAACAGTCCCGCAGGTACTTTGGGTCTTCCTGGTAAGCAGAGATGGTAAAACCAACAGTCTTTGTGTAGGAACAAGCTTCTCTTCTGGTACGCATCCGCCGGTGCTCCACAAAGGCAAAAATACTTTGGACCAGTAGATGAAGGCATAGCAGAATACCGTAAATGCCAAAGCCCATAATGCCATACTGTGATGATATAATAGTTACATGCCCAATGTAAGCCCACATTACCACTGCCAGTACTAGGGCAGCAAAAAGAAATGTTAAGAAGATTCGTATCCCAACGCCCAGCTTAAATATTTGTGGTTTGATGTCCATTTTGTCTTGCAGTCACTAAAAATTAAATAAATAAATAAATAAATAAATGATAGAAAATAATAAAATGGTAATTAATTCACAGAGAACCTACACAGTGAGAACTTAGCAAAATCAGTAAGCCATTTTTTTAATGTGTACAAGCAATTTGTAATTAACCCGAAAAATGCTTAATGACCTTGACCTTTCTAAAGTAGGCTATCTTGAGCACTGATGATTTAGCTATAAAATGATAATTAATTAAAAGTATAAATACCTCACTTTAAACATCATAATTCTTTGGGCAAAAGAAAAAAAACACAAAAAAATAATCATCATTAAGTTGCCTGTTCATTCTACGCGCCTCATATGCATATCCATATGCAAACATACTGTAAATAACCAAACCGAACAGTTACTTAGTTAAAGGATTCACAGGTGTATTACTAATTACAAATATTAATAAAAATTAAACATTTCATATAATTTAATCTTCCATTGTTGTCGTGCATATAATATAAATCTAAATCATAGTAGCCTTTAAAGCTTAGAGTACAGTATTTTATCCATTTTTTATAAACATATAGAACATAAAAATATATTTTAGCTTAAAATAGGCAATATGAATTTTAGTTCATTTTGGTGCTGTTTTCAGTTGTTTTTGTGACCAAATAATAATAATAATAATAATAATAATCTTATTTCTTAGTTCTACCAGATACACACTTTGAAGTCTGAAGCCTCCTTGTTTGCACATATCGGCAAGGCTTCCACATAAACACGTTTTTAATCGTCATTGACCTACAGAATGCTGTGTGCCGCATAATGTTAAGGGTTTAAAAAAATAATGATTGTTTAGTCACTTACCTTGTAAATTATATTTTAAACTGCTATTTCTTCTTCAGTTACTGCTCTCTGGATTTCTTCTTTCTGTGTACCGGCGTTTATAAAGTCGCGGGTCCGCCCACACACCTGTTCAAAAATTTTGAAAACGAGACTGGGTGAGATGACGCGGCATCACCGCGTTGTGTACGTCAGCGGAGCCCTTCCCAATGTACTGTAACAGGGTGAAAATCATTCGGTCTGGTGCCTAGAAGACCAAAAACCAGTACGGAATTACACATTTTTTAAAAGGGTTTGATAGCTTTAACGTCAACAACCCCTCCCAGGTTATAAGAGGAGAACAGGATTTGTTCGTGACAAATGCTTTAGACTATTTTCCGCACACGAATTAAAATATACTAATATACTAATGTGTAGGAGTGGTGTAGGAGTGGTATAGTGTACCAATCAGTGGTATGGCATATAGTATAAGTATATGTACAGAATGGCACACAATTTTAAAGTGTGAATATTTATGTATTTGGTTATACACACGCTCATTTGATTATTATTATTATTATTATTATTATTATTATTATTATTATCATCATCATTAGTAGTAGTAGTACAGTAGTAGTAGTAGTAGTAGTAGTAGTAATATTAATATTATAATTATTATTACAACAGCACCCTCGGCACCACTACTTCCCTGTAACAGCAGTGAAAGACCTACTTACTTAGAGAGATCATTTGCATTTATTAGTTTATATATGGTTAACTTGATTCTCCACTGATTAGAATTAAATTTATAATTTTTTTGATGGATGCCACCTGAATAGATTGCCTTCTAGTTACCTCCATGCCCGCGTTACTCTTTTATTCGTTTTCTCTTTTTAATTAAAAAATGTTTTTCATTTCTTTTTGTCCAAAAATATAAAGAAATTAATCTGCTTTTAAATAAAACTAGGTGTAATGAACTAGTAGCCTAGTTTAAAAGTAGTTTTCACCAACCTTGCCACGTAATTTTTTAGAATTTAGAATTTTTTCTTTGCTTCTTCGAGTTAATCGTTAAACGATATCAAGACTTCAAAGCGCTTGTTTGTTGTAAGCTTTCTCAAATAAACAAAAAAAAAAAGTTAGAAACTAGGTATATTTTGGTATGTTGTCCAGTCAACTGACGGGTTACTGTGGATGAGCAAAAGATGAATTACTTCTTAAGAATTCGTACATCGTTCAAGTCATAAATATTTTTCACGTCCTCCCAAAGGGAAGGGTGTTAGGGGTAAAAAAAGAAATGACTATTTCGTAAGAACTACATTGTAGACTCATACAACCTTGCATTTTGTGATCACACATAACTTTAATGAGTTTACTTTATTGCTTACAGAACTTGTGCTACTCGAAGATAGTGGTGTAACGGATTAAAAAGTAGGCTTGAAAATAAGAAACTTATTCTAAGAAACTTTTATATTTAAAAAAGAAAAATAATATTATTTTGATATCGTGATGCTTATTATTATGTTAGCCTATGGTTTGTTATTTTCCATTTTGCTTCTAAAACTTTATTAAGTATAATTTTCCACCTTTCATGCCACTGTAGAGGTTCTCCACAGAGAACCCATCCTCATTTCAATGGAATAGCCGGTCATAAACTCTCTGACATAAAGAATAGCACAATGTGTTATAGTCATCATACCCATCATACAGACAGTCATATCGTGCCAGCGGTCTCAGAACCCTGAAGAGATCTTACCAACCGGGCACATACTATAGGTGTAGGACCACATACATTAGATTTGTGCATTCCAGACTATATCAGATACATGTCACATTAGGGCAAAAGATCAGAATTGAGTCACTACAGGCTGGTAATGTAAACATAGACAGAATGTCTTAGCATTGCTCTAGTCATTATACAGAAAAAAAAGTAAACAGTTTTATTAACTTACAACACTGTCATCAACTGATCTTTTTTTTTCAATGTACACCTCAACATGGCCAGTTTGTGATGGTTAGGTCTTGTGGGGTATTTCTTTTATGCAGTGTTTAGTACCTACCAAAAGTGTTCAAAAAACATCATAACTTTATCTATTCATTTCAGAAAACATTATGAACAACTTTCTCATTGTACTGTACCATGACTTTATTTTTGAAATATTGCAAAGTTATTTATCATAACAGTATAACTATTCGGACAACTTCTTTTGTTTTAAGTAGTGGCCCTTAACAGCTGTCATAAATAATTACAAATTCTTAAAATAATTCTTACAATAATTACAAATAATCACAAATTTGGGATTAAATAATAACTTATTATTTGAAAACACTATCATTTTCAAACAATGCTTCACATTTTGCCAACACATTTCCTATGATATTCCAAGTGAATGTATAAATAGCCATTAAATACAACAAAAACATGTGCAACTTCAATATTTTGCATAATTTTACAAAATACTTTAGCAATTTCATCCTGTACAAGAGAGTTTCATGTTGTCATCAGTAGCCCAAAACCATCTATTGACATTAGTAGTAGTCTAAGATGTTTCAGTAGTTATCAGGTATACAATTATCGAGTGTAGCTGAATAAAGGTAATAAAAATTCAATGTATAAAAATCCAGTGGTGGTGCCCACAGTGCACAAGTATGAATACTTTCACAAGGTTTGCATAATGCAGAGTACATTTGTGTAATATAGTTTTTATAATACTGAGTAAATTTGTATGATTAATTTTTGTGAAAGTTTATAATACAGTAGAATTCTTCATAGAGTTGTTTTAAAAATCATGTTATGAACAAACACAGCAAAACAGCAATCAAACATAAATAAATATTAACACACAAGTAAATTTATAAATGTAAATAAATAAATAAATAAATAATTTACAAAAAATTTTAAAAGACAGAAATTATATTACACATTCACTTTGTAACCCTGTGAACGTTTTCGGCACAATCTACGAATCCACACCCAGTATACGAAGACCATAATTAGCCAGTAACTGACATATGCCACAGCACCAGAGATCAAATATTTGATCTCCTCCTGTTTTGCAGCTGTTTTCCAGTCCTCTTTGCTTTCCCTGTAGATTGTGTAGCTCAGACCACTCAGCAGGATGGCTGCCCATATCGATAGGGGAAGGAGTGGGATGTAATTTCCCACTAGTTTACGGCGGCCTGAAGTGCCCCAGCTGCTCTTATTCATGGTTAGCATGGCAAAATACTTAGTAGGCAGAAGACTTGTCATGTAGAGGGCAGAATAGAGAGACATGAAGACCATCACTATGTCTTGTCGTAAGATGCAAGCATAGGCTGCCTTAATCAGTCCAATTAATTGAATGCAGCAAAGGACCCACAGGATGTTCCATAACGTGCCCACCCAAAACAGTCGAATCATGGTGGCTGTGACAAAGAAGGGAAAGATTCCAGCCACAATGGACTCATAGGTCATCCAAAGGTTATGCTTGTGCCACCACATGGCATTGTAGAGCCACTCACGAAAATATGACTTTGTCCACCGCATTTGCTGGTTTAACCAACGCAAGAACTGGGACGGTGTCTCTGTATAGCACTTAGATCGAGCTGTGTACCTGATGAGACAAGAAAAAATTATTGTTGAAATACAGTTGAGTAATTGTATGCAAGATTATCATCCGGGTTTAATTGACTGAATGACAGTTCTGTTCACAACTATCTTAATTTTAAATGAAAGCAAGAGATTAAGTTTAACACTTACTTAGTGGCATAACCCATGCTCAGCATTCGGTTTGTAAGATGTCGATCATCTCCAAAAGTGCAATGCTGGCCCAGAAATGATTGGTTGTACCAATCTTCCAAAAACTGTTGCAATAAGTCATTTCTATACAGACCTGAATAAAAGAGCAAAGAGTACAATAAGGTACAAGATACAGTATTTTTATATTTATTTCATGAAGCCGGATTATTACTATTAGTAGTAGTAATAAGAGTAGTAGTAGTGGTAGTGTTACTACTATTATTAGCTTTTAATTGATTTGATTAATTATTTATGTAAAAACTGTTCAGATATAAATATTTCTAATTCATTATATAATTATAAATAATATATATATAATTATATTCTATAATTACATTAATTATATAATATATATAATCAATATAATTATACAATCTATGATTATATAATTATTTACTACTCCATTTTAACAAATTCTATACTTCACAATCTTTCTCATTTACCTAGGGGGCCACTAATACAAGACACGCAGTCAAAAAATGACTGGCATGCTCTCTCAACGTTGAACGCCATCCAGTATCGCAGACTGCTCATGAAGCTGATGTACGAGTCTTTTAGGTTAAGGATCATCACATCGCCACCTACAGCACCATATCTTGTGTTACTCTCAAGCACCTTGACCAGTTCTACTGTTGCCAAGGGATCCAGCTTTGTGTCTGAATCACACACCTGAGGAATAAAATACAGAGAAAGAGAAATGGAAAAAAGAGAAAGGTTATTTAATGTACTAGAAACAAGTGACTAATACATAATGTATATTCTCAGTCTGTTTAAAAAGTTTTCTTGATCTAAATGCTGGTTACCTGTATGTAGTCCACTGAAGATCCCAGTGCCTTGAATGCTGTGTACATCACTTCTCTCTTCCCTCCCCACTTTTGCATAATGCAAACACACCGCTTAGTTTTGATAATTTCTTCTACCACCTGCTGCTGGGAATCTTCTTGAGGACCCACTCCAGCTGGGTGTGTGTGATAGTTGTTTTGCCACACATAGCAGCAGGGATCCTGATCTGCAAAAATCTCTTTAAACATGGACATCATGTAGTTGTCTTCTTCTGTGTTACCATCCACTACCATGACAATCCGGAGCAGTTCAGGTGGATAACAGAGTGCCTTAACTGATTGTAAACAGTCCCGCAGGTACTTTGGGTCTTCCTGGTAAGCAGAGATGGTAAAACCAACAGTCTTTGTGTAGGAACAAGCTTCTCTTCTGGTACGCATCCGCCGGTGCTCCACAAAGGCAAAAATACTTTGGACCAGTAGATGAAGGCATAGCAGAATACCGTAAATGCCAAAGCCCATAATGCCATACTGTGATGATATAATAGTTACATGCCCAATGTAAGCCCACATTACCACTGCCAGTACTAGGGCAGCAAAAAGAAATGTTAAGAAGATTCGTATCCCAACGCCCAGCTTAAATATTTGTGGTTTGATGTCCATTTTGTCTCGCAGTCACTAAAAAAGTTATTAATAAATAAATAAATTAATAAATAATAGACAATAATAAAATCGTAATTATTCACAGAAAACAAACACATTGAGAACTTAGCAAAGTCAGTAAGCAATTTTTTTTATGTGTACAAGCAATTTGTAATTAATCCAAAAAAATGCTTAATGACCATGATCTTTCTAAAGTAGGCTATCTTGAGCACTGATGAGTTAGCCATGAAATGATAATTAATTAAAAGTATAAATACATCACTTTAAGCATCATAATTTTGGGGGGAAAAATGACCACAAAAAATAATCATCATTAAGTTGCCTGTTCATTCTACACGTCTTATATCCATATCAATATGCGATCATAAATAACCAAACCGAACAATTACTTAGTTACAGGATGTACAGGTGTATTACTGATTGCAAATAATAACAAAAATTAAACATTTCATATAATTTAATGTTCTAATGTTGTTGTGCATATAATATAAATCTAAATATAGTCTAAACAGAATTTTTTCTCCTTTTTCAAACAGTTAAATGGGAGAACTAATTGGGTAAGTTGGATATCAAAATGTTTCAAAAGACTGAGAAGTCAAGACTGGATCATAGTAGCCTTTAAAGCTTAGAGTACAGTATTTTATGTTTTTTATTTTATAAACATATAGAACATAAAAAATATATTTTAGCATAAAATAGGCAATATGAATTTTTGTTCATTTTGGTGCTGTTTTCAGTTGTTTTTGTGACTAAATACTACTACTAATAATAATAATAATAATATGCTTATTTTGAGAGTTGCCCATTTCTGTTCTACCAGTTACACAGTTTGAAGTCTTCCACATAAACACGTTTTTAATCGTCATTGACCTACAGTATGCTGTGTGCCGCATAATGTTAAGGGTTTTAAAAAATAATGATTGTTTAGTCACTTACCTTGTAAATTATATTTTAAACTGCTATTTCGTCTTCAGTTACTGCTCTCTGGATTTCTTCTTTCTGTGTACCGGCGTTTATAAAGTCGCGGGTCCGCCCACACACCTGTTCAAAAATTTTGAAAACGAGACTGGGTGAGATGACGCGGCATCACCGCGTTGTGTACGTCAGCGGAGCCCTTCCCAATGTACTGTAACAGGGTGAAAATCA